>NC_135971.1:10436941-10736941 GCF_053455715.1 Rhinoraja longicauda | reverse complement strand
TTTACAGTCGCCGATTGACCATTGAACCAGCGTGTATTAGGGACGGGGAAGGAATCCAACGCGGTCACAGGGAGAAGGCGTGAACCACACAGGCAGCGCCCGAGGTCAGGATCGAACACGCTCACCACAACTAGGAGACAGCAGCACTACTTGTGTCACTGCGCTGCCCTGTTATTACACGCATCACAGGGATCAAACCTGCACATGATCAGGAAGTCGAAACTGGAAAGTCTCACCAGAACTCCAGAAATCTTCTGCTTTGTTGCTGCTCCATTTGCTCTGATTTCTTTTTTAGGTGAGATTTGGAAGGAAGATTTCTCCTGCTCCTGGGAAAGGCAGCCAGCATCATCAGAGACCCACGCCACCCTGTGTGGGATAGTGCTAATGTACAGGGATCGCTGGTCAGCACGGACACAGTGGCCCAAAGGGCCTGTTTCCGCGCTGTATCTCTTAAAGTAAACCAAAGAACGTTTTTTAGCCAAAGAACAGTGGGAATGTGTGACCCATTCCCTCAGGTTGAACAGAATAGAGTGAATATATTTTAGCTTAGAGATACAGCACGGAATCAGTCCCTTCAATCCACCGCATCCACGCCGACCATCGATCACCCGTTCACACTAGTTCTATAGTACATCACTTTCTTATCCACTGGGTAGCACTCAACAAAAGCTTTTCACTGCACCACGCGTGACAACTGAACTCAATCAACTAAACTCAAAATTGCCGAGCCACGGGGGGGGGGGCATACAGCGCTGAAACAGGCCCTTCGGCCCGCCGAGTCCGCGCCAACCAGTGATCCCCGTTCACTAGCAACAGGCTAATCACTAGGGACAATTTACAATTTTTACCAAAGCCAATTATCCTACGAACCCACACGTCTTTGGGATATGGGAGGAAACCGGAGCACCTGGAGGAAACCCACGCAGTCACAGGGAGAATGTGCAAACTCCACACGAACAGTACCCGAGGTCAGGATGGAAACCCTGGTATCTGGCGCCGCGGGGCAGCGGCTCTACCATCTAGGCCACTGTGCCACCCGAGGGAAAAAGCAAAAAGGGGTTTATGCCGATAGTTTTAAACTGAGGAGGAAGCGTGCCTGGAGCATGAAGACCAGAAATGCTTGATTGGGCCAAATGGTGTTTGTGTGTAGGAAGGAACTGCAAATGCTGGTTTAAATAAAACATCGACACAAATTGCTGGACCAACTCAGCAGGACAGGCGGCATCTCCGGATGGAAGGAATGGGTGATTTTTTGGGTCGAGACCCCTCTTTAGATGTCTGTTCTGTGTCATTTGCATCCAATGAATAATTCAAACAAAGCCCACAAAAATATTTCAAAGAACATTAAAATTGTCATTGAAATGGCTGCAATATTGGAAACAGAATCTGCAGTTTATATTAATAAAATAAATTAAAATATACATTCCTGCTGTAATGTAATAGTTGCATTCCTAACAAACTTGTGTTAATAGAAAAATCACACGATTAAAAACTGGAAGGGGCGATTTGGGACCACAGTTTGGGGCTGGCTCGAACAGTTACAATGCCCCTGCAGAATTTGCAGAATAAAAGTCTCGCTTTTTCGCACAGTCCTTCTTGTAGAATGTTGTGTGTCATTCATGTATACATGTCGTTAAACTGGAAAGATTACAGAGAAGTTTCACAAAGATGTTGCCAGGACTTGAGGGCCTGAGCAATAGGGAGAGGTTGAACAGGCTCGGACTTTATTCCTTGGAGCGCAGGAGGTTGAGGGGTCACCTTATGATGATGTATACGATCCTGAAGTGAATAGCTAGGGTAGAGGCACAGAGTCTTTTACTCAGAGTCGGGGAATCAAGAACCAGTGGACATAGGTTTAAGGTGAGACGGGGGAAAGATTTCACAGGAACATGAGGGGTCACTTTTTTAATACAAAGGGTGGTAGGTACGTGGAACGGGCTGTCTTCCTATTGAGGGAGTGCAGCGCAGGTTCACAAGGTTAATTCCCGGGATGGCGGGACTGTCATATGATGAAAGAATGGAGCTGCAGGTCTTGTATTCACTGGGATTTAGAAGGATGAGCGGGGATCTTATAGAAACACATTAAATTATGAAGGGATTGGACACGCTAGATGCAGGAAACATGTTCCCGGTGTTGGGGGAGTCCAGAACCATGGGTCACACACAGTTTAAGAATAAGGGGTCGGCCATTTACAACTGAGATGACGAAAAACTTTTCACCCAGAGAGTTGTGAATCTGTGGATTCACTGGATATATTCAAGAGAGAGTTAGATAGAGCTCTAGGGGCTCGTGGGACCAAGGGATATGGGGAGAAGGCAGGAACAGGGCACTGATTGAGAATGATCAGCCATGAACACATTGAATGGCGGTCCTGGCTCGAAGGGCCGAATGGCCTCCTCCTGCACCTATTGTCTATTTATCTATGTATCCCATCTTGTCCCCCTCCCCTCAACCTCTCCTCTTCTGCCTGCCCTCCTTTCTCACCTCTCTTCCCCCACCCCTCCTCCCTCCTCGCCCCTCAGCCACCCCCCCCTTCCCTTCCCTTCCCCATCCGCTCCGTCCCCTTTCCCTCTCACCTCCCCCCATCCTCTTTTTCCCCTTCACTTCTCCTCCCCAAACACCTCCCTCCCTCCCTCCCTCCCTCCCCATAACCCGCCCTTCCCCTTTTTCCTCCCTCTTCCCTCTCCAGGTTGGTTGGGACCAGGCCGCGTCTCCATGGAGACGGGCCCCGCCGTTGCCCCCATCTCCGGTCGCCATTGTTACTCACCCCCTCTGCTCCGGCGCCCGCCCGCCTGCGCGCCCACCTACACGTCACCAGCCGGCGCCGCTATTACGCCCCCGACACGTGACACAAGGTCGCCATTCACCTGCCCCGAACACGTGACACCAGACCTCATTCAACCGCCCCCGGCACGTGACACCAGAACTTCATTCTCCCGTCCCGATACGTGACACCAGACCCCCATTCGTCGCCCCGATAAGTGACACCAAACCCCCATTCCCTGCGCCCAACACGTGACACCAGACCCCTTTCCCCCGACACGTGACATTAGACCCCATTCACTCGCCCCCGACACGTGACAACAAACCCCATGCAACCGGCCCGACACGTGACATCGGACCCATTTCACCCGCCCCGACACGTGACAGCAGAACCCATTCACCCGCCCCGCCCCGCCCCGACACGTGACACCAGATCTCCATTCACCCGCCCCAACACGTGACACCAGATCTCCATTCAACCCGCCCCCGACACGTGACACCAAATCTCCATTCAACCTGCCCCCGACAGTTGTCTCCGTACACCCCCCCTTCCCCCCCGGCACGTGACAACAGGCTCATCCGACAACCCACCCACGGCACGTGACAGCAGAGTGACGTAACTTAGGGCGCTCCCATTGTCCTGCCCTCCGCACGTGACAAGGGCCCCGTTCCCCCAGTCTCATCCCGGCTTCAAAGATTGGCAACTCTTTGAAGCTTTGGTCATGGCGATGAACATAAGTTGCAGAAGTGAAGTTCCAGGAAGTTATCCACAGTGCCATTCAACAAAACAGTTGTGTTTATTTCTAAATCATTCTGTTCAGTGAAAAGGGATAGACAAACAGCCGTGTTTAAACGTGTTCATTCATTAAAAATTCTCCTGGGAGCCCTTGACTTGGTCACCCAACCTACGCATGGACTGGCAGTGGGAGCTTCACATGTTTCAGTGTCCCATCTGCAAAGACCACAGCACTCACTTTGTCCAACTCATTGGTGAGGCTGCACTCGAGAATATTATGTTCAAAAGGACACAAAGTGCTGGAGTAACTCAGCGGGTCACAAGTGATAGGAGCAGAATTGGGACATTTAGATTTAGAGATACAGCGCAGAAACAGGCCCTTCGGCCCACCGGCTCCGCGCCGCCCAGTGATCCCCGCACATTAACACAATTCTTACACCCACTAGGGACAATTTTTACATTTGCCCAGCCAATTAACCTACAAACCCGTACGTCTTTGGAGTGTGGGAGGAAACCGAAGATCTCGGAGAAAACCCACGCAGGTAACTGGGAGAACGTACAAACTCCGTACAGTACAGCACCCGTAGTCAGGATCAAACCTGAGTCTGCGGCGCTGCATTCGCTGTAAGGCAGCAACTCTACCGCTGCGCCACCATTCGGCCCATTGTCTACTCCGCCATTCAATCATGGCTGATCTCTCTCTCCCTCCTAACCCCATTCTCCTGCCTTCTCCCCATAACCTCTGATATCCAAAATAATCAAGAATCTATCTATTTCTGCCGTAAAAACATCCACTGATGGCCTCCACAGCCATCTGTGGCAAAGAATTCCACAGACTCACGACCCTCTGGCAAAATGAAAATCCTCCTCATCTCCTTCCCAAAAGAACATTCTTTAATTCTGAGGCTATGACCTCTAGACATAGACTCTCCCACTGGTGGAAACATCACCTCCACTCTATCCAAGCCTTTCATTATTTAGTATGTTTTGATGAGGTCCCCCCGCATTCTTCTAAACTCCAGCGAGCACAGGCCCAGTGCAGTCAAACGCTCATCAGGCAGCATCTCTGGAGAACACGGATAGGCGATGTTTCAGACTCAACCTGAAATGTCACCTATTGAGGTTCTCCAGTGATGCTGCCTACTCAATTATTCAAATATTCCTTACACCAAGTCAAGCCTGATGCACCAATTAAGTCATACAGTGTGGAAACGGGCCCAACAGCCCAACTCAACCAACATGCCCCGTCTATACTAGTCCTACCTGCCCCACATTTGGCCCACGACCCTCTAAACCTTTCCTATCCATGTTCCTGTCCAAGTGTCTTTTAAACTTTAGATATACAGCGTCAGGGTTCAATCCTGACTACGGGTGCTGTCTGCACAGTTTGTACGTTCTCCGTGTGACCACATGGGTTTCCTCCAGGTGATCTGGTTTCCATCCACATTTCAAAGACGTGCAGATTGGTAGGTTAATTGGTTCCGTTACGAATTCTAAAACGTCCCCTGAGTGTGTATGATAGTGTTGATGGTAATGGTCATATTGTTGATGGTTTGCCACGGACTAGGTGGGCTGAAGGGCCTGTTTCCGAGCTGCACCTCTGAAATGAACTAAACTATACGAAACTAAGTTCATCCAATGGTGCGGATGTCACTGGAGTTTAACAATTCATCTGAACGTCAGCATCTAATTCCCCCAGCACCCCACAGGGATGGTCACCCTTGGTAAACGTGAATTTTCGTGAACAGTCTGTGACCCATAGCGCTGTGGCCATAGTGCTATATTTAAACTCCACAGCGCTGTGCCCATAGTATACTGCCCAACCTGCTGAATGCCGACAATGTTTTCTGTTTTTTGTTGGCAGTTTATGCTCAGTCACACATTCCAATCACCCAATCAACTGGATAAAGTTTAAAAAAAACACAGATCCTGAAAATCCAAATGGAAACACCATTCGTCGTCGGTATTAGACCCGAAATATAAAGTCTGCTTCACCTTGCCTGACCTGCTGAGTATTTGGGGCAATTTCTGCTTTTATTCCACATTTTAAGCCATGCATGTGGTTTGAGCCGCAGGTGTGGTAACAGGTGACAAAAGTCACTTATTAAATCAGATTGCCGCTGTTTCTGCAATTGTCATAGTTAATTCTCAAAGTTACAGCTGGTCTGTGGTCGCACCGCGTGGCGTTGCTGCCATCTAGTGGCGGGACCAAGAAGTGACGCGGTTAACGCGTTGAAATCAACCAATCGACAGCTCTGATTCCACTTGCCGTTTATTTCTCTCTTCCCACATTTACATTCCCCCTGGTTTTATTTCCGCGCTCACTGGGGTTTTTACGACGCGGAATTTGGGGATTAAATGGGAGCCGTTCAGCGCCGACCTGTTGTCCACCGGGTTTCTGCCCCACAGCCCCTGAGCCCCGCTCCTGACGCCGGTCCCGGGACCCGACCCTTTACACACCCGGAGCGGAACCGGAGCAGATTCTCAGCCAGTGGTCTTCATCCCAAGGCCAGAAGAAAGGATAAAGTTTCTCAGTGAATTTATTCCCAGTGAAGGTGTGGAGATGGGACTTGGTGTCCGCGTCGTAAAATGAAACTGTCCCGGACTCGTAACTGAAATAAACTCCCACCTTCCCGGGGATGGGACGGGCGGTGAGACGGGATGGAGGGGAGGTGAGTGCAGCAAACTCGTCATCCCACCGGCCGATGCTCCAGACTCCAGTCTCCGGGGTCAGTGTGACCGGTCTCTTCCTCTCCACAGACTCTGCGGCGACTCCCAGACTCCAGCCCTCACTCCCCGCCACCTCCACCTCCCAGTAATGTCTCCCCGATGTGAATCCCTCCGATCCCAGCACACACGCACTGCCTGTAAACCTCTTCCCGGTGTCAGGGAGATTCCTCCGGGTCCCGGTCCGTCTCACCCTCTTCCGATCCTCAGACACCTCGAGCTCCGGATGCGCTGTTTCCACATCCAGGGTGACGGAGACTGGGGGGGAGAAGCAGAGAATCAGAGAGTCCCCGGGGGTCGGGGGGAGACTCGGGTAGCGCGGCCCCGGGACCGGGGGAGAGGCCGCTCGGCCTCAGGCACAGGCGGGCAGACAACTGAAACCCTGCCCGGGGTTTCACCCACAACCACATCGGGTAGACAACAGACATCTCGCCCGGAGTTTTTAATCCAGAGATGGCGAGGGGAATTTCGTGAGGTGGGGGAGGGTGGACGGGGAGGACGAGTGTGGAGAGTGAGGAGGATTGTGAGATTGCGGTGGTGAAGGAGAATCGAAGGGGGGTACACATCTGGAGGCAGATCGGAGCAAGAGGATATTGAGGTTAGCGGTAATTTGAGGTTGTTAAAGAGGAGGTAGAGGTGCGTGGTGAGGTCGTCATGATCACAGTGAAAGGGGGCAGACACGAGGGGCCAGATGACCTGCCCCTGTTTCTTAGAGTGGAGGGTGAGAGAGAGGGAGGGGTGGCTTGGACCATGGAAGGAAGCAGAGGTTGATTGATCGGGTGTTAGGCAGAATACCATGTTCTCATGGGCGGCACGGTGGCGCAGCGGTAGAGTTGCCGCCTTACAGCGAATGCAGCGCCGGAGACACAGGTTCGATCCTGAATACGGGTGCCGTCTGTACGGAGTTTGTACGTTCTCCCCGTGACCTGCGTGGGTTTTCTCCGAGTCCTTCGGTTTCCTCCCACACTCCAAAGACGTACAGGTATGTAGGTTAATTGACTGGGTAAATGTTTTTTTTTTAATTGTCCCTAGTGTGTGTAGGATATTGTTAATGTGCGGGGATCGCTCGGCGGCGCGGACCCGGTGGGCCGAAGGGCCTGTTTACGCGCTGTATCTCTAAATCTAAAAATCTAATTTTGCCCACTAACCTGCTATGTGGAACCTTGTCGAAGGCTTTCTGAAAGTCGAGGTACACCACATCCACCGGATCTCCCCTGTCAAATTCCCTAGTTACATCCTCAAAGAATTCCAGAAGATTAGTCAAGCATGATTTCCCCTTTGTAAATCAATGCTGACTCAGAACGATCCTGTTACTACTATCCAAATGCTCCGCAATTTCGTCTTTTATAATTGACTCCAGCATCTTCCCCACCACTGATGCAAGACTAACTGGTCTATAATTTCCCGTTTTCTCTCTCCCTCCTTTCTTAAAAAGTGGGACAACATTAGCTACCCTCCAATCCACTTGAACTGATCCTGAATCTATAGAACATTGGAAAATGATCACCAATGTGCCCACAATTTCTAGCGCCACCTCCTTAAGTACCCTGGGATGCAGACCATCAGGCCCTGGGGATTTATTAGCCTTCAGTCCCATCAGTTTACCCAACACCATTTCCTGCCTAATGTGGATTTCCTTCAGTTCCTCCGTCACCCTAGGATCTCTGGCCGCTAGAACATCTGGGAGATTGCTTGTATCTTCCTTAGTGAATACAGATCCATAGTACCGGTTCAACTCGTCTGCCATTTCCTTGTTCCCCATAATAAATTCCCCTGCTTCTGTCTTCAAGGGACCCACATTTGCCTTGACTCTTTTTTTCCTCTTTAAATAACTAAGAAAGCTTTTACTATCCTCCTTTATATTATTGGCTAGTTTACTGTGGAGTGGAGTGCTCATCCTGCAACATGTAGGAGATCAGGGATATTGTCGGTGTCCCTGATGACTACGTGTGCAAGAAGTGTGTCCAGCTGCGGCTCCTGGCAGACCGCATTGAACGGTTGGAGCTGCGGTTGGATTCATACAGGAGCATCGACAATGCTGAGATGATCGTGAATAGCACGTACAGTGAGTTCACCACACAGCAGGTAAAAGTTAAGCGGACAGAAAGGGAACGGGTGGCCACTAGCCAGCGTAGCAGTAGGCAGGTAGTGCAGGAGTCCCCTGCGGTCATCTCCCTCCTAAACAGATATACCATTTTGGATACTGTTGGGGGAGATGGCTCATCAGGGGAAGGCAGCAGCAGCCAAGTTCATGGCACCGTGGGTGGCTCTGCGGCAAAGGAGGGGGGGAAAAGAGTGGAAGGACTATAGTAATAGGGGATTCAATTGTAAGGGGAATAGATAGGCGTTTCTGCGGCCGCAAATGAGACTCCAGGATGGTATGTTGCCTCCCTGGTGCAAGGGTCAGGGATGTCTCTGAGCGGCTGCAGAACATTCTGGAGGGGGAGGGTGAACAGCCAGTTGTCGTGGTGCACATTGGCACCAACGATATAGGTAAAAAACGGGATGAGGTCCTACAAGGTGAATTTAGGGAGCTAGGAGATAAACTTAAAAGTAGGACCTCAAAGGTAATAATCTCTGGATTACTACCAGTGCCACGCGCTAGTCAGAGTAGAAATAGGAGGATATTTCAGATGAATACGTGGCTTGAAAAATGGTGCAAGGGGGAGGGATTCAAATTTCTAGGACAGTGGAACCAGTTCTGGGAGAGGTGGGACCAGTACAAACAGGACGGTCTGCACCTGAGCTGGAATGGAACCAATGTCCTTGGGGGAATGTTTGCTAGTGCTGTCGGGGAGGATTTAAACTAATGTGGCAGGGGGATGGGAGCATGAGCAGAGAGACAGAGGGGTGTAAAATGAGGGTAGAAGCAATAGGTAGCAAGGTGAAAAGTAAAAGTGGCAGGCAGACAAATCCAGGGCAAAAATCAAAAAGGGCCACTTTTCAACATAATTGTATAAGGGGTAAGAGTGTTGTAAAGACAAGCCTGAAGGCTTTGTGTCTCAATGCAAGGAGCATTCGTAATAAGGTGGATGAGTTGAATGTGCAGATAGTTATTAATGAATATGATATAGTTGGGATTACGGAGACATGGCTCCAGGGTAACCAAGGCTGGGAGCTGAACATCCAGGGATATTCAATATTCAGGAGGGATAGACAGAAAGGAAAAGGAGGTGGGGTAGCGTTGCTGGTTAGAGAGGAGATTAACGCAATAGAAAGGAAGGACATTAGCTTGGAGGATGTGGAATCGATATGGGTAGAGCTGCGAAACACTAAGGGGCAGAGAAAACGCTAGTGGGAGTTGTGTACAGGCCACCTAACAGTAGTAGTAGAGTTGGGGATGGCTAACTAACTAAAACAGGAAATTAGAAATGCGTGCAACAAAGGTAAAACAGTTATAATGGGTGACTTCAATCTACATATAGATTGGGTGAATCAAATTGGCAGAGGTGCTGAGGAAGAGGATTTATTGGAATGTATGCGGGATAGTTTTCTAAACCAATATGTTGAGGAACCAACGAGAGAGCAGGCTATTCTAGACTGGGTATTGAGTAATGAGGAAGGGTTAGTTAGCAGTCTTGATGTGCGTGGCCCCTTGGGCAAGAGTGACCATAATATGGTTGAGTTCTTCATTAGGATGGAGAGTGACATAGTTAATTCAGAAACAACGGTTCTGAACTTAAAGAAAGGTAACTTTGAGGGTATGAGACGTGAATTGGCCAAGATAGACTGGCAATTGATTCTTAAAGGGTTGACGGTGGATATGCAATGGAAGGCATTTAAAGACCACATGGATGAACTACAACAATTGTTCATCCCAGTTTGGCAAAAGAATAAATCAGGGAAGGTAGTGCATCTATGGCTAACAAGGGAAATTAGGGATAGTATCAAAACAAAAGATGAAGCATACAAATTAGCAAGAAAAAGCAGCCTACCAGAGGACTGGGAGAAATTCAGAGTCCAGCAGAGGAGGACAAAGGGCTTAATTAGGAAAGGGAAAATAGATTATGAAAGAAAACTGGCAGGGAACATAAAAACTGACTGCAAAAGCTTTTATAGATATGTGAAGAGAAAAAGAATAGTTGAAACAAATGTAGGTCCCTTGCAGTCAGAAACAGGTGAATTGATCATGGGGAACAAGGACATGGCAGACCAATTGAATAACTACTTTGGTTCTGTCTTCACTAAGGAAGACATAAATAATCTGCCGGAAATAGCAGGGGACCGGGGGTCAAATGAGATGGAGGAACTGAGTGAAATCCAGGTTAGTCGGGAAGTGATGTTAGGTAAATTGAATGGATTAAAGGCCAATAAATCCCCAGGGCCAGATAGGCTGCATCACAGAGTGCTTAAGGAGGTAGCCCCAGAAATAGTGGATGCATTAGTGATAATTTTTCAAAACGCTTTAGATTCTGGAGTAGTTCCTGAGGACTGGAGGGTAGCTAATGTAACCCCACTTTTCAAAAAGGGAGGGAGAAAACGGGGAATTACAGACGTCGGAAGCCCGCAGGCCCCTGGGTGGGGGCCGACATCGGGAGCTCCGGCAGCGGCAGCGTCTTCGCCCGCCCCGAATTGCGGGGCTTGGGTCAGCCCGCCGCGGACCTTCCACAGTCCTGCGCGGCCTGAAATAGGCAGAGGGATTTTCTCCGCCCGGCTCCAACACCAACAGCCTGACCGCGGGAGAAGACGGCAGGGGAAGAGGAAAATACATTCTGGCCTTCCATCACAGTGAGGAGGTGACTGGAGGAGACTCACTGTGATGGATGTTTCTTTTGTTTGGTGTTAGTTTATGATTGTATGTGTTATTGCATTTTTATTGATTATTCTTATTGGTCTTATTGTTGAACTGCGGGTAATTTTTCATTTCACTACACATTTATGTGTTTGTGACAAATAAATGACTTTTGATTGACTATTGATTGACCAGTTAGTCTAACATCGGTAGTGGGGAAAATGCTAGTCAGTTATTAAAGATGGGATAGCAGCACGTTTGGAAAGTGGTGAAATCATTGGACAAAGTCAGCATGGATTTATGAAAGGTAAATCATGTCTGGCGAATCTTATAGAATTTTTCGAGGATGTGACTAATAGAGTGGATAAGGGTGACCCAGTGGATGTGTTATATCTGGACGTCCAGAAGGCTTTCGACAAGGTCCCACATAAGAGATTAGTATGCAAACTTAAAGCACACGGTATTGTGGGTTCAGTATTGATGTGGATAGAGAACTGGCTGGCAGACAGGAAGCAAAGAGTAGGAATAAACGGGTCCTTTTCAGAATGGCAGGCAGTGACTAGTGGGGTACCGCAAGGCTCAGTGCTGGGACCCCAGCTATTTACAATATATATTAATGATTTGGACAAGGGAATTGAATGCAACATCTCCAAGTTTGCGGATGACATGAAGCTGGGGGGCAGTGTTAGCTGTGAGGAGGATGCTAGGAGGCTGCAACGTGACTTGGATAGGTTAGGTGAGTGGGCAAATGCATGGCAGATGCAGTATAATGTGGATAAATGTGAGGTTATCCACTTTGGTGGCAAGAACAGGAAAACAGACTATTATCTGAATGGTGGCCGATTAGGAAAAGGGGAGATGCAACGAGACCTGGGTGTCGTGGTACACCAGTCATTGAAAGTAGGTATGCAGGTGCAGCAGGCAGTGAAGAAAGCGAATGGTATGTTGGCATTCATAGCCAGGGGATTTGAGTATAGGAGCAGGGAGGTTCTGCTGCAGTTGTACAGGGCATTGGTGAGACAACACCTGGAGTATTGCGTACAGTTTTGGTCTCCTAATCTGAGGAAAGACATTCTTGCAATAGAGGGAGTACAGAGAAGGTTCACCAGATTAATTCCTGGGATGGCAGGACTTTCATATGAAGAAAGACTGGATAGACTCGGCTTGTACTCGCTGGAATTTAGAAGATTGAGGGAGGATCTTATAGAAACTTACAAAATTCTTAAGGGGTTGGACAGGCTCAATGCAGGAAGATTGTTCCCGATGTTGGGGAAGTCCAGAACAAGGGGTCACAGTTTAAGGATAAGGGGGAAAGTTTTTTTTCACACAGAGTAGTGAATCTGGAATTCTCTGCCACAGAGGGTGGTGGAGGCCAGTTCATTGGCTATATTAAAGAGGGAGTTACATGTGGCCCTTGTGGCTAAAGGGGTCAGGGGGTATGGAGAGAAGGCAGGTACAGGATACTGAGTTGGATGATCAACCATGATCATATTGAATGGCGGTGCGTACAGGCTCGAAGGGCCGAATGGCCTAATCCTGTTTCTATGTTTCTACCCTCATACCCCATCTTTTCTCCCCGTATTGCCTTCTTAGTTATCTTCTGTTGCTCTTTAAAAGAGTCCCAATCCTCTGGCTTCCCACTCTTCTTTGCTTTGTTGTACTTCTTCTCTTTTATTTTTATGCTGCCCTTGACTTCCCTTGTCAGCCACGGGTGCCTCTTACTCCCCTTAGAATCTTTCCTCCTCTTTGGGATAAATTGATCCTGCAACTTCTGCATTATTCCCAGGAATACCTGCCATTGCTGTTCCACCGTCTTCCCTGCTAGGGGCTCCTTCCAGTGAATTCTGGCCAGCTCCTGCCTCATGCCTCTGTAATCCCCTTTGCTATACTGTAATACTGACACTTCCAATTTTCCCTTCTCCCTCTCAATTTGTAGAGTAAAATTTATCATATTGAGATCACTGCCTCCTAATGGCTCTTTTACCTCGAGTCCCCTTTGCTGTTTATGTTACATGATCATGGCTTGGATGTGAATGTGGGAGGTGTGATTAGTAAGTTTGGGGAGGAAGCAAAAATTGTGGATAGTAGGGAAGGTTGTCAAAGTCTGCAGCAGGATGCAGGGTAATTATCGAAACCTTATTCACATGCAGGGATATCAAATCACGAGAGTGCAGGTTTATATTGAGAGCAAAGTATTTTAAAGTATATCTGAGATTTAGGTTTTACTAGATCAAGTGGATCCGTTGGGCCCAAACCTCTCATGCATTGGTGCAGCACCCTCTCCTCCCCCCCCCTCTCTCCCTCCCTCCCCCCTACGTCCCTAGAGATAGATTTAAACCTTAAAATGTGAATAACAAAAAATATAACACCGATTTCAATGAAACGTCTTCCATTAGCATCAAAGGGATGACGGTGAGTAAGGTGGGCTTAAAATCGTCGTGCTATCGTGTACCGTTTTGGCTGTAGTTCCGGAACAAACAAACAAACGAGAGGTTTAGTACATAGATTTACACTGAGAATGGGTGATATCTGGAACATGCTACAGAGGAGGTGGTGGAGTGAGATATCATCAATATATTGGAGGTATTTAAATAGGTGAGGTGGAGAAGAATGCCGATGGAATGTGGGCAAATCGATTAGTATAGCTGGGGAAAAGATGGTCATGGGCATGATGGGCCGAAGGGCCAGACTCTGTAATGTACAACCATGGCTCTCAGCTCCAAGAGCACTGAATGACTGAGTCTCCACAGCCACCGGTGCAGGGTCGTTCCCCAGTCTCTGCGTGCAGTAATGTCTTCTTATCTCTGTGCTACATGGTGCGGCCCACATTCTGAGAGAGTGCCCACTCTCCAGACCCCTCTGACAGGGGAACCATCCTCCCTGTATCCAGCCCACTGAGCCCTGTAAGGACTCTGTGTTTCGCTGAGATCCCCTCTAATACACTCAAACGCTCGAGTACACAGGCCTAGTCTATCCAATCTCACCCCGCACAGCAAACTCATTGTCCCAGGGACAAGTATTGTCAATCTTTGCCATATTCAATTCTGTGTAAGGTTTATCATGCTGTAGGTATGAAAAAAAGTAAAGATCACAAGAAAATAGCAGGAGTAGGCTCCGCTCCTCAGGTCGACTCCGCCATTCCATGTGATCATGACTGATCTAAGATGGCACCAATTTCTGTTCTATACGAGTTCTCCATAACTGCCAATTTCCCCATCCTTCAAATATCCATCTGTGTTCACTTTGCCTATTCCAATAATCTGACCTATCACTGCCTCCTAGGGCAGAACATTTCAGATGCTCACTGCTGTTTATATGTTATATTTCTAAGGCTTGGATGTGAATGCCGGAGGTATGATTAGCAATTTGATAGCAGCAACCTCTATGGTCGGCTGATCAGGAAGGCTGGAACATATGGAATCCAGGGTAGTTAGCCAATGGGTAAACATGTGGCCTGAAGGTGGGAGACAGAGGGCGGAGGTAGAGAGTTGATTTTCAGACTGGAGGCCTGTTGCAAGTGGTGCACCACAATGCTCAATGCTGACTCCATTGTTGGTCCCTATTTATACAAATGATTAGATAAATGATGTGTATGTGGGTGGCATGGCTAGCAAGTTTGTGGATGAGACTAAAATTCATGAGACATGGTGGAGAGTGAAGAAGGTTGTCTAAGATTAAACTGATCGTAATGAACTGGGCCAACGGACAGAGGAGTGGGAGATGCAGTTTTCTAAACTTCGAGGGCATCGGTTTAAGTTGTGAAGGGAAAGTCTAAAATGTTCTTGAACGGCAACGTTTTCGGGCACTGGGTGGCAGAGAGATAGCTGCCATAGGAGGTGTTAGAGGCAAATACAATTTCTATCGGCAATGTTTGCATCTGTTACTAAAAGGCATTATAAACAAGAAGAGGGGAACTGAACAGGTTTTACCTTGCTTAATGTCAGATGTCTCTCTCCACAGCGTGTTCATTAAAAAGTGGTGATGGAATTTTTCAATCGGCACGGCACCATCTGTCACTGTGAGTGCTCTATCTTCATCACTAACCCTGCAAATATTTAGCAGCTGGTTATAAACTGAGCCTCAACAATTTATTTGAGCTGTTACACACAAACATGCAGTGTTTCAGTCAAGAGCATATCCTACCTCCTCTTCCCACCAGCTTCCTCCTGCAAGAAATAAAACACATCTGAGTAGACTGAGATGGGACATCCACATCCCGACAACAGGAGTTTCACACAAATCACAACATGCCCCAGAAATGTTCCACTGCCCAGCATTTAATGTCGTCGTCACAGACAGAAATTGGATATTGCCCTAGAGATTCTACAAGTGTATTAATAGCAAAATAATAACTAGGGGATAGAATAGGTCTCTTTAAGAGCAAAGGGATAATTAGGATAGGACAGGTCCCCTTAAGTGCTGGCGACCTCAAGGCATGTTAAGGGGGGTAAATTGCAGGGGTTTTGATTGTGTATCCGAGAGCATGCCTTCAACAGATCCCTTTAATGCCGCGTAATTCTATCCCACTAAAGAGGAACATACGACAAACTTTCCAGATGATCTTTTGATTTCCTGGAGATTTTCCATCTTTTCGGGGAAATTTCCAACATTCGCTAACTCAGTGACAGGATCACAGTAACTCATCCCAAGGAGACCGCAGGCAGTGCAGAGATCCCGCAGATTATGCGGGAGGCCACTTAGTTTGGGAACAACAGCAGCACAGCTCTGGAACAGACGGGGCATTTACCCAGTTCTCAATTACTGGGAAAAAGCAGCATTTATTTTAGAAATATCCCCCACCATTTTGTGCCTGTGCACTTTCACTTCGCCAAACTGTAGTGTCAGCCCTCACCTTCAGAAACACCACACTGTCCTTTTGATCCATCCGTTGCTGCAACTTAAAGAGTTCCTCCTGAATGGAATTTAAATTCTCCTCAATCTCTTCAAGTTTTTTCTCCATTGTATTTAGAATCTTCTTCTCTTCCTCCCGGATATCTGCCAGTACGCGCTGCTCTTTCTCAGTGAGAATCTGATGCAGTTCAGCAAACTGGGATGTGATCTTGGACTGAAGGTTGCATGACTGTTCCTGTGAAATGAAAGGTGAAGATCAATATTTCATGTCACTGATTATGGTTCCTCGCGTCTTTACTGGTGACATTTGGCCTGTGCATTTTTATTTGCTTTGGCAATTTAATAGTTTTTCTAAATGCATCTAAAGTATCGTGAGGTTAATCTTACAACCCATCAATTCTCTACCCCTAATACAATTCCCAGCTGCCTATTCCTTCTCACGTGTCCATTAATTCCCATTTATCCGTCCACCACCCCCTAGTGGGGTGCCGCAAGGCTCATTTCTGGGACCGCAGTTATTTACAATATATACTAACGATTTAGACGAGGGAATTAAATGTAATATCTCCAAGTTTGCGGATGCCACAAAGCTGGGCGGCAGTGTGAGCTGCGAGGAGGATGTTGTGAGGCTGCAGGGTGAGTTGGATAGGTTGGGTGAGTGGGCAGATGCATGGCAGATGCAGTAAAATGTGGATAAATGTGACGTTATCCACTTTTGTGGCAAGAACAAGAAGGCAGATTATTATCTGAATGGTGTCAGATTAGGAAAAGGCGAGGTGCAAGGAGACCTGGGTGTCCTTGTACATCAGTCAATGAAAGTAAGCATGCAGGTAGAGCAGGCAGTGAAGAAAACTAATGGCATGTTGGTCTTCATTGTGAGAGGATTTAGGTTTAGGAGCAAGGAGGTCCTACTGCAGTTGTGCAGGGTCCTGTTGAAACCACACCTGGAATATTGTTTGCAATTTTGATCTCCTAAATTAAGGAAGGACATTCTTGCTATTGATGGAGTGCAGTGTAGGTTCATCAGGTTAATTACCGGGATGGCAGGACTGAAAGAATTGTTCGGCTGGGCTTGTATTCACTGGAATTTCAAAGGATGAGAGGGGATCTTATAGAAACATGTAAAATTCTTTAGGGATTGGAGAGTCTAGATGCGGGAAAAATGTTCCTGATGTTGGGGGAGTCCAGAACCAGGGGTTATAGTTAAATAATAACGGATAGGTCATGATCATATTGAATGGTGGTGTTGGCTCAAAGGGCCAAATGGCCTACTCCTGCACCTATTTTTCTATTTAGGACTGATATAATAATAATATATTCCTTTATTCGTCCCCCACTGGTGAAATTTACAATGAGATGAGGAAAAAAAATTCACCCAAAGAGTTGTGAATCTATGGAATTCTCTGCCTCGGAAGGCAGTGGAGGCCAATACACTGGATGTTTTCAAACGTTAGATATAGCTGTTAGGGCTAACGGAATCAAAAGATATGGGGAAAAAGCAGAAACGGGGTACTGAATTTGGATGATCAGCCATGATCATGCTGAATGGCGGTGCTGACATGAAGGGCCGAATGGCCTACTCCTGCACCTATTGTCTCTGCAGCCCCCGAGGTCAGGATCGAACCCGCTCACCAGAACTAGGAGACAGCAGCACTACTTGTGTCACTGCGCTGTCCTGTTATTACACGCATCACAGGGATCAACCCTGCACAAGATCAGGAAATCGAAACTTAAAAGCCTCACCAGAACTCCAGAAATCTTCTCTTTCTGTTGCTGCTCCATTTGCTGGATCTCTGATTGATCTTTTGTGAGAGACTGGATGGAAGATTTCACCTGATCCTGGAATTGTGTTTGAAAATCGGAGAATAAAAGCGTTAGACAATAAAAACGGTATTAAACAATGATGGGATCAAAATCGATTTGCTTTTACCTTGTAGTTTTCAACAGCTTCTTTGACCGGCATGAAGCTGTGAGACTTGTGTTCCCGCCCAGCTGCACAAACCACACAGATCAGCTTCTTGTCAGTTTCACAAAACAGCTTCAGTTCTTCCTGATGTTCCTCGCAGTGAAGTTTACTTTCCTTCTCTGTCCGATTCAGGCTCAGTGTTCGAGCTTTCTCAGCCAATCTCGCCAAGGCCCGATTCACCCTGAGGGTGCGGTCTGTAAACACCTTTCTACATTCCGGGCAGGAGTTTCTCCCCTCCCTGTCCCAACTCAGTGTGATACAGGAGCGGCAGAAGTTGTGCCCGCACTCCAGTATAACCGGATCGGTGAAGAAATCCAGGCAGATGGGACAAACTGCCTCCTCGGTCCAACTCTCGACCTGGTCTTTCAAAGCCATTTTAACTCCGCCTCTTCCTGGTTCAAAACGCATTCCCTTTCGCGCAGCTGCTGATCAAAGATACTAGAGGAGAAAGATAGACCACTCGACCCTTAGACAATAGACAACAGACAATAGGTGCAGGAGGAGGCCATTCGGCCCCTCGAGCCAGCACCGCCATTCAATGTGATCATGGTTGATCATTCTCAATCAGTACCCCGTTCCTGCCTTCTCTCCATACCCCCTGACTCCGCTATCCTTAAGAGCACTATCTAGCTCTCTCTTGAATGCATTCAGAGAATTGGCCTCCACTGCCTTCTGAGGCAGAGAATTCCTCAGATTCACAACTCTCTGACTGAAAAAGTTATTCCTCATCTCAGTTCTAAATGGCCTACCCCTTATTCTTAAACTGTGGCCCCTGGTTCTGGACTCCCCCAACATTGGGAACATGTTTCCTGCCTCTAACGTGTACAACCCCTTAATAATCTTATACGTTTCGATAAGATCTCCGCTCATCCTTCTAAATTCCAGTGTATACAAGCCTAGTCGCTCCAGTCTTTCAACATATGACAGTCCCGCCATTCCGGGAATTTCGGACCCTTAAACCGTAGTAGGTCATGGCGACATTTTAGTAGCAGAAACTTGCAGAAACATTTTAAAAGAAAAATAACTAAAATCTGTGAATTGATAGATGAGATATATTCTGCATTTTAATGGCCTCATCACACATACTGTTCCACCAAAACACTGATTACACTGCGAGAGACGGGTTTTGCCGTTGATAGGCAGACGGTTGGACAAAGGCCAGAGATGAGAAGACAGAAGGTGTGCGACAAAATGATTGAGGACTTGCGAATTGTGTCCTGATCTTCAAACAGTCTTCTCATCAGACGGCCAAATGTTGTGCAGGTGCACTGAAGGCGCTGGTGAGTTTCACCATCAATGTCTGCCTTCCTCTGGGAAGAGGAGCGCCGGCCAGAGCACCGCCGAGGGTCACCATCGTTACGACCATTTTAAAGGAAGGAGACAAACCCACCCGCGGAAACTATGGAGGGTTCCCCGCTCTCCAACACAGGGAGGGGTCAGTTACACATTAAACTGTCCTGAATATAGACGGGAGCGGAGAGTAGCGCTTGGGACAGTGTAAGGCAGGATAAAACGTTGGAAACAACTGCAGAGTAGATTCACGAAAATGGTGCCAGGATTTGAGGGTCAGAGCGAAAGAGAGAGGTTGGGCAGGGAAGGATTTATTAATTGGAGCGCAGGAGGCTGAAGTGCATAAGATCAAGAGGTGAATAGACAGGGTGAATGCACAGTCTGTTACCCGGAGCAGTGGAATCGAGAACTAGAGGACACAAGTTTGTAGTGAGAAGTGCAAGATTTAATCGGGAACCTGAGGAACAACATTTTCACACAGTAGGTCGTGGGTGTCTGGAACAAACTGCCAGAGGGGGTAAGTGAGGCTGGACAACAACGTGGAGTGGAGTTGAAGCCCCGTTTCCTGAACAAAGAGGACACCTTCGAATCACCCCTCTTCCTCTTGCTCCTCCTCCCTCTCACCCCTCCTCTTCCTCTCCTTCACCCCTCCTCCTCTCCCTCTCCTCCTCTCCCTTTCACCCTCCTCTCCCTCTCCCTACACCTCCTCCTCACCCCCTTCCTCTTCTTCACGTCTCCTCCTCCTCCCCTTCTTCCTCTCGTTCACCTCTCATCCTCCTTCCCCTCCTCCCCCTCTTCCTATCCACCTCTCCCTCATCCCTCTCCTTCCCCTCACCCCTCCTCTCCCTCGCATTCTCCACTTCCTCTCCTGCTCACCCCTCCATTTTTTCTCCTTCACTCCACTCCCTCGCCTCCTCTCCCTCACCCCTCCATTTCTCCCTCCTCCTATCCCTCACCCCTCCATTTCTATCTCCTCCTCCACTCCGGGCCTCCAAGGCCGCCTCTCTCCGCAGCCGCCGCCACTCCTTGCGGAGCCGCTGCCGGGCGGGGTCGGGGTCGGTGCCGCCGCTGCAGACCCGGCGGAGAGGGAGGGGGATGAGGGGGAGAGGGTGGTGGAGGGGGATGAGGAGCCGCCTCAACAGCGGGTCTCGGGTTGCCGCCGCCATCAGCGCCATGGGGTCTTGCTTCCATAATACCGGTTGCCATCAAAGCTGAAGTGAACAGTAATCAGTCGCTATGTGTAAGAAGGAACTGCAGGTGCTGGTTTAAACCGAAGACAGACACAATATGCTGGAGTAACTCAGCGGGACAAACAGCATCTCTGGAGAGAAGGAATGGGTGACGTTTCGTGTCAAGACCCATCTTCAAACGGTCAGAATCGACCCGTGCGTTGGAAGGAACTGCAGATGCTGGTTTAAACCGAAGATTGAGTCTGAAGAAGGGTCTCGACCCGAAACGTCACCCATTCCTTCTCTCCAGTGATGCTGCCTGTCCCGCTGAGTTACTCCAGCTTTTGTGTCTGTCTTCAGCAATCACTCGGTGACAAGCTTTGAGTTTAAAGTCTGAAGATGTTAGAGGGGATGATTGAGGTGTAAGTGAGGAAAGAATCAGGCTGATAGATGGCATCAAAGATTCTCATTACACAATAATCAGAAAAAAAGATAAGGTGTGAACAAGAGCTAGTTTAAAAGCATTAAATTCTCCAAGTAAGCTTCAGTAAGTTTTATAGTCAAAGGTCTTTTATTGTCACATGTACCAATTAAGGTACAGTGATATGTGAATTACCATATAGCCAGACAAAAAAAAAGCAACAAGACACAGAATTACATAGAAGTTAACATAAACATCCACCACAGCGGATTCCCCACATTCCTCACTGTGATGGAAGGCAAAAAAGTCAAATCTTCGTCCTCTTTATTATCTTCCACTTTATAGCACAGAAACAGGCCCTTCGGCCCACCGAATCCGCACCGACCACCGATCCCGCACACCAGTACTATCCCACACACAGTAGGGACAATTTACAATTTTACCTAAGCCAATTGACCCACAACCTGCACGTCTTTGGAGTGTGGATGGAAACCTGAGCATCCGGTGAAAACCCACGCAGGTCACGGCGAGAACACACGTACTCCGTACAGACGGCACCCTAATATCCATCAGAGGCACAAGCATTCCCAAATGGACAATAATGAAAAGAAATTCGGGCAGACACACAGACAGGAAAGGTTTGGACGGAGAGACACAAAGTGCCGGAGTAACTCAGCAGGTCAGGCAGCATCTCTGGAGAGAAGGAATAGGGAGATGCTGAAAATCAAAAATAAAATCCGAGAAATACTCAGCTGAACGGTTAGCGTCTGTAGTGTGAGAAACAGAGTTAATAACTCAGGTTGATCATCATTTGTCATCAGTATCAGATCTGAAAAGCATTTGGATAGCAGTAACAGGATCGTTCTGAGTCAACAGGGATTTACGAAGGGGAAATCATGCTTGACTAATCTTCTGGAATTTTTTGAGGATGTAATGAGGAAAATGGACAAGGGAGAGCCAGTGGATGTAGTGTACCTGGACTTTAAGAAAGCCTTTGATAAGGTCCCACATAGGAGATTAGTGGGCAAGATTCGAGCACATGGTATTGGTGGCAGGTTGCTGACCTGGATAGAAAATTGGTTGGCAGACGGGAAACAAAGAGTCGGGATAAATGGGTCCCTTTCAGAATGGCAGGCAGTGACTAGTGGGGTACCGCAAGGCTCGGTGCTGGGACCGCAGCTATTTACAATATACATTAATGACTTACATGAAGGGATTAAAAGTACCATTAGCAGATTTGCGGATGACACAAAGCTGGGTGGCAGTGTGAACTGTGAGGAGGATGCTGTGAGGATGCAAGGTGACTTGGACAGGTTGTGTGAGTGGGCGGATGCATGGCAGATGCAATTTAATGTGGATAAATGTGAGGTTATCCACTTTGGTGGTAAGAACAGGAAGGCAGATTATTATCTGTATGGTGTCAAGTTAGGAAATGGGGAAGTACAAAGTGATCTGGGTGTCCTTGTTCATCAGTCACTTAAAGCTGGCATGCAGGTACACCAGGCAGTGAAGAAAGCTAATGGAATGTTGGCCTTTGTGACAAGTGGAGTTGAGTATAGGAGCAAAGAGTCATAGAGTCATAGAATCCTACAGCACAGAAAGAGGCCCTTCGGCCCTTCGTGTCCGCGCCGCCCGTTACCAAACACAGTCTAATTTTAATCCCATTTTCCCACATTTGGACCGTAGCCCTGAATGTTGTAGCATTTCAAGTGCCCATCCAAATGCCTCTTAAACGTTGTGAGTGTTCCCGCCTCCACCACCACCCCAGGCAGTGAGTTCCAGACTCCAACCACCCTCTGGGTGAAAAAGTTCTTTCTCATATCCCCCCGAAACCTCCCTCCCCTTACCCTGTATCTATGTCCCCTTGTTGTTGAACCTTCCACCAGTGGAAGAAGTTCCCCGCCATCTACCTTATCTATGCCCCTCATGATCTTGTACACCTCGATCATGTCCCCTCTCAGCCTTCTCTGCTCCAGGGAAAACAACCCCAGTCTGCTCAGTCTCTCCTCATAGCCGAGGCCCTTCATCCCTGGCAGCATCCTGGTGAATCTCCTCTGCACCCTCTCCAAAGCTATCACATCCTTTCTATAATGTGGTGACCAGAACTGTACACAATACTCCAGCTGTGGCCTCACCAGTATTCTGTACAATTCCATCATTACCCCCCTACTTTTATATTCGATGCCCCGGCTAATGAAGGCCAGTAACCCATATGCCTTTTTGACCACCCTGTCCACCTGTCCTGCTGCCTTCAAGGACTTGTGTACCTGTACTCCAAGGTCCCTCTGTACCCCTGTCTTCCCTAGGGTCCTTCCATTCATGGTGTACTCCCTCTCCAAGTTATTTCTGCCAAAGTGCATCACCTCGCACTTTTCAGGATTAAATTCCATCTGCCATTGCTCCGCCCATCTGACCATCTCATCTATATCTTCCTGCAGCTTGCAGATCCCTTCCTCGCTATTCACCACCCCCCCTACCTTTGTGTCATCTGCAAACTTGCTGATCATGCCCTGTACGTTAACATCCAGATCATTTATGTAGATTACAAACAGTAAGGGACCCAACACCGAGAGGTCCTTATACAGTTGTACAGGACCCTAGTGAGACCGCACCTGGAGTACTGTGAGCAGTTTTGGTCTCCAAATTTGAGGAAGGACATTCTTGCCATTGAGGGCGTGCAGCGTCGGTTCACTAGGTTAACTCCCGGAAAGGCGGGACTGTCTTTGAAAGACTGGAGCAACTACACTTGTATACACTGGAATTTAGAAGGATGAGAGGGGATCTTATTGAAACATGTATGATTATTAAGGGGTTGGACACGTTAGAAGCAGGTAACATGTTCCCAATGTTGGGGGAGTCCAGAACCAGGGGCCACAGTTTAAGAATAAGGGGTAAGACATTTAGAACGGAGGCGAGGAAAAACTATTTCAGTCAGAGAGTTATAAATCTGTGGATTTCTCTGCCTCAGAAAGCAGTAGAGGCCAATTCTCTGGATGCTTTCAAGAGAGAGGGAGATAGAGCTCTTAATGATAGCAGAGTCAGGGGGTATGGGGAGAAGGCAGGAAGGGGGTACTGGTTGTGACTGATCAGCCATGAACACATTGAATGGCGGTGGTGGATCGAGGGGCCGAATGGCCTACTCCTGTACCTATTGTCAATTGAAATGTAAGGTCTGTTTCACCTTGCAGATGCTGCCTGACCCGCTGAGTTTTGGGGGCAATTTCTGCTTTTATTACACATTTTAAGCCATGCATGTTGTTTGGGTCGCAGGTGTGGTAACAGGTCACAAAAGTCACTTATTAAATCAGATTCGCGCTGTTTCTGCAATTGTCAAAGTTAATTCTCAAAGTTACAGCTGGTCTGTGGTCGCACCGCGTGGCGTTGCTGCCATCTAGTGGCGGGATCAAGAAGTGACGCGGTTAACGCGTTGAAATGAACTGAGCGATAGCTCTGATTCCACTTGCTGTTTATTTCTCTCTTCTCACATTTACATTCCCCCTGGTTTTATTTCCGCGCTCACTGGGGTTTTTACGACGTGGAATTTGGGGATTAAATGGGAGTCGTTCAGCGCCGACCTGTTGTACTCCGGGTTTCTGCCCCACAGCCCCTGAGCCCCGCTCCTGACGCCGGTCCCGGGACCCGACCCTTTTACACACCCGGAGCGGAACCGGAGCAGATTCTCAGCCAGTGGTCTTCCTCCCACGACCAGAAGAAAGGATAAAGTTTCTCCGTGAATTTATTCCCAGTGAAGGTGTGGAGATGGGACTTGGTGTCCGCGTCGTAAAATGAAACTGTTCCGGACTCGTAACTGAGATAAACTCCCACCCTCCCGGGGATGGGACGGGCGGGGAGACGGGATGGAGGGTCGGTATCTGCTTCAAACTCATCATCCCACCAACTGATGCTCCAGACTCCAGTCTCCGGGGTCAGCTCGTCCTCTCTCTTCCTCTCCACAGACTCTGCGGCGACTCCCAGACACCAGCCTGGACTCCCCGCCACCTCCACCTCCCAGTAATTTCTCCCCGATATGAATCCCTCCGATCCCAGCACACACTCACTGCCTGTAAACCTCTTCCCGGTGTCAGGGAGACTCCTCCGGGTCCGGGTCCATCTCATCCTCTTCCGATCCTCAGACACCTCGAGCTCCGGATGCGCTGTTTCCACATCCAGGGTGACGGAGACTGGGGGGAGAAGCAGAGAATCAGAGAGTCCCCGGGGGTCGGGGGGAGACTCGGGCAGCACTGCCCCAGGACCGATGGAGAGGCCGCTCGGCCTCAGGCACAGGCGGGCGGACAACGGATACCCTGCCCGGGGTTTCACCCACAACCTCATCGAGTGGAGAACAGGCACCTTTGAGGAGACTGGTGTGAGGGGTAATTGGAGGTGGTTAAAGAGGAGGTAGAGATGTGGGATGGAGTTGCCGTGATCACACTGAACGGGAGTGGACTGGACGGGCGAGGCAATCTGCAACTGGTTACTTGGTTTATTTATTGGAGGGTGGGTTTGATGCGTCTGTGCAACCAAGAACACTCTGATCTCGTTGTGAACCAATATATGAACTTCACTGAGGGACTTGACAATGTTCCGCATGTAAGGCTGGTCCAGAATGCGAAGGCAGGTGGATACAAGAGGAGTTGGTAAAATGGACCCATAATTGGCTTGGTGATTGGAGGTGGAAGGTAGCGGTAGGAGGATGATTTTTCTGCCTGGAGGTCTGTGACTGGCGGTGTGTATCACATATCGCTGCTGCAACCTTTGTTGTTTATTATATATTTTCGTGGCCTGGATCTGAATGTAGGAGGTGTGTATAGTACGTTTGTGGGGAATGGGAAATGTTATGGGTTGCGAGGAAGTCTGTCAAAGTTTGCAGAAAGATCTAGGCTAGATCATCAAAACATTATTTTCATGCGGGGATACAAATTCTGGAGGACACAGTTTTCTTCACACAAAGAGTTGTTAAGAGGTATCAGTTTTACCTCGTTTGATGATATCAGATGTTTCGCTCAATGCCATGTTGTAGAAAAAGGTGTGATCAAACTTTTCATTTGGCAACTTGCCTCTGACCACCAACATTGGTTTGGCTTCATCACTGAACCTGCAAATATTTAACAGCTCGTTATAAACGGAGCATTTGAGCGGTTCTTATAAAATATACATTGTTTCAGTTAAAAGCATGTCCTACCATGTCTTGCGACCAGCTACCTCCTGAAATAAATAAAACACAAATGTCAATAAACTGAGATGGATCGTCATGATCCCGACAGCGGGTATTTCGCCAAATTGCTACACAATAACTCACTGATAATTCCCATTTCCTAACTCTTTGCCTGTGCCACACAGACAGGAAGTGGATATTCTGATAGAGACACCAAACACAGGGCAAAGCATTAGGAATGTTGATGAAAATAGGGGCGATCATGCAACCTACGAGTCAGACCGGTCAGAGAAAATGGGCTGGAATACTTTAGGATCAGCGTAGGATTTAAATGGGTGGGGGATGGAAATATTATCACTACTTGTGGGGGGAACAAAAATCAAAGCTGAAATGTAAGATGACCTTTTGCTAAATTCCATAAGAAATGCAGTAAACAGAACATGGAACTCACAGGACGGCCTGAAGACAATATTACAGATAAATTTAAGTTGAAGTTAGATAAATACATGAGGATTCCTGGAATTTGGGGCATTGCTGTAGGATGTGGTGAGTAGTTGGAACAGACGGAACATTGACCCAGTTCTGAATTACTGGTAAATGCGGCATTTATTTCAGAAAATTTAACCCACCATTTTGTGCCTGTGCACTTTCACTTCACCAAACTGTAGTGTAACCCCTCACCTTCAGAAATATCACGCCGTCCTTGTGATCTATCTGTTCCTGTAACTTTGAGAGTTCCTCCTGAATGGACTTTAAATTCTCTTGAATCTCTTGAAGATTTTTCTGCATTGTTTTTACAATCGTCTTCTCTTCCTCCCGGATCTCTCCCAGTAAGCACTGTTCTTTCTCAGTGAGAATCTGGTGCAGTTCAGCAAACTGGGATGTGATCTGTGACTGAAGTTTGTGTGACTCTTCCTGTCAGATGAAAGATGATAATATATATGTTATATCATTCTGAGCGCAGAATATGCCATTTGGTCCATCATGTCCATGCTGGGCTTCATATGTATCTACACAAATCCCATTTACATGTATTTAAACCATAGCTTTCATTACCTTGGCAATTAAAGAGCTCATCGTGATAATTCTGGAATATTTTGTGAAAGTAATGTACAAGCACATCATTCCCATTTCCCCAATTCAATTCTCTGCAACATGTTCCATTTAATTTCTCCATTAACCCTCACTGGACAGAACCAGGTCACCAGAACTATCAGACAACAGCACCACTTAGAATGTCAGACTTCACAGAGTCATACAGCAAGGGGTCATACCGACCAAGACGCCCCATCTGCACTATTTCCACCTGTCCGCATTTGTTTAAATACCTTTTAAATGTTGTTTTGGTACCTGACTCAACGACCTGATCTAGCAGCTCTTTCCATGTACACACTACCAAATTTGTCCTTCATGTTCATGTTCACCTAAAACCCACACCCTCACTTTCCCGATCCTCCTACTAAGACTGACCATCCAACGTATCATTCCGTTTCGTGGTATTATACACCTGCCACAGTCACATTAACACTATCCTACACCCACTAGGGACAATTTTTACATTTACCCAGCCAATTAACCTACATACCTGTACGTCTTTGGAGTGTGGGAGGAAACCGAAGATCTCGGAGAAAACCCACGCAGGTCACGTACAAACTCCTTACAGTGCAGCACCCGTAGTCAGGATCGAACCTGAGTCTCCGGCGCTGCATTCGCTGTAAAGCAGCAACTCTACCGCTGCGCTACCGTGCCGCCTTGGCTGCTCAACCTCTCCCAAGAGTTTTGGCCCTCGACTATTGAGCTCTATCGAGGTGCCAAATTATTACACACATCGCAAGATGAAATGTACACAAGAACATTAAATCGACAGTACAAACCTGAACTTCAGAAAAGCTCTCTTTCTGTTCCTCCTCCGTTCGCCAGATCTCTGATTCTTTGTTTCTGAGAGATTCGAAGGTAGATTTCACCTGACCCTACGGTTGGGTTTTAAATCAGAGAATAAAATTGTCAGAAAATAAACAAGACGTGACATAATGAAGTGATCAGAATCGGTTTGCTTTTACCTTGTAGATTTCAACAGCTTCTTCTATCAGCATGAAGCTGTGAGACGTGTGTTCCCGCGCAGCTGCACAAACCACACAGATCAGTGTCTTGTCCGTTTCACAAAACAGCTTCAGTTCTTCCTGATGTTTCTCGCAGTGAAGTTTACTTCCCTTTGTCCGATTCAGGCTCAGTTTTCGAGCTTTCTCAGCCAGTCTCGCCAAGGCCCGACTAACCCTGAGGGTGCGTTCTTCAAACTCCTCTCTACATTCCGGGCAGGAGTTTCTCTCCTCCCTGTCCCATCTCTGTGTGATACAGGGGCGGCAGAAGTAGTGGCCACACTCCAGTGCCACCGGATCGGTGAAGAAATCCATGCAGATGGGACAAACCGCCTCCTCGGTTAAACTCTCGACCGGGTCTTTCGCAGCCATTGTAACTCCGCCTCTTCCTGGTCCAGTGTTTTCCACTGCGCGCGCTGCCGTCTCCGGCAATGACCTTATTTGGCTGCAAGTGTTCAGTGTGAAGGTGTCCTGGCCACTTTCAACTAATCACTCGAGGGAGGGGTCACATAGATATTAAACCGGCCTGAATATAGACGAAAGCGGAGAGATTGCCCTAGGATTGTCTAAGGCAGGACAGAAAGGGACAGGGACCAGCGCTAAGGAGGTGTAACTGAGGAGGCGTTGCACCTGTTGGGCAGTGGAACCCGCCGGCCGCATCTCCGTTCACAGCCCGGGATCAGGATGGAACGAGACTTCTACGCGGTCTCAGAGGGTCGTCGGGCATAGGACCCGAGGGCCACAATCATGGCGACCACTTTTAAGAAATTGGACAATTGCACCTGCGGCGCCAACAAGGGTGGGGTGGGGGGTTCCCCTGCTGTCAACCACAGGGCAAGTGGTTCACGGGTTCCTCTCAACCACCACCTCCCTGTCAATGAAAACCTGCCACTGTTGAAGGTGTAGGAAATGCAGTCGCCAATTTGCAGAAAGGACAACTCAAAAACAACGTTCAAAAGATTAAGGGGTGGTAGCGGTAGAGTTGCTGCCTCACATCGTCAGAGATTCGTCAAAAGGCCGAATGGCCTACTCGTGCAATTATTTTCTACGTTTCGCCGTTTCTATGGTGACGTTTTGGAAAGTGAATCCATTCCAATCCCCACTCTCCCAGGCCCGCCGCCGCCCGCCTCGAATAGTCCCACCTCCGTTGCCCGACTCGAGTAGTCCGGTGCTCCCTCCTCCTCCCTGCACTGCCGGCCAACGGCTCCACGGAGGGGTGTGGACGTGGAGGCCGAGTGGGCGGAGGGAAGGGTGGGGGGGTAGGAGGGGGTTGAGCGTGGGGGGAGGAGAGAATGGGGGAGGCGGGGGGGTAGGGGAGGAGACAGGGGGGCGGGGCAATGTGAGAGTGGAGCTGGGGAGGAGAGAATGGGGGGGGAGGAAAGAGTGGGGTAAAGGGGGGGTGGGGAAGGGGGGGGGTTGGGAGAGAGTGGGGGTGGGGAGGAGAGAGTGGGGGGAGGGTGAGTGGGACTGGGGAGGGGGACAGTGGGGGAGGGGGACAGCGGGGGAGGGGGTGGTTGGGGAAAGAGAGAGTGGGTGTGGGTGTAAGGGGAACAGTGGGGATCAGGGAAGAGGGGAAAGTGGGGGGGAGGAGCAGAGAGTGGGGGTGGGAAGTAGAGTGGGACTGGGGTGGGGGCAGTGGGGGTGTATGGGTTGGTTGGGGGAAGAGAGAGTGGGGGTGGGAGGGAAGGGGAAAAGTGGGGGTCAGCGAAGAGTGGAGGGGAGGGAACGGGGGGAAGGTGGGTGGTGGGAAGGGGATAGTGAGAGTGAAAGGGGAGGAGGGGGTGTGGGAGGAGGGAGGGGTGGGGGTGGGGTGGAGGGGGAGTCTGGAGGAGAGAGAGGGGGTGAAGGGGGAAGGGGGGGGTGGTGGTGGTGGGAAGAGAGTGGGGAGAGAGTGGGATGGGGGATGGGGATAGTGGGGGTGGGGAATAGGGGACAGTAGGGGTGGGAAAGAGGGGACAGTGGGGGTAGGGGGGGAGGGGACAGTGAGAAGGGGGCTGGGGCGAGTATGTGTTGGGGAGGGGTGGTGGGAGGAGGGGCTGAGGGTGGGGGAGGAGAGTAGTGGGGGTGGGTAAGGAGGGTGGAGGAGAGAGGGGGGTGGGGAGAGTGAGAGTGGGGCTGGGGGAGGTGAGAATGGGGGAGGGGGAGAGGGAGGAGCAGAGAGTGGGGTGGGAGGGAGAGTGGGACTGGGGAGGGGGACAGTGGGGGGAGGGGGGGTGGTGGTGGGGGAAGAGAGAGTGGGGGTGGAGGGGACGGGGGACAGTGGGGGTCATGGAAGAGGGGAGAGTGGGGGGGAGGTTGGGAGGAGCAGAGAGTGCGGGTGGGAGGGAGAGTGGGACTGGGGAGGGGGACAGCGGGGGAGGGGGGGATTGTGGTGGGGGGAAGAGAGAGTGGTGGTGGGGGAAGGGGGACAGTGGGGGTCAGGGAAGAGTTTGGGGTGGGGAAGAGGGGAGAGTGGGGGAGGGGACAGTGAGAATGGGGGTGGAGCGAGTGGCTGGAGGTGAGGGTGGGAGTAGGAGGGGGTGACGGTGGGGGGAGGAGGGAGCGGGGAGGCGGGGTGGAGGAGAGAGGGGGGAGAGTGAGAGTGGGGCTGGGGGAGGAGAGAATGGGGGTGGGGGAAGGAATGTGGGGAAAAGGGGGGTGGTGGTGAATCGGGGGTGGGGGAGAGTGTGGGTGGGGAGGAGGGAAGAGTGGGGGTGGGGAGAAGGGGTTGGGGAAGTGGACAGCAGGGGTGGGGGGGAGCGGGGTGTTGGTGGGGGGATGAGAGAGTGTGGGTGGGGGGGGGGGAAGGAACGGTGGGGGTCAGGGAATATTTGAAAGTTGGGGGGTGGGGAGAGGCTTTGGATCCAGAGCTCCTCGGTCACACCCTCTCCCTTTCTCTGTACACCCTCTACGAGGAACTTGGTCTCCCACCTGTCTTTTAATGATAATTAAAAAGTCATACCCACTTACATTATTACATATTAATAGGTTCGTGCAATAGATCAATGAAATACCCTCTGGTTGAATTTGGATAATTTGCACGACTAGTAAGATTCACAAGAACCGAATAGGAAGTTTGTGTTTATTAGAACATGTGCTTGGTGCTTCTCGACCCGAAACGTCACCCATTCCTTCTCTCCAGAGATGCTGCCTGTCCCGCTGCGTTACTCCTGCATTTTGTGTCTACCTTCGATTTCAACCAGCATCTGCAGGTCTTTCCAACACATCAACACAAATCTGCTCGGATAGTATAACTCGGATAGCAGCAGAGAGTTGATTCACAAGAGCCAGGAGTTGCTGGAATCTCAAAACATAAATAAATCCGGTCGACTCAACGGGTGAGGCAGCATCTGTGGAGGGACATGGATGTTTCATGTTTCCACTCGTGATCCTCAGGCTTGATGGACGATTGGCTTCCCGTCTATTAAATCGTGCGTAAAAAAGAACGAGCCTTTACAGAATTTCACTTTCAGAACTTGAATTTCCCCGCTGGTATGACTTGGTACATCTAGATTGTAATCGTATACAGTATGATTTGAATGGACAGCGCATATGCAAAGCTTTTCACTGTACCTCGGTGCACGTGAAATCATAAATCAAAGGAGACCAATATCACCATGTTGTTGTCAGCGTGTTAGTGAATGAATGAATGAATGAATAAATGAATGAACGAATGAATGAATGTGTAGGAGCCATTTATGCTTAATTCAGTTATTGTCATTGTGTTATGGCTATGTTTTAATATTTCTAGTTTATGTCTTTTATGCCTGCTTGTGGGTGTGACTTAATGCGTAATTGGGAGTGTCTAGATGGGAGGAGGCTAGTGTGTCGACAGAGGTTGTGGGTCAGTTTAGACTCGGAGGATGGTGAGCATACAGTTCTTTACCATACGCTCGTACCAGCTATATTTGTGAGAACCATACGGTAATAACTGCAAGAATTTCTAGATATTGTTTGTAGAAGAAACAGTTGATAAAGTACGGAAACTGATTAATTACTCTATGATTTGTGGTACTTTAATAAAACCAATTAATGAAGAAAAGGAGTTTGGAAGATTAATTTTGTCATATCAGGGTGCGACGTGTGCGTAAGCTATAACGACATTTCATCCCAAGGAAGTAATGGCTATCGAAGTGGGATTTCGAGATGGTATACAAACTGCGATTACGTTAGAGTAAAGAACTTGCTCTGAAGGAATTAAAGTAAAAGGAATTTAAGAAAGACTTGTTCTACAAACAAAATCTGATTCTACAGTGGAATTGAAGAAGAAGCTGAATATCTGCCAGAGATTAGAGCTGAAATCCTGGAACAAAGAACCTGCCGGTCGAAGGCAAATTGACACGGTCTACACCTGAATCCTCGGAAGATTGACGACTTCATTGACTGGGTACCGTGAGTAGACGACTGTTTAGTCGTAATTTGAAGTTAAGAAGTTTAAAAAACTTAAACGCCTGTGGGAAATTTCTGCAGAAGTACTATTTGATACAAGAAGCTTGTTTTGCTACGACGAGATAAGGAAGTCCAACTCGCTGAGCATGACCTTGAAATTAATGATGTTATGAACTTCTGAAAGATAAAGTGCTCAGCCAGCGATTGTTTACCATATGTGCTTGCCGAAGACTTTCAGCCTTGAAATTATGATGTGTTTTGAGAAAAGGTTCATTCTGTTTTGAATTCTTCTGGTGTTGCTGGAACATTGTGATAAGCACCAATTATCATGGATCTTCCATCAGGTAAGTACGAAGAGGGAAATGTGGAGCAAAAGGCAAGAAGATATGAAAAAAGAGACATTCAACTTTCAGAAAAAGGACTGGCGGCCGATCTGGAAAAATGTCAGAAGGAGAGAGACAAGCTGTGGAGGAAGGTCATCAAATCGATTGAATGTCAGAAGGAACTGATGGAGTCAGATGGGAATGCGAACACTGTACGATCTAATATGGATCACCTGCTTAACCTTCACCAAGAGATTGGAGAAAAACAACACTCGATATTGTGTTTGCAATTACCAGAAGGACAACTCGAATGGCACACTCAGTGGTTCCAAGAGAGGAAAAAGATTTTTGACGGTTTCGTGGCTGACGTGGATAAATGGATGCCTGAAGCCATGGCTCAAACATCGCACTCTACAGTGGAAGGTGCGCTGCGACAAGGTGTAGAGGTGGAAGAAGAGATTACACCTCAGGATAGTGTCTCAAACGTCTCAACGCGAAGATCTAGACATAAATCCAGTTCTGTAGCCAGTTCAGCTACGAGGATCAGCTATGAGAGACAAGAAGAACAGCTGAAGAGAGAGACAAGAAGAACAGCTGAAGAGAGAGGCTGTGAGACAAGAAGTGCAACTGAAAAGACAAGCAGAACAGCTGAAGAGAGAGAAGGAACGGCTGGAAATAGCCACAAAGCTGGCAGCTGCAGAGGCAAGGAGGGACGTACTGGAGGGCCGAAGGTTTAAGGCCAGCTCGAGAGTTTCCCAGAAGAAGGGTTCCTTAATCCAAGAAAGAGCTACTAAGTAGGAACCAAATGCTGAGGCCAACCCACAGCCAGGGCCACCCTGGTCTCGTGACGCTGAACTGGCACTGAGTAAGTGGATGGTCGACGAAACTTTAACAAAGCAACCGGGTGCTAGACCGAAGCAACCTACCTTTGGGATGCCTGTTACGGCTCGGGATGAGCCAACCCAATACTCTTTTCAGAGGCCCGCTCGTCAGCTACCTACACCCAGACAGAGACAGACAACTGACTATGGGGCTCATGGCAGAGTTTACCAGGATCGCCCTGAACCAAGCCAGGGACCTCAAAATGAGTTCTACGAATTAGTAAGGAACCAAACGAGACTCAGCGAGCTCATGGTCCAACAAAATCTTTCTGCTACCTTACCCCCAATGGAAATTCCTCATTATGATGGTGATCCTTTACAATATGAGGCTTTCATAGCGGCGTTCGAAGAAGGAGTGGAAATGAAAACCACGAGTTTCAGAGATCGTCTGCGATTTCTGGAGCAATACACGAGTGGATACGCGAAGCAGCTTGTTAAGAGTTGCCGATATTTGCCCGCGGATGCGGGCTATCGAAAGGCAAGAAGATTGCTTGGAGAGCATTTTGGTGACAACAGAAGATTGCTAACGCATACATGAAAAAGGCCTTTGCTTGGCCAGTTATTAAGGCGGAGGATGTGAAGGCGTTGCATGAGTTTGCAATGTTTCTCACTGGTTGTTGTGATTCCATGAGAAATGGCAGCCACATGGAAGAGATGAACGTTGTTAGTAATATGAAGGCTATCGTCCTGAAACTGCCCTATAGGCTCAGAGAGAAATGGAGAGACAAAGCAGGCCTGATACAGGAGGTAGACGATAGAGAGGTCATGCTTCCTGACCTGGTGAATTTCATCGAAAGAGAAGTACGGTTAATGTCAAACCTATGCTATGGGAATATTCAAGATCCTAAATCAGCAACTGTTAAAGGCTCTACATTTACTAAGAGCAGTTGAAGACTAGGACCTAAGGAAAGCAGTTTTGCTGCCACCGTAATACATGTAGAAAAGAAGGGCGGAGTGAAAGAAGAGGTATCTACCGTTAAACCGCAATGGTTTTGCTTTTCGTGTAATGAAGTTGGCCATATTATAAGATGGTGTCGGAAATTTGAGAAACGGGATTATTAAAAAAAGATTGACTTCTTGAAGGAGAAAGGAATCTGCTATGGATGTCTGAAGAAAGGACACATGGTCAAGGACTGCAGGAATAAGATCATTTGTAACATATGTAAACAAGATCATCCTGAATTGCTTCACAACGAACAGAGGAATACGGACGCGATGCCGGAGCAACTGGAACAAACAGAGAAGCCGGCCACGAGTGACGTTGTTGCCCCCCCCCCCTCAGTTAACTGCACATATTGGGGCCCGGGTAGAAGCCAGTACTTTTGCCATCCTGCCAGTACCGGTAAGAAGCAGCGATGGGAATACGGTGTTGCAAACATATGCCTTTTTGGACAGTGGAAGTTCCGCTACCTTATGCACAGAAAGCTTGATGAGGAAACTGGATATTACAGGAGAAAAGGTCAAGCTTCTCTTGAACACCATAAATGATCCGAAATACTACGATAGTTATCATATCACAAGTATGGAAATAGATAGTCTGGAGGAAGACAACTTTATACAGATATCTGATGTGTTTACACAAGAGACTATACCCGTTTCTCATTCGAACATACCTAAGCAAGAGGACTTGGAAAAGTGGCCTTACTTGAAGGATGTAAAATTACTCAAAATAAACTCGTATTGACCTACTTATCGGAACGAATGCGTTTAAAGCATTAGAAGCTAGAAGGGTTATTACCAGTCAAGAAGATGGTCCGTTTGCTGTGAAAACCATTCTCGGATGGGTTATCTGAGGCTCCCCGAGAAAGAATAATAAACTCAGAAAAGGGAATAATTATACTGTGCTGCTGTCAACCGGATATCTATCGTAAACCTAGAGGAGTTGTTGACTAAGCAATATAATCACGACTTCAATGAAAGAGCCGGCAAGGAATCAGAAGAAATGTCCAGAGAAGAAGTGGAATTCTTGGAAATTATGGGTCGCTCAGTAAAGATGATAGAAGGTCACTATTGCCTGGATCTACCCTTTAAACAAGAAGGTCTTAGTCTGCCGAATAACCGATGCATTGCAGAACAACGTATTCAGAATCTGAAACACAAGTTTGGTAAGAATACTCAATTGCATGATGAATATACATCTTTCCTCTCGGAAATGATTAATAATGGTTATGCAGAAAGTGCCGGAAGACCAGCTGAATAGAGGTGATGGAGAACTTTGGTATATCCCACATCATGGGGTGTATCATTCAAAGAAGGGAACATTAAGAGTGGTCTTCGACTGTGCTGCGGTTTTCAAGGGTAAATCACTTAACTGTCAGCTGTTACAGGGTCCAGACTTAACGAACTCACTCATCGGAGTTCTTATCAAATTCAGACAAGAGCCGGTAGCCTTGATGGCAGATATCAAAGCAATGTTTTATCAGGTCAAGGTGTCGGAAAAACATGTTGACTACTTGCGATTCCTCTGGTGGCCGGACGGTAATGCACAACAAGATCTCGTTGAATATAGGATGAAGGTACATCTCTTCCGAGTAGTGTCATCGTCGAGTTGTGCAAACTTCGCATTGAGGGAAACCGCTGAGGATAATAAAGCTTACTTTTCAGAAGAGGTGACAAACACATTAAAGAGCAATTTCTATGTGGACGATTGTTTAAAAATCTATGACGACGGAAGAAGAAGCGATTCAAATGGTCAAACACTTGACTTCCCTTTGCAATAAAGGAGGGTTCAGGCTAACGAAATGGATCAGCAACAGCCGTGCTGTACTGGAAACTATTCCACCGGAGGACAGAGCTAAGGAGATTCGGGAGTTGGACTTGGATAAGGACGATCTGCCCATGGAAAGAGCACTGGGATTGCACTGGTGCGTTGAAACAGATGTGTTCAAGTTCAGAATCTCGATTCAGGATCGACCATGTACAAGACGGGGCATCCTGTCTGTGATTGGTTCTGTTTACGACCCTTTGGGATTTCTTGCACCATTTACACTACCAGCCAAGTTAATTTTGCAGGATCTCTGTGAGAAGAAACTTGGATGGGATGAGAGTATAACGCAAATCGTCTCTCAGCGATGGACAGAGTGGTTACAAGATCTCAACAAGATCTCAGAGTTCAGAGTGGACCGGTGTATGAAGCCTACAAACTTTGGTCGAATCAGATATGCACAGCTGCATCACTTTTCTGACGTAAGTGAAAGTGGTTATGGTACTGTTTCGTATTTGAGATTGGAAAATGATGACAGTGAAGTACATACTGCGTTCTTAATGGGAAAGGCCATAGTGGCACCATTGAAGCAAATGACGATTCCCAGGATGGAGCTTGCAGCCGCAGTCTTAGCCGTTAGAATCGGAAGTTACGGCACCTAACGGCTGCGGCTCGCTAGCAGTCTGTTCGTCTTTTTTCCTTTTTTTTTGTTGTGTGTCGGTGTTGGGATGGGGTTTTTTTGGTTTTTTTTTTTGGTTGTGTATGTGTGGGGGGTGGTGGTGTGGGTGGGGGGGTGGGGGGGGGGAAACCTTTCTCTTTTAGGTCTCTTCCTCACGGCGCGGGGTGCGGCTCGGCCGCGGGGCCTTCCATCGCCCGGCGCGGCTCCGCCGCTGGGCTTAACATTGCCCGGTGCGGCTTGGCCGCGGGGCCTTCCATCGCCCGGTGCGGCTCATCCGCGGGGCCTAACATCGTTGGTGCGGCTCGACCGCTGGACTTAACAGTGCCCGGTGCGGCTTGGCCGCGGGGCCTAACATAGCTGGTGCGGCTCGGCCGCGGGGCCTAACATCGCCCGGTGCGGTTTGGCTGCGGGGCCTAACATCGCTGGTGCGGCTCGGCCGCGGGGCCTAACATCACCGGTGTGGCTCGGCCGCTGGACTTAACATCGCCCGGTGCGGCTTGGCCGCGGGGCCTTCCATCGCCCGGTGCGGCTCGGCCGCGGGACTTAGCTGCGCACGGCTCGGTCGAGGGGCCTTACATCGCCTGCTCGGCCGCGAGACGTTTCAGCGCCCGGTGCGACTCGGCCGCGGGACTTTTCATCGCTGGTGCGGCTCGGCCGCGGGACTTAGCTGCACACGGCTCGGCCGCGCGGCCTTCCATCGCCCGGTGCGGCCCGGCCGCGGGGACTTCCATCCCCTTGCGGGGACTTTGCGGGTCAGTCGGGGACGAGCTGTCTGTCCGTGGGCGTGGGGAAGAGAGTGGAAGTTTTGCCTCCATCACAGTGAGGGGTGTTTGGAGTCACTGTGATGGACGTTTGTCTTGGGGTCATGTGTCTTGTGTTCTTTTTGTGTGTGACTGCTATGTAGTTTCGTTCGGTACCTTGGTACCGAATGACAAATAAAGCGCTGTTGAACTGTTGAACTGTTGTTGAATTGACATATTGCTGCATAAGGAGCGGCAGCTTGAGCTGGTGGGGTCTACTTTTTGGACTGATAGCATGACAGTGCTTAAGTACATTAATAATGAAAACAGACGTTTTCTAACCTTTGTAGCAAACAGGGTCTCTTTAATAAGGGATGCTACTAAGGTATCACAGTGGAAGTATATTAATACCAAGGAGAATCCTGAGGATGAGGCGTCTAGAGGATTAACAGCGGACCACTTCTTAAGTAATAAGAGATGGATCAGCGGGCCAGAGTTTCTCTGTAGACCAGACAGTGAATGGCCAAAGTTTAAGCTGGAAACTGAAATCCTTACCAATGATCCGGAGGTCAAACAAGACATTGTAGTAATGTCATTAGTAAGGATCCGCTAGATTCCACAAACTATCTGATTACTTACTTTTCATCATGGAATAGATTGAAGACTGTGGTGGCTTGGTTTCTTAAATTAAGAACAATGCTTTTGCAGTGGTCTCGTAAGAGAAAGGAGATTCGGACTGCTATGAGTAGTTTGGGAACAGATCCTGACAAGTTGAAAGTCAAGGTGGACAAGGAGATGCAAGTTTTTAAGGTATCGTACTGGGGACAGTGCTTATGTTCAGATGATCTACTCAATGCAGAAAATGCTATTATTTCTTTTTGTCAAAGACAAGAATATAAGGATGAGCTATCAGCATTACAAGCCGGTGAGCATGGTGTTAAAAGAAGTAGTCATTTATACAGGCTTGACCCGATGCTGGATAAAGGACTTCTGAGAGTAGGGGGTCGCCTAAGTAAACTATCGATGCCTGAAGAAGCTAAGCATCCTATTATTCTCTCAAATGACTTCTTTATTTCAACGTTGCTGTTACGGCATATTCATGAACAGATCGGACATGGAGGAAGAAATCACATATTGTCGAGACTTCGTAGGAAATATTGGATTGTCAACGGGAACTCCCCTGCAAGAAAGGTTATAAAGAATTGTGTTGCGTGCCAGCGTCAGCGAGGAAGATTTGGTGAACAAAAGATGGCAAACTTGCCTCTGGAAAGGATTCGACCTGATAATCCTCCATTTACAGAGGTAGGAGTTGATTATTTCGGTCCCGTTGAGGTTAAGAGAGGACGATGTCTGGTGAAAAGGTATGGTGTGATCTTCACTTGCATGGCAGGTAGAGCGGTGCATCTTGAGATGGCATGTACACTGGACACAGATTCCTGTATTCACGCACTGCGAATATTTATTTGTCGACGAGGCCAGGTTCTTTCAATAAGATCTGATAATGGTACAAATTTTGTTGGAGCGGAAAGGGAGTTGAGAGAAGCGCTCGAAGGCTTGAATCAGAACAAGATCCAGAATGATATGCTTCGGCAAGGCATACGATGGTACTTTAATCCCCCAGCGGGATCCCACCATGGTGGTGTTTGGGAACGATTGATTCGTATGATCCGAAATGTGCTGCTTTCGGTTCTTAAACAACAGACTATGGATGAAGAAGGATTGCAAACATTGTTTTGCGAAATTGAGGCAATTTTGAATGACCGACCTATCACCAAGAGTTCTGATGACCCAAACGACATGGAAGCTTACTCCAAATCATATTCTTTTATTGAAAACTAGGCCAGTGCTACCATCTGGGCTCTTTCCAAAGGACGATTTGTATGTTAGACGCAGATGGAGGCAGGTGCAGTATATGGCGGACCTTTTTTGGAAACGGTGGACCCGGGAATATTTACCTTTAATTCAGGAACGTCAACGATGGTTGAGAGTGAGAAGAAATTTTATTCCAGGTGATATAGTTTTGGTGGTTGATTCTACTGCACCACGAGGTTCTTGGTTAATGGACAGGATACTGGAGATTATGCCGGACGTTAAAGGTTTTGTGCGTACGGTACGACTTCAAACGAAGGACAATATTTTGGTAAAACCAATAACCAAGACATGCCTGCTTCTGGAAGGTGAAGGAGAAAATTGAAGAATTGCGAAATAAATTTGTATGCTGATGTATATGTAATGCGTATTGTTTTGTTATTGGATGAACAGTAAGCTTTTATAGCTCCTTTGATATCTATTAGTAATTGCTTCGTTATATACGCAGAACAATTAGGGGCCGGTATGTAGGAGCCATTTATGCTTAATTCAGTTATTGTCATTGTGTTATGACTATGTTTTAATATTTCTAGTTTATATCTTTTTTGCCTGCTTGTGGGTGTGACTTAATGCGTAATTGGGAGTGTCTAGATGGGAGGAGGCTAGTGTGTCGACAGAGGTTGTGGGTCCGTTTAGACTCGGAGATGGTGAGCATACAGTTCTTTACCACGCGCTCGTACCATGCGCTCGCACCAGCTATATTTGTAAGAACCATACGGTAATAACTGCAAGAATTTATAGATATTGTTTGAAGAAGAAACAGTTGATAAAGTACGGAAACTGATGAATTACTCTATGATTTGTGCTACTTTAATAAATCCAATTAATGAAGAAAAGAAGTTTGGAAGATTCGTTTTGTCATATCAGGGTGCGACGTGTGCGTAAGCTATAATTACATTTCAACCCCGAGAAGTAATGGCTATCGAAGTGGGATTTCGAGATGGTATAGAAACTGCCATTACAACCATGTTTAAAAAGCATTTGAGCAGGTACAGGGATGGGAAAGGTTTAGAGCGAAATGGGCCAGACGCGAGCTGCTGGGACGAGTGTAGATGGGGCATATTGGTCGACACGAGCAAGTTGGGCCGAAAGACTTGCGTCCGTGCAGTTGGACTCGATGATAAATGGTCGGGGCCCGGTGCTAACGAAGCCTCGGGTGTAACTGAGAAGGCGTTGGGCAGTGGAACCCGCCGCCCGCATTTCCGTTCCCAGCCCGGGATCAGGGTGGACGGAGACCTCTCTCCGGTCTTATTTTAACCCACAACAGTGCACCCGTCTCTCGTGCGCCAGTCTTCAGGTTAATCTATATTTGGAGACGCGGCGCATCGCTTGATAAATTGTGTTATAGGATCCATTAACCTTTATGCCAAAGTATTTATGTTTGTCCGCTCACGAGTGACAGTGGGGGCCGGTGAACATTCCGCATCGAAAGCCTGGGATGGAATTTGTTGAATTTCCAACGCCAGTGCAGGTCATTTTCCATCATATTCCCCTTGTTGGAGTCACAGAGTCATGGAGTGATGCAGCGTGGAAACAGGCCCTTCGGCCCAACTTTACTCGCCACCTGGCCACCTGGTTGCGTCTCTGTTGAAATCGGTGTGGTCTTTGCTCCTCCCACTGACCACCACAGATGGGAAGATCATTGGCCCGGATCCGAAATTGGACCCCTCTGTCAAATCTCCCGACAGCCCCTATCTATGTTCCCCGGAGAAGCAAACACTCTTCTCCGGTCTTATCCTGAACCTGGATCCTGTCATCTCCAAAACCTTTCCAGCAAATGTCTCCTGCAAATTCCCGAAGCCTCCCGATTCATTCCTTGTGTTTGGTGAAGGAAAATAGACCAGATTCTCCAGTCGGGGTCGTAACCTGTGCTTCTCATGCCCAGGGCATCGTTCACCGAGATTTGTGGAGCTTTGGAGATCCGCTCATCAAACACACTTCTCCTCAGACGGCCAAACTTTGTGCAGGCGCGCAGTAGGAGCTGGTGGATTTCACCATCGATGTCTGCTTTCGTCTGGGAAGAGGGGCGCCGGCCAGAGGACCCGAGGGTCTCCATCATGACGACCATTTTTTAAGAAATGGGACAAATGCACCTGCGGCGCCAACAGAGGTGGTTCCCCTGCGGTCAACAACAGGGCAAGTGGTTCACTGGTCCCCCTCAACCACCACCTCCCTGTCACTGAAAACCTGCCACTGTTGAAGGTGTAGGGAATGCAGTCGCCAATTTGTACAAAGGACAACTCAAAAACACAGTTCAAAAGATTAAGGCGTGGTACCGGTAGAGTTGCTGCCTGACAGCGCCAGAGATCTGGGTTCCATCAGGACTAAGGGTGCTCTCTGTACAGAGTTTGTACGTTCTCCCCGTGAGCTGCGGGTTCTGTGGTTTCCTCTCACACTCCAAAGAGGTATAGGTTTGTAGGTCAATTGGCGTGGTATAAGTGCAAATTGTTCCTAGTGTGTGTCGAGTAGTGTTAATGTGCGGGGATCGCTGGTCGGTGCGGACTCGGTGGGCCGAGAGGCCTGTTTCCGCGCTGTATCTCCAATCTAAACAAAAGCAAACAGAACTGCTGTCTCCCCGTTCAGTAGATTTCAAAAGAATTCAAAAGCAAGCTGTACAGTTCTGGTAATTTTGAGTTTATTTCAATTACAGTATGAGAAGCAACAATGCACATCATTCAAATAAACGGGATCTTTCAATTAGCTTGTAGTGTGTGTCAATGGTCGTGTACATTTTCCAAATCACTGAAGTAACATGAAATGTATCTATTACATTGAACTAGTCATTGAACGGAGTAAATAATACCGTAACGACTTTTGACCAGAAGGCCATTACATTTAAAAAATATTTTCACAAAAGTAATATCTGTTCCGTTGCCGGACGCGGTGAACTCGTTAAAATGAACGGATCGACAGCTCTGATTCCACTTGCTGTTTATTTCACTCTTCCCACATTTACATTCCCCCTGGTTTTATTTCCGCGCTCACTGGGGTTTTTACGACGCGGAATTTGGGGATTAAATGGGAGCCGTCCAGCGCCGACCTGTTGTCCACCGGGTTTCTGCCCCACAGCCCCTGAGTCCCGCTCCTGACGCCGGTCCCGGGACCGGACCCTTTTACACACCTGGAGCGGAACCGGAGCAGATTCTCAGCCAGTGGTCTTTACGCCAAAAAGGCCCGAAGAAAGGATAAAGTTTCTCCGTGAATTTATTCCCAGTGAAGGTGTGGAGATGGGACTTGGTGTCCGCGTCGTAAAATGAAACTGTCCCAGACTCGTAACTGAGATAAACTCCCACCCTCCCGGGGATGGGACGGGCGGGGAGACGGGATCGAAGGGAGGTGAATGCAACAAACTCGTCATCCCACCGCCTGATGATCCAGACTCCAGTCTGCGGGGTCAGTGCGACCCCTCTCTTCCTCTCCACAGACTCTGCGGCGACTCCCAGACTCCAGCCCTCACTCCCCGCCACCTCCACCTCCCAGTAATGTCTCCCCGATGTGAATCCCTCCGATCCCAGGACACACGCACTGCCTGTAAACCTCTTCCCGGTGTCAGGGAGACTCCTCCGGGTCCGGGTCCATCTCACCCTCTTCCGATCCTCAGACACCTCGAGCTGCGGATGTGCTGTTTCCACATCCAGGGTAACGGAGACTGGGGGGAGAAGCAGAGAATCAGAGAGTCCCCGGGGGTCGGGGGGAGACTCGGGCAGCGCGGCCCCGGGACCGGGGGAGAGGCCGCTCGGCCTCAGGCACAGGCGGGCGGACAACTGAAAACCTGCCCGGGGTTTCACCCACAACCACATCGGGTGAACAACAGACATCTCCCCCGGAGTTTTTAATCCAGAGATGGCGAGGGCAATTTCGTGAGGTGGGGGAGGGTGGACGGGGAGGATGAGTGCGGAGAGTGAGGAGGATTGCGAGATTGCGGTGGTGAAGGAGAAACGACGACGACGGGGGGGGGGGGGGGGGGGGGGGCTACTCACATATGGAGGCAGATCGGAGTAAGATGATATTGAGGTTAGCGGTAATTTGAGGTTAAAGAGGAGGTAGAGGTGCGTGGTGGGGTCGTCATGATCACAGTGAAAGGGGGCAGACACGAGGGGCCAGATGACCTGCCCCTGTTTCTTTGAGTGGAGGATGAGAGAGAGGGAGGGGTGGGTTGGACCATCGAAGGAAGCAGAGGTTGAATGATCGGGTGTTGGACAGAATGGGTGGAGACTTGTGGTTGTGGGGTTGCTGAAAGTGAGCGGATTCACAGGATGGATTTGATGGGTGTGTACAACTAACACACTGATCTCATTGTAAACCAATATATGAACTTCACTGAGGGACTTGACAATGTTCCGCATATAAGGCTGGTCCAGAAAGCGAAGGCAGATGGGATCCAAGACGAGTTGGTAAAACGGACCCATAATTGGCTTGTTGGTTGGAGGTGGAAGGTATCGGTAGAAGGATGATTTTTCTGCCTGGAGGTCTGTGACTGGTGGTGTGTATCACAGATCGGTGCTGCAACCTTTGCTGTTTATTTTATATTTTTGTGGCTTGGATGTGAATGTAGGAGGTGTGTATAGTACGTTTGTGGAGAATGGGAATTGTTATGGGTTGCGAGGAAGTCTGTCAAGGTTTGCAACAAGATCTAGGTTGGATCTTCGAAACATTATTTTCATGCGTGGATATCTGGAGAACGCAGTTTTCTTCACAGAAAGAGTTGTTAAGAGGTATCATTTTTACCTCGCTTGATGATATCAGATGTTTCTCTCAATGCCATGTTGTAGAAAAAGGTGCGATCAAACGTTACAATCGGCAACGCGTCATCTATCACCAACATTGGTTTGGCTTCATCACTAAACCTGCAAATATTTAACAGCTGGTTAGAAACTGTGCATTTGAGCTGTTTTTAAAAACGTACATTGTTTCAGTCAATAGCATGTCCTACCTCGTCTTGCGACCAGCTACCTCCTGAAATAAATAAAACACAAATGTCAATAGACTGAGATGGATCGTCATGATCCCAACAGCGGGTATTTCGCCAAATTGCTACAAAAATCCCAAATGCAGTAAAGGGAACGTGGAACTCATAGGACGGCCTGAAGATAATATTGCAGAAAAATTTAAGTTGAAGTGGGATGAATGCATGAGGATTCCTGGAATTTGGAGCATTGTTGTCGGATGTGGTGAGTAGTTGGAACAGACGGAACATTGACCCAGTTCTGAACTACTGGTAAATTCGGCATTTATTTCAGAAGTTTAACCCACCATTTTTGGGAATGTACACTTTCACTTCGCGAAACTGTAGTGTAACCCCTCACCTTCAGAAATATCACGCCGTCCTTGTGACCTATCTGTTCCTGTAACTTTGAGAGCTCCTCCTGAATGGACTTTAAATTCTCTTGAATCTCTTGAAGATTTTTCTCCATTGTTTTTACAATCTTCTTCTCTTCCTCCTGAATCTCTCCCAGTAAGCACTGCTCTTTCTCAGTGAGAATCTGGTGCAGTTCAGCAAACTGGGATGTGATCTGTGACTGAAGGTTGTGTGACTCTTCCTGTCAGATGAAAGTTCAAAATCAATACATTGTGTTCCCTCATGACATGGAATGTGACATTTGGCTAGTCAATGTCGAGTCCTGCAGTGCAGACCAACATGTCCATGCTGGGCTCTGTACGTATCTACACTAATTCCATTTACATCTATTTAATCCATTGCTTTCATTACCTTGGCATTTCAAGAGCTCGGCTTCATATGACTGAAATAGTTGGTGAAAGTAATGTACAAGCACATCATTCCCATTTCCCCAGTACAATTCTCTGCAACCTGTTCCATTTCATGTGTCCATTAGCCCTCATTGGACAGAAGCAGGTCACCAGGACTAGCAGACAGCAGCACCACTTAGAATGACAGACTTCACAGATTCATACAGCAAGGGGTGTTCGATACCGACCAAGACGCCCCATCTGCGCTATTTCCACCAGTCCGCATTTGGCCCAGATAGTTCTAAAACTTTTCTCTCCAGGAATTTATTCAAAGACCTTTAAACTGTTGTTATTGTACCTGTCTCAACTGGCAGCTCGTTCCATATACACACTACCAAAGTGGCTTTTAATGTTCGTATTAACTCTGTTCCCTCTCACCTTAAACCAATGCCCGCGCACACTCGACGACCTACTCAGGGTAAAGGACTGAGTATTCACCCGAACATTTCGTTTCATGATATCATACACGTGCAATAGATCATTATTCAGACTCCTGCGCTCCAATTAGTAAAGTCCTTGCCTGTCCAACCTCTCACCAATAGCTCGGACCCTCGACCACTGAGCACTATACAGGTGCCCACTTATTACACGCAACACAGGGATTAAATCTACACAAAAACCTTAAATCGATAAGACAAAGCCTCACCTGAACTCCAGAAATGCTCCGTTTCTGATTCTGCTCAATATTCTCGATCTCTGATTTCTTTTCTGTGAGAGATTCGGAAGAAGATTTCACCTGATCCTGGGGTTGGGTTTCAGATCAGAGAATAAACATGTCAGACAATAAAGAATAGATTACACAATGATGTGATCATAAACGATTTGCTTTTACCTTGTAGATTTCAACAGCTTCATCTACCGGCATGAAGCTGTGAGATTTGTGTTCCCGCCCAGCTGCACAAACCACGCAGATCAGCTTCTTGTCCGTTTCACAAAACAGCTTCAGTTCTTCCTGATGTTTCTCGCAGTGAAGTTTACTTTCCTTCTCTGTCCGATTCAGGCTCAGTGTTCGAGCTTTCTCAGCCAGTCTCGCCAAGGCCCGATTCACCCTGAGGGTGCGGTCTGTAAACACCTCTCTACATTCCGGGCAGGGGTTTCTCTCCTCCCGGTCCCAACTCTGTGTGATACAGGAGCGGCAGAAGTTGTGGCCGCACTCCAGTGACACCGGATCGGTGAAGAAATCCAGGCAGATGGGACAAACTGCCTCCTCGGTTAAACTCTCGACCGGGTCTTTCGCAGCCATTTTAACTCCGCCTTTTCCTGGTTCAGTGTTTTCCACTGCGCGCGCTGCCGTCTCGGGCAATGACCTTATTTGGCTGCAAGTGTTCAGTGTGAAGGTGTCCTGGTCACTTCCAACTAATCACTCGAGGGAGGGGTCACTTAGACATTAAACTGGCCTGAATATAGACGAAAGCGGATAGAATGTCCTGGGATTGTCTCAGGCAGGACAGAAAGGGACAGGGGCCAGCGCTAAGGAAGTGTAACTGAGGAGACGTTGCACCTGTTGGGCAGTGGAACCGGCCGCCCGCATCTCCGTTCACAGCCCGGGATTGGGATGGGCGGCGACCTCCCTCCAGCCTTATTCCCCTTAGAGAGGCAGAAAATGCCGGAGTAACTCAGCGGGACAGACTGCATCTCCGGAGAGGATGAATGGTTGATGTTTCGGGTCGAGACCCTTCTTCGGACTCTTTCACTGATTTGTTGTATATCTCTTTATATCACCGTCTTTTCCTCTCGCTTCCCTTTCCCCTGACTCTCAGTCTGAAGATCTCCGTGTCCCGGTCAGTCTCACCCTCGTGCGACCCTCAGACACCTCGAGCAGCGGATGCGCTGTTTCCACATCCAGGGTGCGGGGACTTTGGGGGGGGGGGGGGGGAGGAGAGGGAAGCAGAGAATCAGAGAGTCCCCGGGGGTCGGGGGGAGACTCGGGCAGCGCGGCCCCGGAACATGTTGAATCCACTCGGCCTCGGGCACAGGTGGGCGGCCAACTGAAAGCTTGTCCGGGGGTTCCCCCCCCCACCCCCCACCCCACCCATCGCCAACTACAGCGGATGAACAACAAACACCTTTCGTGGTGTTTTTGTCCGGTTTGGAGAGTTTGGTGGGTTGGAGGGGTCGGCGTGAGGGGACAACGTGTGTGGAGAGTGAAGCGGATCGAGAGATAGCCAGAGGGCAAGGATAGACGGGGCGCGGTACATTAGATACATTGCTGGTGGAGGGGAGGGGGAGAGACGTGTCAGAATATTATGCGAAATGTAGAACTGGCATAAAGCAGGCGCTGCGGCGTTGGGTGGCATTGCCATGGCCATACTGGAATGGGCAGATGTGATGGGCGAGGTTACCAGCTCCTGCTTTCTTCACGGCCAGAAAATAGGAACATGAATAGACTTGGCCCCTCGTGGCTGACCCTCTATTCAATGTGATCACGGCTGATCTCGGTTGGCACCGATTCCTCTTCTGTGTGAGTTCCCTACACACCTCAATTCTCCACTTTTCAACTATTAATCTGTGTCCCCTTCGCGTATTATGCAATTATCTAACATTGGGGGAACTAGCTTAGTTTAGGTTAGTTTAGTTTATTGTCACTTGTATCGAGGTGCAGTGAAAAGCTTTTGTGGCGTGCACTCCGGTCAGCGGAAAGACAATGCATGATTGCAATCGAGCCATTACAGTGTATAGATACGTGATAAGGGGATAACGTTCAGTGCAAGGTTAAAGTCCGATCAAGGATAGACAGAATGTCACCAATGAGGTAGAGAGAGGTTCAGCACAACTCTCTGTTTGTGGTTGGATGATTCAGTTGCCTGATGATAGCTGGGATGAAACAGTCCCCGAAACTGGAGGTGTGGGTTTTCACGCTTTCAACAAGCCAATGAGGTACAAAATTCGCCTGAAGGTCGGATTCCGAGGGGGGGGGGGGGGGGTGGTCGAGGGTTGCTCCTCAGAATGGAGACCGATGGCAGATGGTTAGCCGTAGGGCTCGGTGCTGGCTCAACTGTTGACCTTTTTTTCGTGTAAACGATTTGGATGTGTATGTAGGTGGCGTAGATGCATAGAAAATAGGTGCAGGATTAGTCCATTCGGCCCTTCGAGCCAGCACCACCTTTCAATGAGATCATGGCTGATCATCCACAACGGTACCCCGTTCCTGCCCTCTCCCCATATCCCTTGATTCCGCTAGCCCTAAGAGCTCTGTCTAAATCTATTTTGAGTGCATCCAGTGAATCGGCCTCCATTGCCTTCTGAGGCAGAGAATTCAACAAATTCACAACTCTCAGGGTGAAAAAGTTTTTCCTCATCTCAGTTCCAATGGTTGGTCAGTTTGAAATGAGACTAACCAGAAAAGAATTGTTCCCAGTGAGTAGGATAGTGTTAGTGCTCGCTCGAAGGGCCGAATGGCCTGCTCCTGCACCGATTTTATATGCTTCTATGTTTCTCCGTTTCTATGGTAACATTCCGGAGAGTGAATCCATTCATCTGGGATGGAACAAGATTTTCATGAACTGGGCCAATGGGCGGATGAAAGGCTGATTTATTTAACTCGGATCAAGGTGACGCAAGTTGGTAAGACAGGCCAGGGCAGATTTTTCATATTAAAAAGTTACGCCCTGTGTTATTTTTAGCAGACTGCAGAGACATTGGAATGGGGACGCACAGCTCGATGAAAATTGCAACAGGGATGGGCAGGGTGGTGACGAAGGCGCTCGCCACATTTGCTTGGGTCCGTGAGAATATGAAATAGAGGATTTGTTACAACTGTACAAGCCACGAATAAGATCCACACCTCCAGATTCAGGGACAGTTTCTTCCCAGCTGTCATCAGCCAACTGAACCATCCTACCACAGCCAGAGAGCAGTGCTGAACTACTATCTACCTCTTTGGTGACCCGGACTGTACTTGATCGAACTTTGCTGGCTCTACTTTTGCACTGAACGATCTCCCCTTATCATGTATCTATACGTTAGAAATGGCTAGATTTCCTGCTAACTGGATAGGACGCAACAAAAGCTTTTCATCAAAGATAATAGAGCAGAGCAAGATAGACCACTCGACCCTAAAAACCATAGTATGTCATGGCGCCATTTTAATAGGCAGAAACTTGCAGAAACGTTTAAAAAGAAAAATTACAAATATCTGTGAATTTATAGATGAGATATATTCTGCATTTTTATGGTGTCATCACACATACTGTTCCCCCAAAACACTGATTACACTGCGAGAGGAATAGCGAACGGCGGGTTTTGCTTACTAAGATAGCGGATGTTACGCTCCTTTGCGCACTACACTTCAGTGTAGGCAATTTCGACGGAGTAGTTCATCTTGCTCCTCTAGTATATTTGCTTTTCACTGTAGCTCGGGGCATGTGACAATAAACTAAACTGAACTGAGTGCAGTTATAGTACCTTCCCCCTCACCTCCATCCAGGGCTCCCAGCCGTCCTTCCAAATGAGACAGAGCTTCATGGGCACCTCGTCTACTGCATCCTGTATTTCTGGTCATGCCCGGTGCACGTTCGTGTGGAAATCCAGAGTCGCCGACCATTCATAGAGTCATAGAGTCCTACAGCACAGAAAGAGGCCCTTCGGCCCATCGTGTCCGCGCCGCCCGTTACCAAACACAGTCTAATTTTAATCCCATTCTCCCGCATTTGGACCGTAGCCCTGAATGTTGTAGCATTTCAAGTGCCCATTTAAATGCCTCTTAAACGTTGTGAGTGTTCCCGCCTCCACCACCACCCCAGGTAGTGAGTTCCAGACTCCAACCACCCTCTGGGTGAAAAAGTTCTTTCTCACATCCCCCGAAACCTCCCTCCCCTTACCCTGTATCTATGTCCCCTCGTTGTTGAACCTTCCACCAGTGGAAGAAGTTCCCCGCCATCTACCTTATCTATGCCCCTCATGATCTTGTACACCTCGATCATGTCCCCTCTCAACCTTCTCTGCTCCAGGGAAAACAACCCCAGTCTGCCCAGTCTCCCCTCATAGCCGAACACTTGCACTCGGTCCGCCAAGGGCTGCCGGATGCCGACCATTTTAACTCCTCTTCCCATTCCCACGTTGACCTTTCTGTCCTGGGCCTTCTCCGTTGCCAGAGCGAGGCCATACACAAACTGGAGGAACAGTACCTCACATTCCCAACAACATCAATAACAAGGTGCAGCAGAACTGACAGGGTCAGGGCAAATTCCGACCAGAGTCTCGGAATGCTAACTCCGGTCCTCTCTCCGCAGATCCTGCTCGACCAACTCCGGACCCATCCCAAGCCCACTTGACTATCGCAGCTTTGCCCACCCACACAACAGAGGTCTGGGGTCTGGCAGAAACGTCTGAGTCAGAGATTTTTCAACCCATTTTGTTGGGAGTTGGGGATGCTGATTACAAATCTGGAAGATTACGGACATGGGGGATGGAATGGCAACATTCCTTGACTGAGGAGCGAGGATTATTTACTGACATTGGAACCAGGAAGAGAAGTTGTGGGGCCCGCAGTTTAGGAAGGGAACGTCGTGAGGAGTGATCTCGATGCAAATTCAGATTAAGGACAAGTATTTCATAATCCGCCTGGGTATACATAACAATTAAAAACTCATTACTTTTTCTCTCTCTGGGGCTGAGGGCAGCGATTAAAGTTTCACCTGGTGGATTGGGTAAAACAGGGGAAGGAACAGAGGCAGATAGTCAGAGGGGAAAACAATGTAAAAGGGGTTGGTTCATCGAAATCAATCCCACCTACAATATTGTAGTTCAGTAGATTAACACAACAGATAAATTTAATACCCTGTTGTTGAAGTTGCATAATTCGCACGACCAGTAACATTCACAAGAACCGAATAGAAAGGTTGTGTTTTGGTTAGAATTATGTGTCAAGTCAAGTTTATTTGTCACATACACATACACGATGTGTAGTGAAATGAAAGTGGCAATGCCTACGGATTGTGCACAAAAAATGTTTGGTGCTTCTAATACTGCAATTGAAATGAATCCAAATCTCGTTGGACGGTATAGCTTGTTTTTAAACTCTGTTCATGTCTGCAAATTGACTCCTGCGTTTCAGTTGCCGTTCGTGGCTGCACTTCAAAGAGATTTGTGCCTGAAAGCATTCTGGGGTCTCCTAAAAGAGATGCGAGGACATTGTGTAAACGTAAAGGGTTGTTGCTATACGCACTCGATCTTGGAGGGAATATTCCATTTCCGATGCGCAAACAGGGGTAGTGGATAGACAAAGTACTCTGTGGCGTCCGCGGGCTTGGAATGGATATTGGTCGCTCGCGTTTTCTCCGAAACGGAGATAGAGACGGCGAGAAAGCGAAGGGAAGAGTCGGGGCCAGAGCAGAGGAAAGTGAGAGCTGGTGGGAAACTGGCAGTGAGGAAGGTGAAGTGTTAAAGCGGTGAATGAGAGCAGGAACCCGCGCCGATACAGGCATGGTGTGCCTGAGAGAGAGGTGAGGGAGGGGTCTGGCGGCGACTGAAACAAGGAATGTTCTCCGTATCCTGCAGAGAGACTGGCAGACCCTGAGCACAACGGGCTCCCACCTGGAACCGGGAATTCGGTTTGAACCCATTCTTCCAAAGATCCGTTCCGAAGAAAACCAATCTGTTGTGTGGAGAGCAAATGCTGCAAACGCGCTATAAATTCTCTGAATGTGCGGACATTAGAACCCGGGGGAGCCCGGAGCTCAGGACCCGCCGCCCGCGGCCGCTGCTGAACCCGCGGGAAGGGCGATTGTTTCAATCTTTATATTTTCACAAAAGTGAGTTCTGTTCCGTTGCCGGAGGCGGTTAACGCATTAAAATGAACGGATCGACATCTCTGATTTCATTTGCTGTTTATTTCTCTCTTCCCATATTTACATTCCCCTGGTTTTATTTCCGCGCTCACTGGGGTTTTTACGACGCGGGATTTGGGGATTAAATCGGAGCCGTTCAGCGCCGTCCTGTTGTCCACCGGGTTTTTGCCCCACAGCCCCCGAGCCCCGCTCCTGACGCCGGTCCCGGGACCCGACCCTTTTACACACCCGGAGTGGATCCGGAACAGATTCTCAGCCACTGGTGTACCTTCCATGTCCAGAAGAAAGGATAAAGTTTCTCGGTGAATTTATTCCCAGTGAAGGTGTGGAGATGGGACTTGGTGTCCGCGTCGTAAAATGAAACTGTCCCGGACTCGTAACTGAGATAAACTCCCCCCCACCCCCCCGGGGATGGGACGGGCGGGGAGACGGGATAGCGGGGAGGTGCGTGCATCAAACTTGTCACCCTGCCGTCAGATGCTCCAGACTCCAGTCTCCGGGGTCAGTGTGACTTTTTTCTTCCTCCCCACAGACTCTGCGGCGACTCCCAGACTCCAGCCCTCACTCCCCGCCACCTCCACCTCCCAGTAATGTCTCCCCGATGTGAATCCCTCCGATCCCAGCACACACCCACTGTCTGTAAACCTCTTCCCGGTGTCAGGGAGACTCCTCCGGGTCCGGGTCCATCTCACCCTCTTCCGATCCTCAGACACCTCGAGCTGCGGATGCGCTGTTTCCACATCCAGGGTGACGGAGACTGGGGGGAGAAGCGGAGAATCAGAGAATCCCCGGGGGTCGGGGGGAGACTCGGCCAGCGCGGCCCCGGGGGAGAGGCCCCTCGGCCTCAGGCACAAGCGGGCGGACAACTGAAACCCTGCCCGGGGTTTCACCCACAACCACATCGGGTGGACAACAGACATCTTCACCGGCGTTTTTAACCGAGCTGGAGAGGGGAAATCCCGCGGGTTATCGGGAACGGGAGGGGGCGGCATATGCGGACGGGGAAAACGGATGCGGAAAGTGAGGATGAACGAGAGATTGCGGGTGGGGATGGAGAAATAAGGCGGGTATTCAAATATCTTGCCGGTAGATGGCGAGGGAGAGGCAGATCGGAAGATGAGGAGACTGGTGTGAGGGTTAATTGGAGATGGTTAAAAAGGAGGTAGAGATGTGGGGTGGAGTTGCCGTGATCACACTGAACGGGAGTGGACTGGACGGGCGAGGCAATCTGCTACTGGTTACTTGCTTTATTTATTGCAGGGTGGATTTAATGCGTCTGTGCAACCAAGAACACTCTGGTCTCGTTGTGAACCAATATATGAACTTCACTGAGGGACTTGACAATGTTCCGCATGTAAGGCTGGTCCAGAAAGCGAAGGCAGGTGGGATCCAAGACGAGTTGGTAAAATTGACCCATAATTGGTTTGGTGGTTGGAGGTAGAAGGTGTGATTACTAAGTTTGTGGAGAACGGGTATTGTTGTGGACAGCAAGGAAGTCTGTCAAAGTCTGCAGCAGGATATAGGCTAGATCACCGATACTTTATTGTCATGAAGTAGGTGGTGGAATCAGATGTCATCACGACATTTCAGAGGCATTGCAATTTAGCCATCGAGGTGTAAAATAACACGGTTCTAATGCGAGCAAATGGGATTTGTTTGGCCGGGACAAAAGATGGAGATGGGCACGATGGGCTGAAGGGCCTGACCCTGTAATGTACAACCATGGCACCCTGGCTCCAAGAGTACTGAAAGACTGAGTCTTCTCAGCCACCAGTGCAGGGAATTCCTAAGGTTCCCCAGAATTTGCATGCAGCAATGACTCCTTATCTCTGTCCTAAATGGTCCAGCCCACATTCTGAGAGGGTGGCAGCTGGCTTCAGATCCCTCAGACATGGGAGACATCCTCCCTACACCTAGCCCACTGAACAGTCAGATCTCCACAAATACAACTGAACTCTCGAGTACACAGGCCGAGTCTACTCAACACAGGCCCGCACAACACATATCATCACAGAAACAAGTATTGTCTATCGTTGCTGCATTCCCTCTGCGCAGAGCTTATCTTTGTTTAAGTAGGAAAAAAATAAGACAGAAAGTAGATACGGGAGTAGGCGCCGCCCCTCAGGCACATCCTCTGTTCAATGTGATCATGGCTGATCTAAGATGGCTCCAATTCCTCTTCAGTGTGACTTCACCATGACCCGCAGTTTAATGATCTTTCCAATGTCCAACTATTTTCCCTTCACATATATCCAACAATCTGGCCTGTCGCCATTAATTAGGTCACACAATTCCAGATATTTACTGCTATGCTGGAGAAACAACTTCAACCCTCTGCGTGGTACGCGGTCTGGATGTTTGGATCTGATAGAATACAGGGCGAGTTACACAATGGAGCACAGCCGTGGCCTGAAGTCAGAAGACAGTGGGTTGGTGGAGGAATGCACACTGGAGGCTCTCACAAAAGGTGTGCCATAGAGCTCGAAGCTCTCTCCATTGTTGGTCGTTATTTATATGAGCACTTTGTATGAGTATGTGGGTGGCATGGTTAGTAGTTTTGTGGAGGACACTAACATTGGTAGCGTCATGGACAGAGAAGAAGGTTAACTGAGATGAAGTGTGATCTTAATTAGCGGGTGTAATGGGCTGAAGAATGGAAGATGGAATTTTTCTGAAGTCTAAAGATTGAGGGCATCAGTTTAAGGTGAGATGGTAAAATTGGGAAAGGCAGTGAAAGTCAATGTTTTCAGACGGTGAATGGTCGAGAGATAGAACGAGATGCCAGAGGCGGAGGCGGCTACAATTACTGCGTAATCCTTACATTTGTGGTGTAATCAATAAGAAGAATGGAAACTGAACAGGTTTTACCTCGTTGAATGACACAGGTTTCTCTCCACAACGTGTTCAACACAAAGTGGTGATGAATCTTTTCAATCGGCAAGGCCCTGTCTGTCATTGACAATGTATTAACCTCATCACTAACCCTGCAAATATTTAACAGCTGGTTAGAATCTGACCTTCAGCAAATTCGGAGCTGCTCTACAAAAACATGCACCGTTTCAATCAAGAGTGTATCCTACCTCCTTTTCCGACCAGCTGCCTCCTGAAAGAAACAAAACACAAATCTGAATAACTGGGCCAGAATATCTGCAACCCGTAAACCGAAATGGCAAGCAAATTGCCACAAGATTCGTATTTACCAACTCTTATTGCGGCAGCCACACAGACATAAAATGGACACAGTATTTCCGTAGGGACAAAGAAAACACGGAACGCACATGTATATTATGCCATCATTGAGAGGGGGCATGTTACGGGGAAGAATGCGAAGATGGTGGGGTGTTATCTGAAGAAGATGACAGGGAATGAAGGGGTGGAATGATTTAAGATTATCTGTGGATTTAAATGGGTGGGGCGACTAATAGTATTCCTACTTTTAGGGAGAACAAAATTCAAAGATGAAATATGGGATGGCCTTTAATAAATCCCATTAGTAATGCAGCAAAGGGAACGCGGAACTCAATCGTACAAAAGTGGCCGAAGCCAATACTGGAGGTGCATTGAAGGGGAAGCTGGATAAGCACAAGAGATTTCTCCCTGTTTGCCCCATTCCCTTCAGGTCCAATTCATGGATAACAGATGACAAATGATGATGTGTGTGCCACATTCTAGATTTCAATGCTAACCCCCACAATGTGGCCATGGATAATCTTGCCCAGGACAGAACTTCCCCTTTTTCCCCATTCGCCTCATGTTCAATTCCTGGAAGTTTCAACAACAAAAAATGTCTCTCCTTCTGGTTCAAATAATGCCAACACTTTAAATCCCCAAATGTCTCTGTGTTGGAGAATTCCAGAGATTCACTGCCCTCTGTCCAGTCGTGGACCTTGGAGACAATGGTAAAACGACTCTTCATCCTTTTAAACTGTAAGGAATATCGATCCAACCTCGATAAGGACAGCTGATGAGACCAGCCCCTCATCCTGCAATTATCCCGGTGATTCACTTTTGTGTTGCCTCCAATGCTGTAACATCATTTCATGGTTCACGTCATGAAATCTCTGCAAGGTGCTCTCGATGTAGGTCGGATAATTGTGACAACACCCTCGACAAGATTCTACAAGTATATTACCAGCAAAAGAATAACCGGGTGAGAACATTCCCCTTTCAGAGCAGAAGGATAACTAGGGATAGGACAGGTAAAATTAAGTGCTGTTGAGGAGGTCAGATTCCAATGTGTATCCCAGGCTAAAATCATTAGACTGCCTTCAAGGGGATGTTCTAATGCCACAAACTCCTTTCCCTCTAATGCTGACCATACAAAAGACTTTCCCCTTGGTCTTATGATTTCTGCAGATTTTCCTTCTTTTCGGGGAAATATTACACGTTCACTAACTCGGTGACAAGGTCACAGCGACTCTTTCTCAAGGAGTTTGCAGGCCGTGTTGAGATCCCACAGTTTAATCAGAAGGTCCTTTCGTTTGGGAAGAACAGCAGCACATTGCTGGAACAGACGGAACATTAACCCAGCTCTGAATTGCTCTCAGTCCAACTTGCCCATGCCGCCCAAGGTGACTCACCTTCTTTGGTTCCACCTGCACGCTCTTGGCCCAAGTCATTCTAAACCTTTCTAATCCATATATTTCGGTCCAAATCTATACAATTTGGATAAATTGCACGAACAATAACATTCACAAGAACCGAATAGAAAGATTGTGCTTTTCGAATTATGTGCTTGGTGCTTCTGATACTGCAATTGAATTCAATCCAAATCTCTTTGGAGGGTATCGCTTGCTTTTAAACTCTGTTTGTGAAAGTTCGTGCTCGCAGATTGACTCCTGCGTTTCAGTTGCTGTTCGTGGTTGCACTTCAAAGAGATTTACGCCTGTAAAGCACTCTGTGGTCTCCCAAAAGAGATGCGAGGACATTGTGTAAATGTAAGCGGGTTGTTGCTGTGCGCACTCGATCTTGGAGGGAATATTCCATTTCCGATGCGCAAACAGGGGTAGTGGAGAGACAATGTACTCGGTGGAGTCCGCAGGCTTGGAGTGGACTTTGGTCACTCGGGTTTTCTCTGAAACGACGGAGATAGAGACGGAGAGAAAGCGAAGGAAGCGTCGGGGCCTGAGCAGAGGAAAGTGGGAGCTGGTTGGAAACTGGCAGTGAGGGAGGTGAATCGTTAATGCGGTGAACGAGAGCAGGAAGCAGCGCCGATACAGGCATGATGTGCCTGAGAGAGAGGTGAGGGAAGGGTCTGGCGGCGACTGACACAAGGAATGTTCTACGTATCCTGCAGAGGGACAGGCAGACCTTGAACACAACGGGCTCCCACCTGGAACCGGGAATTCGATTTGAACCCATTCTTCCAAAGATCCCTTCCGAAGAAAACCAATCTGTGGTGTGGAGAGCAAATGCTGCAAACACGCTATAAATTCTCTGAATCTGCGGACTTTTGAATCCGGGGGAGCTCGGGACGCGGTTAACGCGTTAAAATGAACGGATCGACAGCTCTGATTTCAGTTGCTGTTTATTTCAGTCGTCCCACATTTACATCCCCCCTGGTTTTATTTCCGCGCTCACTGGGATTTTTACGACGAGGAATTTGGGGATTAAATGGGAGCCGTTCAGCGCCGACCTGTTGTCCACCGGGTTTCTGCCCCACAGCCCCTGAGCCCCGCATCTGACGCCGGTCCCGGCACCCAACCCTTTTACACACCCGGAGCGGAACCGGAGCAGATTCTCAGCCACTGGTCTTCCTTCCTGGTCCAGAAGAAAGGATAAAGTTTCTCCGTGAATTTATTCCCAATGAAGGTGTGGAGATGGGACTTGGTGTCCGCGTCGTAAAATGAAACTGTCCCGGACTCGTAACTGAGATAAACTCCCACCCTCCCGGGGATGGGACGGGCGGGGAGACGGGATGGAGGGGAGGTGAATGCAACAAACTCGTCACCCCGCCGCCTGATGCTCCAGACTCCAGTCTCCGGGGTTAGTGCGACCGGTCCCTTCCTCTCCACAGACTCTGCGGCGACTCCCAGACTCCAGCGCCGACTCCCCGCCACCTCCACCTCCCAGTAATGTCTCCCCGATGTGAATCCCTCCGATCCCAGCACACACGGCCAGTCTGTAAACCTCTTCCCGGTGTCAGGGAGACTCCTCCGAGTCCCGATCCGTGTCACCCTCTTCCGATCCTCAGACACCTCGAGCCACGGACCCGCCGTTTCCACATCCAGGGTGACGGAGACTGGGGGGAGAAGCAGAGAATCAGAGAGTCCCCGGGGGTCGGGGGGAGACTTGGGCAGCGCGGCCCCGGGACCGGGGGAGAGGCCGCTCGGCCTCAGGCACAAGCGGGCGGACAACTGAAACCCTGCCCGGGGTCTCACCCACAACCACATCGGGTGGACAACAGACATCTCCCCCGGAATTTTTAATCCAGAGATGGAGAGGGGAATTTCGTGAGGTGGGGGAGGGTGGACGTGGAGGACGAGTGCGGAGAGTGAGGAGGATTGTGAGATTTCGGTGGTGAAGGAGGAACGAAGGGGGGGGGGGGGGGGGGTACACACATATGGAGGCTGATCGGAGCAAGAAGATATTGAGGTTAGCGGTAATTTGAGGTTAAAGAGGTAGAGGCGCGTGGTGGGGTCGTCCTGATCACAGTGAAAGGGGGCAGACACGAGGGTCCAGATGACCTGCCCCTGTTTCTTTGAGTGGAGTATGAGAGAGAGGGAGGGGTGGCTTGGACCATGGAAGGAAACAGAGGTTGAATGATCGGGTGTTGGACAGAATGGGTGGAGACTTGTGGTTGTGGGATCATTGAAAGAGAGCGGATTCACGGGTGGATTTGATGGGTGTGTACAACTAACACACTGATCTCATTGTGAACCACATATGAACTTCACTGAGGGACTTGACAATGTTCCGCTGCAAGGCTGGTCCAGAAAGCGAAGGCAAGTGGGATCCAAGGCGAGCTGGTGAAATGGATTCACAATTGGCTTGGTGGTTGGAGGTAGAAGGTAGCAGTAGAAGGATAATTTTTCTGCTTGGAGGTCTGTGGCTGGTGGTGTGCAGCAGAGATCGGTGCTGCAACCTTTGCTGTTTATGTTATATGATCATGGCTTGGATGTGAATGTGGGAGGTGTGATTAGTAAGTTTGGGGAGGAAGCAAAAATTGTGGATCGTGGGGAAGGTTGTCAAAGTCTGCAGCAGGATGCAGGGTAATTTTCTAAACCTTATTCGCATGCAGGGATATCAAATCACGAGAGTGCAGGTTTATATTGAGAGCAAAGAATTTTAAAGTATATCTGAGATTTAGGTTTTCCTAGACCAAGTGGACTCGTTGGGCCCTAATCCTCTGCTGCATTGGTGCAGCACCCGCTCCTCCCCCCCTCTCCCCCTCCTCCCCTCCCTCCTCCCTCCCCCCCTCTCTCCCTCCCTCTACCCTACCTCCCTAGGAGATAGATTTAAACTTTAAAATGTGAATAACTTTTAAAATATAACACCGATTTCAATGAAACTTCTTCCATTAGCACCAAAGGGGTGGCGGTGAGAAAGGTGGGCTTAAAATCGTCATGCTATCGTGTACCATTTTGGCTGTAGTTCAGGAACAAACAAACAAACGAGGGGTTTAGTACATAGATTTACACTGAGACTGGGTGATATCTGGAACATGCTACAGAGGAGGTGATGGAGTGAGATATAATCAATATATTGGTATTTAAATAGGTGAGGTGGGGAAGAATGCCGATGGAATGTGGGCAAATCGATTAGTATAGCTGGGAAATAGATGGTCATGGACACGATGGGCCGAAGGGCCAGACTCTGTAATGTACAACCATGGCTCTCAGCTCCAAGAGCACTGAATGACTGAGTCTCCACAGCCACCGGTGCAGGGTCGTTCCCCAGTCTCTGCTTGCAGTAATGTCTCCTTATCTCTGTGCTACACGGTGCAGCCCACATTCTGAGAGAGTGCCTGCTCTCCAGACCCCTCTGACAGGGGAACCATCCTCCCTGCATCCAGCCCACTGAGCCCTGTAAGAACTCTGTGTTTCACTGAGATCTAATCTAATACACTGAAACACTCGAGTACACAGGCCTAGTCTACTCAGTCTCACCCCGAACAACAAACTCATTGCCCCAGGGACAAGTATTGTTAATCTTTGCTGCATTTCCTCTGTGTCAAGTGTGTCAATTTATCGGTACACAGGAGGAAAGGAACACAAGAAAACAAGAGCAGGATTAGGATCTGCTCCTCAGGCTTGCCCCTCCATTCAATGTGATCATGGCTGATCTAAGCTGGCACCAATTCCTCTTCTGTGTGAGTTCCCCATAATCTTATATTTACGATCTATCAAATATTTATTTGTAGCCAAGTTGCACGTATCCAACAACTCAGCGTTTCACCACCACCCTGGGCACAACATGCCAGATATTCACTGCCCTCCGAGAGATGCAACTTCGACACACCGCATGGGAGGCCGCTCTGGAAGGTTGGATCTCATGGAATCTGGGGTGAACTAGCGGATGGAAGACAATATTACCTGAAGGTCGCAGACAGAGGATGTTGGTAGAGGGTTGTTTATCAGACTGGAGAGAGCCCACTGTTGTTCTTTATTTATATACACGATTGGGTGTGTATGTAGGTTGCACGGTTTGTTAGCTTGCAGATGGAAGCAAAATTGGTGACATTGTGGAGAGTGAAGAATGTTACCGATGTTGGGGGAGTCCAGAACCAGGGGTCACAGCTTAAGGATAAGGGGGAAGTCTTTTAGGACCGAGATGAGAAAACATTTCTTCACACAGAGAGTGGTGAGTCTGTGGAATTCTCTGCCACAGAAGGTAGTTGAGGCCAGTTCATTGGCTATATTTAAGAGGGAGTTAGATGTGGCCCTTTTTGCTAAAGGGATCAGGGAGTATGGAGAGAAGGCAGGTACAGGCTACTGAGCTGAATGATCAGCCATGATCATATTGAATGGCGGTGCAGGCTCGAAGGGCCGAATGGCCTACTCCTGCACCTATTTTCTATGTTTCTATGTTTCTATGTTACCTGAGAGTAAATGGGATCCCTGTGAACTGGGCCAATGGGCTCGGGAACGGCAGGTGGGATTTATTCATGTGAAGGTGAGGCGATGCACTTTGCTGAGACAAACCAGGGCAGGACATTTACAGTAAATGGGGAGCTTTATAGAACGGAGCGGTGTCGGGGTGCAGGTACACAGTGCCATGGAAGATGCAACGGTGACAGGCAGGGAGGTGTAGAATGTATTTGTCACTCATGCTTTCATAGGTCAGGATATTAAACACAGCGTTTGACATAATGAGGTGCACACATAAGGTGAATTGCCACAGTATTTTACCCAAGGTAGGAGAGTCTAAACCTAGAGTGGATCAGTTCAAGGTGAGAGTGGAAACAGTAAAAAGGAGCAGCTTTTTCAGTCAATGCGTTGTGTATGTACGGAACGAACTGACAGAAGAAATGGTGGAGGGAGGTGCAATGACGACCTTTTACAGACAGTTGGGTGGATACGTGGATCAGAAAGACATGGAAGAATATGTGTCATACTCAGGCAAGTGGGACAAGCTCAGTTGGGCAACTTGGTTGGCATGGTCATGTCGAGTCAAAGGGCCTGTTTCTGTGTGACACAGCTCCCTGACTTTGTCATGCTTTTCTGCAGCTGTGTTTGGTGGAAGATCAAATCTTCAATTTCCCTTCAGTCCAATATACCATTAATGTTTGCATCTACGCATTACTTAAAGATGTCAGAACAAGAACAATGGAAAAGGTATAAGCTTTACCTTGCTTGATGGCATCAGATGTTTCTGCCAATACCGTGTTGTACAAAAAAGGAGTTTCAAACTTTTCAATCAGCAAGTTACCATCTACCACCCACTGTGGTTTGGCTTCATCACCAACTCTGCAAATATTTAACAGCTGGTTATAAACTGAGCATTGGAAATATATTGGGCTGTTCAACAAAACCTTACAATGTTTCCATCAAGAGCATGTCCTACCTTTGCTTGCGACCAGCTTCCTCCTGAAAGAAATAAAACACAAATCTCAATTGACTGAGATGGACCGTCCTCATCCCGACAGCGGAAATTTCTCCACATTTCTACAACCCTCTGATAATTTCCATTTCCCAACTCTTATCGCCGCTGTCATGCAGATAGAAAGCGGACATTGCCGTAGAGGTATAGAACGATTGGGAAAAGCACAAGGAATGTTCATGAGAATGACGCTATAACTGAGAGGATGGAACTCAATGCAAAGACTGGGCAGGTCATGGGATTTTATCTGGAGAAGATGTCAGGAATGATGAGAGAGGAATTAAGTTTATCGGTGGATTTAAATGGGTGAGGATGAAATAATATCTCTAATCGATGGGAGAGCAAAAATCAAAGCTGAAATGTAACGTGGTCTTCAACAAATACAGAAAGGAATGCAGTCATGAGAACATGGACCTCACTTGGATTGGAGGGACTGAAGCCAACAGCAGAGATAAATTTAAGGGTGAGCGAGATAAACACGTGAGCATTCCTGGAATTCGGGGTATTGTTACCAGGTGTGGTGAGTAGATGGGAGGGATGTTGAGTGGAGCAGAAATCTTGACTGGATGGGATGGGCAGAATGGCCTGTTTATGATGTAGAATGGGATGTCATTCTCTGGTGAACAAAGGTGGGTAAAACAAACAGAGCAAATTTCCCCAAGGTGACCGCCCACTGCAGATGGGAACCGGATGTAGATGATCAATCTGCTGTGTGTGCCATGTTCTAGATTTCAATGTTAATCCTTACAATGTGGTCACGGCTGATCTAGCCCAGGACTGAACTCCTCCGCTTTGTCCTATTCCCTTTCATTTCAGTTCCCCAAATTTTCAAAAATGTATCTTCGTCTAGTATAAATACGTCTAACAGGTTAAAACTCAGTCTCTGGGTTGGAGAGTCCCAGAGATTTACTGCCATCTGTCCATTCATGGCCCTTGAAATCAGATATAGGATCACCCGTCGTAGTTCTGAACTCCACAGAATACAAACACCTCTCTACATTCTGGCCAGGGCAGTCCTGAGATCCCGTAGATTATGTGGGAGGCCAATTAGTTTGGGAACAACAACAACTGGAATAGATGAAACATTTACCCCATTCTGAATTACTGGTAAATACAGCATTCATTTCAGAAATGTCACCCACCATTTTGTGACTGCACTTTCACTTCCCCAGATTGTAGTGTAACCCCTCACCTTCAGAAATACCACACTGTCCTTTTGATCCATCTGTTGCTGCAACTTAAAGAGTTCCTCCCGAATGGAATTTAAATTCTCTTCAATTTCTTGATGATTTTTCTCCATTACATTTAGAATCTTCTTCTCTTCCTCCCGGATATCTGCCAGTACGCACTGCTCTTTCTCAGTGAGAATCTGGTGCAGTTCAGCAAACTGGGATGTGATCTTAGACTGAAGGTTGTGTGACTGTTCCTGTGAAATGAAAGGTGAAGATCAATATTTCCTCAATATCTCAAAGTGTGGAGTTGTGCATTTTTGGCGTGGGAATAAAGCATAGGTTATTTTCTAGATGGGGTGAGAATCCACAAAACAGAGGTGCAAAGGGACTTGGGAGTGCTGGTGTTGGATTCCCAAAAAGTTAATCTGAAAGTCGTAATCGATAGTAAGGAAATCAAACTCAGTGCCAGCATTTATTTCAAGAGGGCTTGTATACAAAAACAGGGATGTAATGTTGAGGCTCCATAAGGCGCTGGTAAGGCCGCATTTGTAATATTGTGAGGAATTCTGGGCACCATATCTGTGGAAAGATATGCTGGCTCTGGAGAGGGTCCAGAAGAGGTTTACAAGAATGAGCCCAGGAATGAGTGGGTTAACCTATGATGAGCGTTTGTCAGCACTGGGCCAGTACTCGCTGAAGTTTCAGAGAATGAGGGGGACCTAATTGAAACATACAGAATAGTGAAAGGCTTGGATAGAATGGGTGTGGAGAGGATGTTTCCATTAGTGGGAGAATCCAGGACTCAAAGTCATAGCCTCAGAATTAAAGGACGGCCTTTTAGGAAGATGAAGAGAAATTTCTTTGGTCTGAGGGTGGTGAATCTGTGGAATAGTTTGCCACAGAAGGCTATGTATATTTTTAAGGCAAAGATAGATAGATTCTTGATTAGTACAGGTTTCAGAGATTATGGGGAGAAGACAGGAGAATGGGGTTAGGAGGGAGAAATAGGTCAGCCATGATTGAATGGTGGCATAGATGTGATGGGCCAAATGGCCTCATTCTACCCCTGTTCCTTATGACTTTAATTCCCTGCTGCCTATTCCTTTTCACGTACCCATTAATTCTCATTCATCCGCCCACCACCCACATTCGCAGGGATAATTTACAGTCACCGATTGACCTTTGAACCAGCTTGTATTGGGGACCAAGGATACTAGAGGAGCATGATAGACCACTCGACTCGAAAAACGGTAGTAGGTCGTGGGTAAATTTCAGCGCCATTTTAGTAAGCACATTCTGTGTGTCAGACTGGGCTGTGTTCACAACTCTTTGCAATTTCTTCGTATATAAAATGTTTGCAAACCATTTTTTTCCAACTTTTTGGATAAGTTGATAGTTGACATTTATAGCTGTATCTTGATGAGATGCTGCTTCGTGACCTTTAAACTTTGGATGTTACTGTTTGAATATTTGCACTAGAGATCCACTCTGTCTGTATCTGGCCAATTGATCATATTTAATGAACTGTTCTTCTTTGCTTTCTCTGTTAATTTTAATTTCACCTCCACGAGCTATATCTCTTTTTGTTTTATTTTAAAAAGTAATGGAAGCAGAGATTAGGCATTTGCAAACAATAGAATTCTACTGCATCCACAATATAATCGAAAAGACATTGAACTTTATACTTGGAGCCAAGAAAACTTGAATTGATGAATCGATCAGTTAAAAACCCTTGACAGCCACTAAAATGACCAATGCTGCTTGACGTGATACAGAAGCTTGAATCCAATTCAAATAGACACAGTGTTGGAGTAAGTTACCGGGTCAGGCAGCATCTCTGGAGAAAAAGGATGGGTGATGTTTCATGTTGGGACCCTTCTTCAGACAAGGGGGGGAGGTGAAGAGCTGGAAAAATCATGACCTGATCATTTCATTGGTTAGCTGATATGCGAAACAGTGCAACCCTGTATATCTCGCACACAAAATGACGTAAATATGACCATGAATGACAGAAATAAAAAATGTTCTCGTTCTTTATGAAGTGCATTTTTGAATGATGTAAAATCGGGTTTTGCTTACTAAAATGGCGGACGTTCCTCTCCATTGCGCACAACACTTCAGTATACGCGATTTCGAAGGAGTGGTTCATCTTGCTCCTCTCGTATGTTTGTTGGGGACGTGGAAGGAATCCGACGCGGTCACAGGGAGAAGACGTGAACCACACGGGCAGCGCCCGGGGTCAGGATCGAACCCGCTCACCAGAACTAGGAGACAGCAGCACTACTTGTGTCACTGCGCTGCCCTGTTATTGCACGCATCACATGGATCAAACCTGCACATGATCAGGAAATCGAAACTTAAAAGCCTCACCAGAACTCCAGAAATCTTCTCTTTCTGTTGCTGATCCATTTGCTGGATTCCTGATTTGTCTTTTGTGAGAGACTGGATGGAAGATTTCACCTGATCCTGGAATTATGTTTGGGAATCAGAAAATTAAATTGTTGAACAGTAAAAATTGAATTAAAATGATGTGATTAAAATCGGTTTGCTTTTACCTTGTGGTTTTCAACAGCTTCTTTAACCGGCATGAAGCTGTGAGACTTGTGTTCCCGCCCAGCTGCACAAATCACACAGATCAGCTTCTTATCAGTTTCACAAAACAGCTTCAGTTCTTCCTGATGTTCCTCGCAGTGAGGTTTACTTTCCTTCTCTGTCCGATTCAGGCTCAGTGTTCGAGCTTTCTCAGCCAGTCTCGCCAAGGCCCGATTCACCCTGAGGGTGCGGTCTGTAAACACCTCTCTACATTCCGGGCAGGAGTTTCTCCCCTCCCGGTCCCAACTCTGTGTGATACAGGAGCGGCAGAAGTTGTGCCCGCACTCCAGTACTACCGGATCGGTGAAGAAATCCAGGCAGATGGGACAAACTGCTTCCTCGGTTAAACTCTCGACCTGGTCTTTCGAAGCCATTTTGAACTTCCTGGTTCAAAACGCAACCCCTTTCGCGCAGCTGCTGTTCAAAGATACTAGAGGAGCAAGATAGACCACTCGACCCTTAGACAATAGACAATAGGTGCAGGAGGAGGCCATTCGGCCCTTCGAGCCAGCACCGCCATTCAATGTGATTATGGCTGATCATTCTCAATCAGTACCCCGTTCCTGCCTTCTCCCCATACCCCCTGACTCCGCTATCCTTAAGAGCGCTATCTCGCTCTCTCTTGAATGCATTCAGAGAATTGGCCTCCACTGCCTGCGGAGGCAGAGAATTCCACAGATTCACAACTCTCTGACTGAAAAAGTTTTTCCTCATCTCAGTTCTAAATGGCCTACCCCTTATTCTTAAACTGTGGCCACTGGTTCTGGACTCCCCCAACATTGGGAACATGTTTCCTGCCTCTAACGTGTCCAACCCCTTAATAATCTTATATGTTTCGATAAGATCCCCTCTCATCCCTCTAAATTCCAGTGTATACAAGCCTAGCAGCTCCAGTCTTTCAACATATGACAGTCCCGCCAGTCCGCGAATTAACCAAGTAAACCTACGCTGCACACATACTGTTCCCCAAAACACTGATTACACTGCGAGAGGCGGGTTTTGCCGTTGATAGGCAGACGGTTGGACAAAGGCCAGAGATGAGAAGACAGAAGGTGTGTGACAAAATGATTGAGGACTTGCGAATTGTGTCCTGATCTTCAAACAGTCTTCTCCTTAGACGGCCAAAGGTTGTGCAGGTGCACTGAAGGCGCTGGTGAGTTTCACCATCAATGTCTGCTTTCCTTTGAGAAGAGGAGCGCCGGCCAGAGCACCCGAGGGTCACCATCGTTACGACCATTTTAAACGAGGGGGACAAATCCACCCGCGGAAACTATGGAGGGTTCCCCCGCTCTCTAACACAGGGAGGGGTCAGTTACACATTAAACTGTCCTGAATATAGACGGAAGCGGAGAGTAGCGCTTGGGACAGTGTAAGGCAGGATAAAATGTTGGAAACATCTGCAGAGTGGATTCACGAAGATGGTGCCAGGATTTGAGGGTCAGAGCGAAAGGGAGAGGTTGGGTAGGGAAGGATTTATTCATTGGAGCGCAGGAGGCTGAAGTGCATAAGATCAAGAGGTGAATAGACAGGGTGAATTCACAGTCTGTTACCCAGAGCAGTGGAATCGAGAACTAGAGGACACAGGTTTGTGGTGAGAGGTGCAAGATTTAATCAGGAACCTGAGGAACAACATTTTCACACAGAAGGTCGTGGGTGTCTGGAACAAGCTGCCAGAGGGGGTAAGTGAGGCTGGACAACAACGTGGAGTGGAGTTGAAGCCCCGTTTCCTGAACAAAGAGGACACCTTCGAATCACCCCTCCTCCTCTTGCTCCTCCTCCCCCTCACCCCATCTCTTCCTCTCCTTCACCCCTCCTCCTCTCCCTCTCTCCCTCTCCTCCTCTCCCTTTCACCCTCCTCTCCCTCTACCTGCACCTCCTCCACACCCGCCATCCTCTCCTTCACCTCTCCTCCTACTTCCCCTCCTCCCCCTCTTCCTATCCACCTCTCTCTCATCCCTCTCCTCCCCCTCACCCCTCCTCTCCCTCGCATTCTCCATTTCCTCTCCTCCTCACCCCTCCATTTTCTCTCCTCCACTCCCTCGCCTCCTTTCCCTCACCCCTCCATTTCTCCCTCCTCCTATCCCTCACCCCTCCATTTCTATCTCCTCCTCCACTCCGGGCCTCCAAGGCCGCCTCTCTCCGCAGCCGCCGCCGCTCCTTGTGGAGCCGCTACCGGGCGGGGTCGGGGTCGGTGCCGCCGCTGCAGGCCCGGCGGAGAATGAGGGGGAGAGGGTGGTGGAGGGGGATGAGGAGCCGCCTCAACAGCGGGTCTCGGGTTGCCGCCGCCATCTGCGCCATGGGGTCTTGCTTCCATAATACCGGTTGCCATCAAAGCTGGTGAACAGTAATCAGTCGGTATGTGTAGGAAGGAACTGCAGGTGCTGGTTTAAACCGAAGACAGACACAAAATGCTGGATTAACTCAGCGGGACAAACAGCATCTCTGGAGAGAAGGAATTGGTGACGTTTCGTGTCAAGACCCATCTTCAAACGGTCAGAATTGACCCGTGCGTTGGAAGGAACTGCAGATGCTGGTTTAAACCGAAGATTGAGTCTGAAGAAGGGTCTCGACCCGAAACGTCACCCATTCCTTCTCTCCAGAGATGCTGCCTGTCCCGCTGAGTTACTCCAGCGTTTGTGTCTATCTTCAGCAATCAGTCGGTGACAAGCTTTGAGTTTAAAGTCTGAAGATGTTAGAGGGGATGATTGAGGTGTAAGTGAGGAGAGAATCAGGCTGGCAGATGGCATCACGAATCCTGATTACACAATAATCAGAAAAAAAGAGAAGGTGTGAACAAGAGCTAGTTTAAAAGCATTAAATTCTCCAAGTAAGCTTCAGTAAGTTTTATAGTCAAAGGTCTTTTATTGTCACGTGTACCAATTAAGGTACAGTGATATGCGAATTACCATATAGCCAGACAAAAAAAAGCAACAAGACACAGAATTACATAGAAGTTAACATAAACATCCACCACAGCGGATTCCCCACATTCCTCACTGTGATGGAAGGCAAAAAAGTCCAAACTTCGGCCTCTTTTTTTATCTTCCACTTTATAGCACAGAAACAGGCCCTTCGGCCCACCGAATCCACACCGACCACCGATCCCGCTCACCAGCACTATCCCACACACAGTAGGGACAATTTACTATTTTACCGAAGCCAATTGATCCACAACCTGCACATCTTTGGAGTGTGGATGGAAATCTGAGCATCCGGTGAAAACTCACGCAGGTCACGGCGAGAACACACCTACTCCGTACAGACGGCACCCTAATATCCATCAGAGGCACAAGCATTCCCAAATGGACAATAATGAAAAGAAATTCGGGCAGACACACAGACAGGAAAGGTTTGGACGGAGAGACACAAAGTGCCGGAGTAACTCGGCAGGTCAGGCAACATCTCTGGAGAGAAGGAATAGGGAGATGCTGAAAATCAAAAATAAAATCGGAGAAATACTCAGCTGGACGGTTAGCGTCTGTAGAGAGAGAAATAGAATTAATAACTCAGGTTGGTCATCATTTGTCATCAGTATCAGATCTGAAAAACATTTGGATTGCAGTAACAGGATCGTTCTGAGTCAACAGGGATTTACGAAGGGGAAATCATGCTTGACTAATCTTCTGGAATTTTTTGAGGATGTAATGAGGAAAATGGACAAGGGAGAGCCAGTGGATGTAGTGTACCTGGACTTTAAGAAAGCCTTTGATAAGGTCCCACATAAGAGATTAATGAGCAAGATTCGAGCACATGGTATTAGGGGTAGGGTGCTGACATGGATAGAAAATTGGTTGGCAGTCAGGAAACAAAGAGTAGGGATAAATGGGTCCTTTTCAGAATGGCAGGCAGTGACTAGTGGGGTACTGCAAGGCTCTGTGCTGGGACCGCAGCTATTTACAATATACATTAATGGGCTTCCGGTGGCGTTATGGACTGAGCAAGTCGCACGCCAACTAGCTCCGTGAACATTTCGATCTAAGTAGAGGGAACGGGTCGGGCCCGTTGCGACTTACCGGCAAATTTCAACGAAGGTGGGTGACGTCATCAGATCGCGGCTTTTAATAGTAAATGTCGACAAGTCGCACCCCCCCGTTAAAAACCGTTAAAAAAGGAACGGGTAGAACAAAACCCGTGGAAGAAGAAGAACCAAGACAGATGAAAGCCTCTGCTGCAGCCCAAACCTCAGCGTCGGCTCGGGAAGAAATTGCCAAACGAACAACCCGGAATCCACTGCCTAAAAAAATTGGTTTGGAAGAATTTCGCAGCGTTGTTGGTGAGGAGCTTTCAGGTATAATAATAATAATAATAATAATATATTTATTTTATATAGCGCCTTATCACATGCTCAAAGCGCTTTGCAAATACAATTAACATAGAAACAAACAGACAAACTATCCTGACGGAAAAGCGGCGAATACTCAACGCCAGCGTCCTCTCACGTCAGGGTCCGGCAGCAGACATCAAAAAGCACAAGACACACAGATACAATTTTTTACACAAAACAGCCATCACAGTGATTGCTCCAGGCATACCCTCACTGTGATGGAAGGCAAAGTCTTATCTCCTCCTCATTCTTCTCCCGTGGCGCCACGAGGCGATCGAGGCTCCCAACCCCTTGAAGCCCCCACCGGGCGATGGAAAGTCCCAGGGCCGAGCCGAGCAGGCCGATGAAAGTCCTGAGCCCCCACCGGGCGATGGAAAATGCCGCGGCCGAGCCACGCAGGGCGATGAGAGTCCTGAGCCGCCACCGGGCGATGTAAAGTGCTGCGGCCGGGCCACGCAGGGCGATGAAGGGCCTGCGGGCGGGTTGATCGTACCTTGCGCTTCGGGGCGGTCGAAGCTGCTACGGCTGGAGCTCCCAAAAGCCGGTCACCAGCCAGGGACCTGCGAGCTCCCGATGTTGCGGTCTGCAGGGCCCAACGGCCGAAGCCTCCGAGATGGTAAGTCCAGGCCCTGCGACCGGAGTCTTCGAGGTCGATCCCAGCTGGAGGCCGCCGACTCCACGATGCTAGGCCGTAGCGCGAACGGAGATACGACACGGTAAAGGTCGCATCTCCGTTGAGGAGATTTAAAAAAAGGTTTCCCCCAACCCCCCCACCACCCCCCTACATACACAGAATTAAAAATAAAACAAAACGTACATTTAACATCGACAATGACAAAAAAAACACCAAAAAAAACGGAGAGACTGCCGGTGAGCCGCAGCTGCAGAACACAGCCACGCCCCTCTTATGAAGGTATGAAGTCTCAAGTGACAAATATGACAGTTGAACTTCAAGAGATGAAAGCTGAATTAGTATGGCTTAAAGGAATGAAGGGGGAAATACTATCTACTATTAAGGATCAGTTGGCTAAATCAAAGGCTGAAATGTGTGTAATTATGAATGAACACATGGAGGAAGTAACCTCCAAGTTACAAAAGTTGGACTCTGATTTTTCCGGTAAGCTGAACCACATCACTGCGTCAATAGAACAACATGATGAGGCTATAGGCGAGTTGGAAACTTTAGCTGAGACGAGTGCTGAAACAACAAAAGTAGTACTGTCGGAGACTCAGCGTTTTTCTGATTTATTGATGAGATTAACTGGAAAATGTACTGACCTAGAGGGTCATTCTAAACGACAAAATTTAAGAATTCTTGGAGTTAAAGAAGGCAAAGAAAAAGATAAAAACCTTCGTGATTTTACTGCTGAGTTGTTACAAGAAGTTTTGAAAATGGATTCAAAGCCTTTGTTGGATCGAGCCCATAGAGCACTGAGAGCACGGCCAGGTGCTAATGCGCCTCCAAGGCATTTGATTCTGAGGGTGCATAATGCTCACGTTTTAGAAGATATGCTGTCAAGAATTGCTAGTAACAGAGCTTTATTATTTCGAGGCGATGAGATTCACATCTTCAGAGATTACCCCTCTGAGGTGGTTAAGAAAAGAGCACTGTTTAATGAGACAAGATCTATTCTTAGGAAGATCCCAGCGCTCAGATTTGGTATGTTGTATCCAGCAAAACTTCGAGTGACCTACAATCAAAACGAATCCTTTTTTACTGACCATAATAAAGCACTGGAATTTGCTCGGGAGATCGAAAGGTCGCTGAAGGCTTGATTATGACTTCACGGCTATCTTAATTGGCAGACATCTGATTGGACTTTAAAAATATTAAAACTTAAAGATTTAAGTTTAGTGTATATACTATACGAATATTAACCGTAACTAATTACTATTAATCAAAAAACATATATATTTTTATTAATCATTACTAATAAGTATAAGTAATATTTGATTTATGTAAACTTTACTTTGAATACTCAATTAATACACCTTAGACAGAAAAATCGATTTATTATAGACTAATTAGTTTCGGGCCTGCCCCGTTTACCTCTCTTTTTAAAAAAAAACAAAAAAAACAAACAATAACTTTGTTAAAAAACGGAGCTAGTATAATTTTTTTTTTACATCTCACGGAAGTCCTTAGATTTTTTGCCACCTTAGGGTGGCTAACACTAACTGCACTAATTGTAGTTGTAGTTTTAGTTGTTTCTTCTTCTTTCCTGCACTCTTTTAACCTTTTATATATTGATTTTTTTTTTAGAATTAACTTTTATTACTATGTCATTTTTCAGAATTTATATACTTTTGGGAGATATTTCCGGGAAACACTCTACGTAGTACAAAAGATCATCCACCCTTCATTCAAGAAAAATGTTGTAGTTCGGGTGCCAGACCATTTGCTTTATTATAGACTATCGGTTAAGATGCAAGATTCTATTAGGAAAACAGGGGGTAAAGGTATTACATTTTGTAGTTGGAATGTCAAGGGTGTTAATGAACCAATTAAAAGAGGTAAAGTACTTTCACATTTAAAATCTATTGATGCAGATATAATGTTCCTTCAGGAAACTCATCTAAAAAATGTAGCACATAATAGACTGAAAGGCAAATGGATTGATAAAGTATTTCATTCATCGTTTCCCTTTAAATCAAGAGGTGTTGCCATTTTAATTCGTAAGGGTATACCATTTATACATACTTCCTCTATAGTCGACACTGAAGGTAGATATGTTATATTAGTCGGAGAACTATATTCTACAAAATTGATATTGGTGAATGTCTATGCACCAAATTTTGATAATCCGTTATTTTAAAAAAATATATTTAATACCATTCCAGAATTTGGACAATATAACTTGATAATTGGAGGAGATTTAAATTGTACATTAGATCCTTATTTGGATAGATCTTCAACTCAAAGGAAAACAAAATCCAAGTCGTGTGAATTATTAAACTCTTATATAAATAGTGCAAATATAAAAGATGTTTGGAGGATTGATAATCCTTCAGGCCGAGAGTATTCATTTTATTCACCAGTGCATAAAACTTATTCAAGAATTGACTATTTCTTGGTGGACTCCAAACTTATTCCTTATACGTATAATTCAAAATATCATAATATTATTATATCCGATCATGCCCCTTTAGGGTAAAACTCCAAGGAGTAACGGGGAAACAGACTAATTGGAGATTTAATCCGCAAATCTTAAATGAAAAAGCATGTTATGACTATCTTAAATCGCAATTTGAAACTTTTTTTTACGCAAATGACCTTCCTGAAACACCTGCGTCCCTGCTTTGGGAAACATTTAAAGCGTTTGTGAGAGGATGTATTATTGCTTTTCAAGCGTCTCAAAATAAGAAGAAGCGGACTGAACAACATGACCTAGAAAGTCAGATAAAACAGTTAGACATAACAAATGCCATCGCTCCCTCTATTGAAATACATAATAAAATTGCAGCTCTCAAATATAAGTTAAATTATATTCTCTCAGCTCATATTTTAAGGCTTTTTCAATATACTAAACAAAAACATTTTGAATTTGGAGATAAACCACAGAAATTGCTAGCACGTCAACTCCGTAAATTAGAAGATGATTCTACAATTCATAAAATTAGATCAGAAAATGGAGATTTGCTTAAATTACCTGATATTAATCAGAGATTTTTGCAATTTTATCAGTCATTATATTCATCAAAAATAACAGATAGTTCTGCGCAGATGCAAAACTTTTTGCAGGAATATAACATATAACATATAACAACTACAGCATGGAAACAGGCCTGTCCGGCCCTACCAGTCCACGCCGACCATTCTCCCTGACCTAGTCTCATCTACCTGCACTCAGACCATAACCCTCCAATCCCCTCCTATCCATATACCTATCCAATTTACTCTTAAATAATAAAATCGAGCCAGCCTCCACCACTTCCACCGGAAGCCCATTCCATACAGCCACAACCCTCTGAGTAAAGAAGTTCCCCCTCATGTTACCCCTAAACCTTTGTCCCTCAATTCTGAAGCTATGTCCCCTTGTTGGAATCTTCCCCACTCTCAAAGGGAAAAGCCTACCCACGTCAACTCTGTCCGTCCCTCTCAAAATTTTAAAAACCTCTATCAAGTCCCCCCTCAACCTTCTACGCTCCAAAGAATAAAGACCCAACCTGTTCAACCTCTCTCTGTAGCCTAAGTGCTGAAACCCAGGCAACATTCTAGTAAATCTCCTCTGTACCCTCTCCATTTTGTCGACATCCTTCCTATAATTTGGCGACCAGAACTGCACACCATACTCCAGACTCGGCCTCACCAATGCCCTGTACAACTTCAACATTACATCCCAACTTCTATACTCGATGCTCTGATTTATAAAGGCAAGCATACCAAACGCCTTCTTCACCACCCTATCCACATGAGATTCCACCTTCAGGGAACAATGCACAGTTATTCCCAGATCCCTCTGTTCCACTGCATTCCTCAATTCCCTACCATTTACCCTGTACGTCCTATTTTGATTTGTCCTACCAAAATGCAGCACCTCACACTTATCAGCATTAAACTCCATCTGCCATCTTTCAGCCCACCCTTCCAAAAGGCCCAAGTCTCTCTGTAGACTTTGAAAATCTACCTCACTATCAACTACTCCACCTATCTTAGTATCATCTGCATATTTACTAATCCAATTTGCCACACCATCATCCAGATCATTAATGTAAATGACAAACAACAGTGGACCCAACACAGATCCTTGGGGCACTCCACTAGACACTGGCCTCCAACCTGACATACAATTGTCAACCGTTACCCTCTGGTATCTCCCATTCAGCCATTGTTGAATCCATCTTACAACCTCACTATTAATACCCAACGATTTAACCTTCTTAATCAACCTTCCATGTGGAACCTTGTCAAATGCCTTACTGAAGTCCATATAGACAACATCCACAGCCTTGCCCTTATCAATTTCCCTGGTAACCTCTTCAAAAAATTCAAGAAGATTAGTCAAACATGACCTTCCAGGCACAAATCCATGTTGACTGTTTCTAATCAGACCTTGATTATCCAAATAATTAACCTTCCTGGTTTGAATGTGAGTGATAGAAATTTACTGGGCGCAGAAATAACTATGAAAGACGTTGAAGAGACTATTAAATCCATGAAAAATGGGAAGACTCCTGGCCCTGATGGCTTAAATAATGAATTTTATAAAAAATTCAGTGATTTGATCTCTCCACGTTTGCAAACTGTATATAGTCACGCCTTTGAACAACAGAGATTACCACAAACTCTGACTGAATCAACAATAATCCTTATTCCTAAAAAAGATAAGGATTCTGAAGACCCTGGTTCGTATAGGGCGATAGCTCTTTTAAATACTGATCAGAAGATATTAGCTAAAATCTTAGATCAGAGATTAAGTCTAGTTATAGATAAATTGATACACCCCGATCAATCAGGCTTTATAGCCAAACGATATTCATTTTTCAACTTGAGACGCTTGTTCAATATAATTTATTCAAATAGACTATTAAATGAAAATTTAGCAATCATTTCGTTAGATGCTGAAAAAGCATTTGATCAAGTAGAATGGCCCTACCTTTTCTCAGTGATGGAAAAATTTCAACTAGGTGAAAATTTTTGTTCATGGGTGAAACTTTTATATACATCCCCAACAGCTAGAATATTAACTAATCAAATGCTGTCATCTAAATTTCATTTATCTAGGGGTTGTAGACAAGGATGTCCACTATCACCGCTTCTATTTGCCCTTATTATAGAACCACTTGCTGAGAGTATTAGATCAAATTCAGATATTCATGGTTATAACACTAAACATACAACCAATAAAATTTCTTTATATGCGGATGATGTATTAATATATATTACAAAGCCAGAAATTAGCATTCCGAATTTATTAAATCTCATAACTCAATTTGGTTCATTTTCAGGTTATAGAATTAATTGGTACAAAAGTGAAATTATGCCAATAATGGAGCATAATCCGGCCATACTTCAACAATTTCCTTTTAAAATTGCCTATGAAAAGTTTAAATATCTTGGAATTTACGTGACTAGGAAATATACTTCTTTATTTAAATTAAATTTTCCTCCTTTACTCACTAAATTACACAGAAATATCCAATTTTGGAAAACACTTCCTATATCATTAGTTGGTCGTAGTAATGCTACAAAGATGATCTTTCTTCCACAGCTACTATATTTATTTCAAGCAATTCCGATCTATCTTCCAAAAAAGTTTTTTTTAAAAATTGATTCAATTGTTACTAATTTTATTTGGGACTATAAGACTCATAGAATAAATAAAAGACATCTATGTAAGTCTAAAATTAATGGAGGAATTGCTTTACCTAATTTTTTATTTTATTATTGGGCGGTTAATATTAAAAATATAACCTGCTGGTTGGATGATTCTGATCAACAACCGGATTGGTTAAAGATGGAGAAAGAGGATTGTTTACCATTTGATATTGGTGCGATCCTCTTAGCTCCAATAAATTTAAATAAAAAAACATATGGAGGTAATCCCATTATACACAGTGTTATCCGTACCTGGAAACAATTAAAGCTTACGTTAAAATTGAGTAAATTATCTGTTTTCCTTCCTATTGCGAATAATCCTTCTTTTAAACCGTCTGTCTTAGATAGAGGCTTTGCTCAATGGAAAAGTTATGGAATTAAAAGGGTGGGAGATCTTTATCATAAGGGAACTTTTCTTTCTTTTCAGGATTTACAGCAGAAGTACGGATTACATGTTAATAATTATTTTCGATATTTACAACAGAGATTATGTAAAATCACACATGCAAGAATATAAGTTTAGAGGTCCAGAAACACTTGATGTATGCCTGAATATTCATTATAATTCAAATAAATTAATATCCTTTATTTATAATACTCTCCTTGACACTGACATTCCGTCATCAGAATCTTATAGACGAGCATGGGAGGACGAATTGAATCAATTTATAAGGCAAGATATATGGGATGAAAGTTTACAACATATACATCAATGGTCATTGAATACTAGACATTCCTTAATACAATTTAAAATAATACATAGATTACATTATTCGAAGACGAAATTAAATAGGATTTTTCCTAGTATCTCTCCTATTTGTGATAAATGTCAATTTCAAGAAGCTAATTTAACTCATATTTTCGTAACTTGTATAAAAATGCAAAACTTCTGGTTGGAGATTTTTAAAATAGTTTCTAAAGTTATTAATAAAAAATTAGATATGGATCCAAAATTAATTATATTAGGATTATCAGAATATACTACAAATTTTACAGCAAGTCAGGTACATTTTCTTGATTACAGTCTAATAACTGCGAAAAAATTAACACTTAAATTTTGGAAAAAACCAATAACCCCCACAATTAAAATGTGGACTACGGAAATGACAGAGACCCTGCATTTGGAAACAATAAGGTTTGCCTTAATCGACAAACCTGAGTTATTTTTTAAAATATGGTCTCCATTTATTGAATTTTTAGAAAAGTAAATGGGTTTGGCACAGGACTAAAATAAAAATTTTATATTAAAAGTTGAAACTTGAGTTAGGGGTTGGATGTACAACTGTGGTTATTGTCTCCCGGATCTACTCCCTTTAATTTTTATTGTTAGATCTTTTTTTTTTTTAACCCTCTTATTCTCTCTCCCCAAGTTTATAGTTTTTTTTTTATTTTTACTTTCTCTCTTCAAAAATTTTAAAATTGAAGCTATGTAAGAACTTTGTAACAAATGTGTTTTTTAATTTCTATTTGTACATATGCTTTTCAAAAAAAAAAAAAAAAAGAGAGAGAGAGATGGTAATGAGTTGCAAGCGAGAGGTTTAGAGAGAGAGAGAGAGATGGTAATGAGTTGCAAGCGAGGTTTAGAGAGAGAGAGAGAGAGATGGTAATGAGTTGCAAACGAGAGGTTTAGAGAGAGAGAGAGAGAGATGGTAATGAGTTGCAAGCGAGAGGTTTAGAGAGAGAGAGAGACAGATGGTAATGAGTTGCAAGCGAGAGGTTTAGAGAGAGAGAGAGAGAGATGGTAATGAGTTGCAAGCGAGAGGCTTAGAGAGAGAGAGAGAGAGATGGTAATGAGTTGCAAGCGAGAGGCTTAGAGAGTGAGAGGGTCACATAAATGAATGAGAGTAGTGGGGGACTGGGGTGGTCTGAATGAGCCGAGTGAGACAGAAGCAGTGGTGAGGAATGTCAGGGGTAAAGGGTTTTGAAAGTCGAGTGGGAACAAGTGGGAAAAGGGCCGGAGTGGGCAAGATGGGCCGAAGGGCCTGTTTCCCCGCTGTACCACTCCACGACTCTATGAATCTATGACAAAGATGTGGCAGATTAAAGAGAAATGCAGAGCTTGTGACAAAAGGTCTTTAGAAAGTAAAACCGTCACTATTTCCAGCGACTTCCATCATCAATGGCAGTCTTGATTTTGTTACTATTCTGTATTTGTGTATAATTGAAATAAAGCATTTTGGATGATATTTTTTTTAAACACAGGGCAAGGGTTAGATGAGGAATGAAGTTCCCTCTGCACTGACCTGTCACACACTCCCTGGTAGACACGGAGAGAAGCCCCCTCTACCCAGTCCCATCACCCCCTCAGCAAACAGCAAACAGCTTTGCAAGGCAAGGCAGCTGACCTAAGATAGACACCAAATGCTGGAGTAACTCAGCAAGACAGGCAGCATCTCTGTCTGGACAGAAGGAATGGGTGACATTTTCGGGTCGAGACCCTTCATCAGAGTCTTCTCCTTCTCTCCAGAGATGCTGCCTGGCCCGCTGAGTCACTCCAGCATTTTGTGCCTATTCTCCGATTTAAAGCAGCACCTGCAGTTGTTTCCTGCCCATGATGACTGACCTAGTTTGCGTCTCGGTTTCCTGTTCACTTTGGATCTAAGGTAAACCACAATCGAGACAGGGAGGAAGATACCACAGGTTTTGCTTTTGCTGCTGAAACCGTTACATCTCAGAGCTGTGCTGAAGGTTGAGGACAATAGACAATAGGTGCAGGAGGAGGCCATTCGGCCCTTCGAGCCAGCACCGCCATTCAATGTGGTCATGGCTGATCATTCTCAATCAGTGCCCCGTTCCCGCTTTCTCCCCGTACCCCCTGGCTCCGCTATCCTTAAGAGCTCCATCTAGCTCTGTCTTGAATGCATTCAGAGAACTGGCCTCCACTGCCTTCTGAGGGGAGAAGGTCTTTGAGAGAGGGGGGTCGGGGAAGGGGGTCAATGAGAGAGGGAGTCACTGAGATGGATGGGGGGGGTGCAGTTTCGGAAGGGGGTCTGTGAGAGGGAGAGTAGGTTTGGGGGAAGCTCGGAGAGTTGGAAAGATGGGAGGTGGAAACCCAAAGGGTCACAGGAAGCACGTACAAACTCCGACTAGACAGCACCGGTGGTCAGGATCGAACCCGGGTCTCTGGCGCTGTAAGGCAGCAGCTCTACCGCTACCGCTGAAGAAGTGCCCCATCCCAAATGGTCGCCTATCCATTCCCTCCACGGATGCTGCCTGACCCGTTGAGTTACTCCAGCACTGTGTATTTTCTTCAAAGGACCTTTCTGTAAGGTGGAGTCGCTACCTCACAGCGCCAGAGATTCGGGTTCCATCCTGACTACGGGCGCTGTCTGCATGCTGTCTGAACGTTCTCGAATGTCACAAAAACTGAGGAGCTGATCGTGGACTTTAGAAGGGCCCAACATCCGAGGACGTACACGCCACTGGAGTTAAATGGGATTACTGTGGATAGGGTGAGCAGCTTTAAATACCTGGGAGCCCACATCACAGAGGATCTGACATGGACAACACACATTGCTGCTGTTTCTGCAATTGTCAAAGTTAATTCTCAAAGTTACAGCTGGTCTGTGGTCCCACCGCGTGACGTTGCTGCCATCTAGTGGCGGGATCAAGAAGTGACGCGGTTAACGCGTTGAAATGAACGGATCGACAGCTCTGATTCCACTTGCTGTTTATTTCTCTCTTCCCACATTTACATTCCCCCTGGTTTTATTTCTGCGCTCACTGGGGTTTTTACAACGAGGAATTTGGGGATTAAATGGGAGCCGTTCAGCGCCGACCTGTTGTCCACCGGGTTTCTGCCCCACAGCCCCTGAGCCCCGCTCCTGACGCCGGTCCCGGGACCCGACCCTTTTACACACCCGGAGCGGAACCGGAGCAGATTCTCAGCCACTGGTCTTCATACCAAAGCTCGAAGAAAGGATAAAGTTTCTCCGTGAATTTATTCCCAGTGAAGGTGTGGAGATGGGACTTGGTGTCCGCGTCGTAAAATGAAACTGTCCCGGACTCGTAACTGAGATAAACTCCCACCTTCCCGGGGATGGGACGGGCGGGGAGACGGGATGGAGGGGAGGGGAGTGCATCAAACACGTCATCCCACCGCCAGATGCTCCAGACTCCAGTCTCCGGGGTCAGTGTCTCGTCTCCCTTCCTCTCCACAGACTCTGCGGCGACTCCCAGACTCCAATCCTCACTCCCCGCCACCTCCACCTCCCAGTAATGTCTCCCCGATGTGAATCCCTCCGATCCCAGCACACACTCCCTGCCTGTAAACCTCTTCCCGGTGTCAGGGAGACTCTTCCGGGTCCGGGTCCATCTCACCCTCTTCCGATCCTCAGACACCTCGAGCAGCGCATGCGCTGTTTCCACATCCAGGGTGACGGAGACTGGGGGGAGAAGCAGAGAATCAGAGAGTCCCCGGGGGTCGGGGGGAGACTCGGGCAGCGCGGCCCCGGGACCGGGGGAGAGGCTGCTCGGCCTCGGGCACAGGCGGGCGGACAACTGAAACCCTGCCCGGGGTTTCACCCACAACCATATCGGGTGGACAACAGACATCTTTACCGGCGTTTTTAACCGGGTTGTAGAGGGAAAATCCCGCGGGTTATCGGGAATGGGAGGGAGTGGTGCATGCGGACGGGGAAAACAAATGCGGAAAGTGAGAATGAACGAGAAATTGCGGGTGGGGATGGAGAAATAAGGCGGGCAGTCAAATATCTTGCCAGTAGATGGCGAGGGAGAGGCAGATCGGTAGATGAGGAGACTGGTGTGAGGGGTAATTAGAGGTGGTTAAAGAGGAGGTAGAGATGTGGGGTGGAGTTGCGGTGATCACACTGAACGAGAGTGGACTGGACGGGCGAGGCAATCTGCTACTGGTTACTTGCTTTATTTATTGGAGGGTGGATTTAATGCGTCTGTGCAACCAAGAACACTCTGGTCTCGTTGTGAACCAATATATGAACTTCACTGAGGGACTTGACAATGTTCCGCATGTAAGGCTGGTCCAGAAAGCGAAGGCAGGTGGGATCCAAGACGAGTTGGTAAAATGGACCCGTAATTGGTTTGGTGGTTAGAGGTAGAAGGTGTGATTACTAAGTTTGTGGAGAACGGGTATTGTTGTGGACAGCAAGGAAGTCTGTCAAAGTCTGCAGCAGGATATAGGCTAGATCACCGATACTTTATTGTCATGAAGTAGGTGGTGGAATCAGATGTCATCACGACATTTCAGAGGCATTGCAATTTAGCCATCGAGGTGTAAAATAACACGGTTCTAATGCGAGCAAATGGGATTTGTTTGGCCGGGACAAAAGATGGAGATGGGCACGATGGGCTGAAGGGGCTGAAGGGCCTGACCCTGTAATGTACAACCATGGCACTCTGGCTCCAAGAGTACTGAAAGACTGAGTCTTCTCAGCCACCAGTGCAGGGAATTCCTAAGGTTCCCCAGACTTTGCGTGCAGCAATGACTCCTTATCTCTGTCCTAAATGGTCCAGCCCACATTCTGAGAGGGTGGCTGCTGGCTTCAGACCCCTCAGACATGGGAGACATCCTCCCTACACCCAGCCCACTGAACAGTCAGATCTCCTCAAATACAACTGAACTCTCGAGTACACAGGCCGAGTCTACTCAACACAGGCCTGCACAACACATATCATTAGAAACAAGTATTGTCTATCGTTGCTGCATTCCCTCTGCGCAGAGCTTATCTTTGTTTAAGTAGGAAAAAAATAAGACAGAACGAAAGTAGATACGGGAGTAGGCGCTGCCCCTCAGGCACATCCTCTGTTCAATGTGACCATGGCTCCAATTCCTCTTCAGTGTGACTTCACCATAACCCTCAGTTTAATGATATTCCCAATATCCAACTATTTTCCCTTCACATATATCCAAAAATCTGGCCTGTCGCCATTAATCAGGTCACACAATTCCAGATATTTACTGCTATGCTGGAGAAACAACTTCAACCCTCTGCGTGGTACGCGGGCTGGATGTTTGGATCTGAGCGAATACAGGGCGAGTTACACAATGGAGCAGAGCCGTGGCCTGAAGTCAGAAGACAGCGGGTTGGTGGAGGGATGCACACTGGAGTCTCTCAAAAGGTGTGCCACAGACCTTGATGCTCTGTCCATTGTTGGTCGTTATTTATATGGGCGCTTTGTATGAGTATGTGGGTGGCATGGTTAGTAGTTTTGTGGAGGACATTAACATTGATGGCGTCATGGACAGGGAAGAAGGTTATCTGAGATGAAGAGTGATCTTAATTAGCGGGTGTAATGGGCTGAAGAATGGAAGACGGAATTTTCTGAAGTCTAAAGATTGAGGGCATCAATTTAAGGTGAGATGGTAAAATTGGGAAAGGCAGTGAAGGTCAATGTTTTCAGACGGTAAATGGTCGAGAGATAGAACGAGATGCCAGAGGCGGAGGCGGGTACAATTACTGCGTAATGCTTACATTTGTGGTGTAAACAATAAGAAGAATGGAAACTGAACATGTTTTACCTCGTTGAATGACACAGGTTTCTCTCCACAACGTGTTCAACACAAAGTGGTTATGAATCTTTTCAATCGGCAAGGCCCTGTCTGTCACTGACAATGTATTAACCTCATCACGAACCCTGCAAATATTTAACAGCTGGTTAGAATCTGACCTTCAACAATTTCGGAGCTGTTCTACGAAAACATCACCGTTTCAATCAAGAGTGTATCCTACCTCCTTTTCCGACCAGCTGCCTCCTGAAAGAAACAAAACACAAATCTGAATAACTGGGCCAGAATATCTGCATCCCAACAACCGAAATGGCAAGCAAATTGACACAAGATTCGTATTTACCAACTCTTATTGCGGCAGGCACACATAAAGAGGATACAGTATTTCTGTAGGGACAAAGAACACACGGAAAGCACATGAAAATTATGCCATAATTGAGAGGGGGCATGTTACGGGGAAGAATGCGAAGATGGTGGGGTGTTATCTGAAGAAGACGGCAGGGAATGAAGGGGTGGAATGATTTAAGATTATCTGTGGATTTAAATGGGTGGGGCGAATAATAGTATTCCTACTTTTAGGGAGAACAAAATTCAAAGATGAAATATGGGATGGCCTTTAATAAATCCCATTAGTAATGCAGCAAAGGGAACGTGGAACTCAATCGCACAAAAGTGGCTGAAGCCATTACTGGAGATACATTGAAGGGGAAGCTGGATAAGCACAAGAGATTTCCCCCTGTTTTCGCCATTCCCTTCAGGTCCAATTCATGGATGACAGATGACAAACGATGATGTGTGCACCACATTCTAGATTTCAATGCTAACCCCCACAATGTGGCCATGGATAATCTTGCCCAGGACAGAACTCCCCCTTTTCCCCCATTCCCCGCATGTTCATTTCCTGGAAGTTTCAACAACAAAAAAAATGTCTCTCCTCCTGGTTCAAATACTGCCAACAGTTTAAATCCCCAAATGTCTCTGGGTTGGAGAATTCCAGAGATTCACTGCCCTCTGTCCAGCCGTGGACCTTGGAGACAATGGTAAAACGACTGTTCATTCTTTTAAACTGCAAGGAATATCGATCCAACCTCGATAAGGACAGCTGATGAGACAACCCCATCATCCTGCAATGATCCCGATGATTCACTTTTGTGTTGCCTCCAATGCTGTAACATAATTTCATGGTTCACGTCATGAAATCTCTGCAAGGTGCTCTCGATGTAGGTCGGATAATTGTGACAACCCCCTCGACAAGATTCTACGAGTGTATTACCAGCAAAAGAATAACCGGGTGAGAACATTCCCCTTTCAGAGCAGAAGGATAACTAGGGATAGGACAGGTACAATTAAGTGCTCTTGAGGAGGTCAGATTCCAATGTGTATCCCAGGGTAAAATCATTAGACTGCCTTCAAGGGGATGCTCTAATGCCACAAACTCCCTTTTCACTAATGCTGGCCATAAAAAAGACTTTCCCCATGGTCTTATGATTCCTGCAGATTTTCCTTCTTTTCGGGGAAATATTACACGTTCACTAACTCAGTGACAAGGTCACAGCGACTCTTTCTCAAGTAGTTTGCAGGCCGTGTTGAGATCACACAGTTTAATCAGGAGGTCCTTTTGTTTGGGAAGAACAGCAGCACGGCGCTGGAACAGACAGAACATTGACCCAGCTCTGAATTACTGGGAAATTATGCATTAATTTCAGAAATGTCACCCACCATGTTGTGACTGTGCAGTTTCACTGCGCCTAACAGCAGGGTAATCCCTCACCTTCAGAAATATACCGTTGTCTTTTTGATCCATCTGTTCCTGCAACGTTGAGAGTTCCTTTTGGATGGAATTTAAATTCGCTTGAATCTCTTGAAGACTTTTCTCCATTGTCCGTCGAATCTTCTCCTCTTCTTCCCGGATATCCGCCAGCACGCATCGCTCTTTCTCAGTGAGAATCTGGTGCAGTTCAGCAAAATGGGATGTCATCTGTGACTGAAGGTCGTGTGACTGTTCCTGTGAAAGGGAAGGTGAAGATCAATATGTACTATTACTCTATCGCGTTTCCTAACGATATGGGAGGGCATAGTTGGCCAATCACCCTTGTGGCATGGAGCACAATAATAATCCATTTGGCCCACCATGTCCATGCTGCCCTTTGTAGACATCTACGATAGTCCCATTCACTTGATTTAATCCGTGTCTTTAATTACCGTGGCAATTCAAAAGCGTGTCTTCATGCTTATTCCATTTCGCCTGCCCGTTCATTCCCACTCATTCGCCCACCGCCCACTTTCACGAGCATAACATGCAGTTGCCATCTGGTCATCTAACCCACCTGACTTTGGGATGTGATATGAATCCCTTGCTGTCACAGGGAGAATGCGTGAATAACACGGACAGCACCGAGATCAGACTAGAACCATGTCACCAGAAGAAGGAGACACCAGCAAATCGTAGAGTCACATAGGTGACTGTGTGGAAACAAGTCAATAGACAATAGGTGCAGGAGGAGGCCATTCGGCCCTTTGAGCCAGCACCACCATTCAATGTGATCATGGCTGATCATTCTCAATCAGTACCCCGTTCCTGCCTTCTCCCCATACCCCCTGACTCTGCTATCCTTAAGAGCTCTATCTAGCTCTCTCTTGAATGCATTCAGAGAATTGGCCTCCACTGCTGTCTGAGGCAGAGATTTCCACAGATTCACAACTCTCTGACTGAAAAACTTTTTCCTCATCTCATTTCTAAATGGCCTCCCCCTTATTCTTAAACTGTGGCCCCTTGTTCTGGACTCCCCCAACATTGGGAACATGTTTCCTCCCTCCCCACCTACGTCCAAGACACCTCACACGCTCTCCATCTCCTGGATAACTTCCGGTTCCCAGGCCCCCACTCCCTCATTTTCACCATGGATGTCCAGTCACTCTACACTTCCATCCCCCACAAGGATGGTCTCGAAGCCCTCCGTTTCTTCCTCGACCGTAGAACCAGCCAATCCCCATCGACCAACACTCTCCTCCGCCTAGCAGAGCTGGTTCTTACCCTCAACAACTTCTCCTTTGACTCCTCCCACTTCCTCCAAACCAGAGGCGTAGCTATGGGCACTCGCATGGGCCCTAGCTACGCCTGCCTCTTTGTCGGGTACGTCGAACAATCCCTGTTCCAGACGTACACTGGCCCCATCCCCGAACTCTACCTCCGCTACATCGACGACTGCATTGGTGCTACCTCTTGCACCCATGCAGAACTCACTGACTTCATACACTTCAACTCCAATTTCCATCCTGCCCTTAAATATACCTGGACTATCTCTGACATCTCCCTCCCGTTTCTGGACCTCACCATCTCCATCACAGGAGAAAAACTAGTGACGGACATTTACTACAAGCCCACCGACTCGCACAGCTATCTGGACTACACTTCTTCCCACCCGGTCCCCTGCAAAAAGTCTATCCCCTACTCCCAATTCCTCCGTCTACGCCGCATCTGCGCCCGGGATGAGGTGTTTCAGACTCGGGCTTCCGAGATGTCCTCGTTTTTCAGAAAACGGGGCTTCCCCATCTCCATTATAGATGAGGCTCTCACTAGGGTCTCTTCTACATCCCGTAGCTCCGCTCTTGCTCCCCCTCCCCCCACTCGCAACAAGGACAGGATCCCCCTCGTTCTCACCTTCCACCCCACCAGCCAGCGGATCCAACATATCATCCACCAACATTTCCGTCACCTACAACAGGACCCCACCACTGGCCATATCTTCCCATCCCCTCCCCTCTCTGCGTTCCGCAGAGACCGTTCCCTCCGCAACTTCCTGGTCCACTCGTCCCTTCCTACCCAAACCACCCTAACCCCGGGTACTTTCCCTTGCAACCGCACGAGATGCAACACCTGTCCCTTTACCTCCCCCCTCAACTCCATCAAAGGACCCAAACAGTCTTTCCAGGTGAGACAGAGGTTCACCTGCACCTCCTCCAACCTCATCTACTGCATCCGCTGCTCTAGATGTCAACTTATTTATATCGGCCAAACCAAGCGCAGGCTCGGCGATCGCTTCGCTGAACACCTGCGCTCGGTCCGCATTAACGCAACTGATCTCCCGGTGGCCCAGCACTTTAACTCCCCCTCCCATTCCCAGTCTGACCTCTCTGTCATGGGCCTCCTCCAGTGCCATAGTGAGGCCCGCCGGAAATTGGAGGAGCAGCACCTCATATTTCGCCTGGGCAGTTTGCGGCCCGGTGGTATGAACGTCGACTTCTCCAACTTCAGATAGCTCCTCTGTCCCTCCCTTCCCCTCCTCCTTCCCAGATCTCCCTCCATCTTCCTTTCTCCACCTATATCCTTCCTTTGTCCCACCCCCGACATCAGTCTGAAGAAGGGTCTCGACCCGAAACGTCACCCATTCCTTCTCTCCCGAGATGCTGCCTGACCTGCTGAGTTACTCCAGCATTTTGTGAATAAATCGATTTGTACCAGCATCTGCAGTTATTTTCTTATATTTCCTGCCTCTAACGTGTCCAACCCCTTAATAATCTTATACGTTTTGATAAGATCTCCTCTCATCCTTCTAAATTCCAGTGTATACAAGCCTAGTCGCTCCAGTCTTTCAACATAATGCAGTCCCGCCATTCCGGGAATTAACCTAGTAAACCTAGGCTGCACGCCCTCAATAGCAGTCCAACTTGCCCATGCCACCCAAGGTGACGCACCTACTCTGGTTCCATCTGCCCACTTTTGGCCCAAGTCATTCTAAACCTTTCTAATCCATATCGCGGTCCAAATCTATTATATTACTAAACCTCTCATCTTGTATATAGAAACATAGAAACATAGAAAATAGGTGCAGGAGTAGGCCATTCGGCCCTTCGAGCCTGCACCGCCATTCAATATGATCATGGCTGATCATCCAGCTCAGTAGCCTGTACCTGCCTTCTCTCCATACCACCTGATCCCTTTAGCAAAAAGGGCCACATCTAACTCCCTCTTAAATATAGCCAATGAACTGGCCTCAACTACCTTCTGTGGCAGAGAATTCCACAGACTCACCACTATGTGTGAAGAAATGTTTTCTCATCTCGGTCCTAAAAGACTTCCCCCTTATCCTTAAATTGTGACCCCTGGTTCTGGACTCCCCCAACATCGGGAACAATCCTCCCGCATCTAGCCTCTCCAACCCTTTAAGAATTTTATATGTTTCTATAAGATCCCCCCTCAGTCTTCTAAATTCCAGCGAGTACAAGCCCAGTCTATCCAGTCTTTCCTCATATGTAAGTCCCGCCATCCCAGGGATCAATCTGGTGAACCTTCTCTGTACTCCCTCGAAGGCAAGAACGTCTTTCCTCAGGTTCGGAGACCAAAACTGCACACAATACTCCAGGTGCGGTCTCACCAAGGCCTTGTACAACTGCAGCAGAACCTCCCTGCTCCTAAACTCAAATCCTCTTGCTATGAATGCCAACATACCATTCGCTTTCTTCACTGCTTGCTGCACCTGCATGCTTGCTTTCAATGACTGGTGCACCATGACACCCAGGTCACGTTGCATCTCCCCTTCTCCCAATCGGTCACCATTCAGGTAATACTCTGCTTTCCTGTTCTTGCCGCCAAAGTGGATAACCTCACATTTATCCACATTATATTGCATCTGCCATGCATTTGCCCACTCGCCTAATCTATCCAAGTCACTTTGCAGCCTCCTAGCATCCTCCTCGCAGCTAACACTGCCACCCAGCTTCGTGTCATCCGCAAACTTAGAGAAGTTACATTCAATTCCCTCGTCCAAATCATTAATATACACTGTAAATAACTGGGGTCCCAGCACTGAGCCTTGCGGTACCCCACTAGTCACTGCCTGCCATTCCGAAAAGGACCCGTTTATTCCAACTCTTTGCTTCCTGTCCGCCAACCAATCTTCTATCCACCTCACATATTTGTACCCGAAATGGAGCCAAAACGCACATCAATACGGCAAATCTTACTCACCATTGCCGTCCGGTTCAAATGTTTGTTATATTTTAAAAGTTATTCACTTTTTAAACTTAAAAAATCACTTTTTAAAACTTTAATAAATGCCTTTTCCACTCTCCCTGCACGTCAGCCGCACCTGCGCAGTAATACCTCCGTGTCCGATGTCACAATGGGAAGCCCGCGTCCGCGCCTGCGCAGGTGGGGCCCGTTGATGTTAAGGGGGTCGGAGTGGGTGAGTTGGGGGGGTTGGGGAGAGGAGGGAGCGGGAGAGGGGACGATGCTACACAAATGCAGGAGATGTTTTGACCCAACGGGTCCACAGCAGCTTGTGTATTGTATATAGACAATAGACAATAGGTGCAGGAGTAGGCCATTCAGCCCTTCGAGCCAGCACCGCCATTCAATGCGATCATGGCTGATCATATAACCATATAACCATATAACAACTACAGCACGGAAACAGGCCCGTTCGGCCCTTCCAGTCCACGCCGACCACTCTCCCTGACCTCGTCTCATCTACCTGCACTCAGACCATAACCCTCCAATCCCCTCTTATCCATATACCTATCCAATTTACTCTTAAATAATAAAATCGAGCCAGCCTCCACCACTTCCACCGGAAGCCCATTCCATACAGCCACCACCCTCTGAGTAAAGAAGTTACCCCTCATGTTACCCCTAAACGTTTGTCCCTCAATTCTGAAGCTATGTCCCCTTGTTGGAATCTTCCCCACTCTCAAAGGGAAAAGCCTACCCACGTCAACTCTGTCCGTCCCTCTCAAAATTTAAAAAACCTCTATCAAGTCCCCCCTCAACCTTCTACGCTCCAAAGAATAAAGACCCAACCTGTTCAACCTCTCTCTGTAGCTTAAGTGCTGAAACCCAGGCAACATTCTAGTAAATCTCCTCTGTACCCTCTCCATTTTGTCGACATCTTTCCTATAATTTGGCGACCAGAACTGCACACCATACTCCAGATTCGGCCTCACCAATGCCCTGTACAATTTTAACATTACATCCCAACTTCTATACTCGATGCTCTGATTTATAAAGGCAAGCATACCAAATGCCTTCTTCACCACCCTATCCACATGAGATTCCACCTTCAGGGAACAATGCACAGTTATTCCCAGATCCCTCTGTTCCACTGCATTCCTCAATTCCCTACCATTTACCCTGTATGTCCTATTTTGATTTGTCCTACCAAAATGCAGCACCTCACACTTATCAGCATTAAACTCCATCTGCCATCTTTCAGCCCACCCTTCCAAAAGGCCCAAGTCTCTCTGTAGACTTTGAAACTCTACTTCATTATTAACTACACCACCTATCTTAGTATCATCTGCATATTTACTAATCCAATTTGCCACACCATCATCCAGATCATTAATGTAAATGACAAACAACAGTGGACCCAACACAGATCCCTGGGGCACTCCACTAGACACTGGCCTCCAACCTGACATACAATTGTCAACCATTACCCTCTGGTATCTCCCATTCAGCCATTGTTGAATCCATCTTGCAACCTCACTATTAATACCCAACGATTTAACCTTCTTAATCAACCTTCCATATGGAACCTTGTCAAATGCCTTACTGAAGTCCATATAGACAACATCCACAGCCTTGCCCTTATCAATTTCCCTGGTAACCTCTTCAAAAAATTCAAGAAGATTAGTCAAACATGACCTTCCAGGCACAAATCCATGTTGACTGTTTCTAATCAGGCCTTGTTTGTCCAAATAATTATATATATTGTCCCTAAGTATCTTTTCCATTAATTTTCCCACCACAGACGTCAAACTAATAGGTCTATAATTGCGAGGTTTACTTTTAGAACCTTTTTTAAACAATGGCACAACATGCGCAATGCGCCAATCTTCCGGCACCATCCCCGTTTCTAATGACGTTTGAAATATTTCCGTCATAGCCCCTGCTATTTCTGCACTAACTTCCCTCAATGTCCTAGGGAATATCCTATCAGGACCTGGAGATTTATCCACTTTTATATTTTTCAAAAGTGTCCATACCTCCTCTTCTTTAATCCTCATAATTTCCATCACTACTCTACTTGTTTCGCTTACCTCACATAATTCAATATCCTTCTCCTCGGTGAATACCGAAGAAAAGAAATTGTTTAATATCTCCCCCATTTCTTCCGGCTCAGCACATAGCTGTCCACTCTGACTCTCTAATGGACCAATTTTATCCCTCACTATCCTTTTGCTATTGACATATTTGTAGAACCCCTTGGGGTTTACTTTTACATTACTTGCCAAAGCAGCCTCATATCTTTTTTTCGCTTTTCTAATTTCCTTCTTAAGATTCCTTTTACATTCTTTATATTCCTCAAGAACCTTATTTACTCCCTGCCGCTTATATTTATTGTATATCTCCCTCTTTTTCCGAACCAAGTGTCCAATTTCCCTGGAAAACCACGGCTCTTTCAAATTATTATTCTTTCCTTTCCACCGAACAGGGACATAAAGACTCTGTACTCTCAAAATTTCACCTTTAAATATCCTCCATTTCTCTATTATATCCTTTTCATAAAACAAAAAGTTCCATTTCACTCCTTTTAAATCCTTTCTCATCTCCTCAAAATTAGCCTTTCTCCAATCCAAAATCTAAACCCTTGGTCCAGATTTGACCTTCTCCATAATGATATTGAAACTAATGGCATTGTGATCACTAGACCCAAAGTGCTCCTCAACACATACCTCCGTCACCTGACCCGTCTCATTTCCTAACAGGAGGTCCAACACTGCCCCTTCTCTGGTAGGCACCTCTACGTATTGCTGCAAAAAACTATCCTGCACACATTTTACAAACTCCAAACCATCCAGCCCTTTAACAGAATGTGATTCCCAGTCTATATACGGAAAATTGAAATCACCCACAATCACTACTCTGTGCTTACTACTAATATCTGCTATCTCCTTACATATTTGCTCTTCCAATTCTCGTTCCCTATTTGGCGGTCTATAATACACCCCTATAAGTGTTGCTAAACCTTTCTCATTTCTGAGTTCCACCCAAACAGCCTCCCTAATCGAGCCTTCTAGTCTGTCCTGCCAAAGCACTGCTGTGATATCCTCCCTAACAAGCAATGCCACACCCCCACCTCTTGCCCCTCCGATTCTATCACATCTGAAACAATGAAATTCTGGAATATTTAATTGCCAATCGCAACCCTCCTGCAACCATGTTTCACTGATCGCCACATCATACTTCCAGATGTCAATCCAGGCTCTAAGCTCATCCACCTTTCTTACAATGCTCCTAGCATTAAAATATACACATTTAAGGGACCCATCATTTCTTATTCTCAGTTTATTTATTTTCCCTTCTTTCTCTCCTACATATTGGGTCTGAGTGTTTCCCTTTTCTGCCTCCTGCCTCACACACTGCCTATTAGCTATCTGTGTTTGAGCCCCTCCCCCCAACCGTACTAGTTTAAAGTCTCCGCAATTACCTTAGCAAATCTCCCCGCCAGGATATTGGTTCCCCTCAGGTTCAGATGCAACCCGTCCTTTTTGTACAGGTCATACTTCTCCCAGAAGAGGTCCCAATGATCCAGAAACTTGAATCCCTGCTCCTTGCACCAGTTCCTCAGCCACGTATTTATCCTCCACCTCACTCCATTCTTATTCTCACTATCGCGTGGCACAGGCAGTAAGCCTGAGATTATTGCTTTGGAAGTCCTTTTTTTTAACTCTCTTCCTAGCCCCCTAAATTCTCCTTTCAGGACCTCTTCCCTTATCCTACCTATATTGTTGGTACCTATATGTACCACGACCTCTGGCTCATCTCCCTCCCCTTTCAGGATATCCTGGACACGCTCAGACACATCCCGGACACCGGCACCAGGGAGGCAAACCACCACCCGGGTCTCCCGACTGCTTCCACAGAATCACCTATCTGACCCCCTCACTATAGAGTCCCCTATTACTATCGCTCTCCTCTTCCTTTCCCTACCCTTCTGAGCAACAGGGCCGGACTCCTTGCCAGAGGCTCGGGCACCGTCGCTGCCCCCAGGTAGGCTGTTCCCCCCAACAGTACTTAAACAGGAGTACTTATTTCCAAGGGGTACAGCCACCGGGGTACTCCCTAGTCCCTGCTCCTTGCCCCCCCTAACCGTGACCCACTTGTCTACCTCCCGTGGTCTTGGAGCGACCTCCTCTTTGTAACTCCTATCTATAACCTCCTCACTCTCCCTGACCAAACGGAGGTCATCAATCTGCCACTCCAGGTTCCTAATACGGTCCCTTAGGAGCCCCATCCCGTCGCACCTGGCGCAGATGTGGATGTCTGGAAGACTATCAGACTCCCAGATTCCCCACATCCGACACCCAGAACAATAAACTGCCCTGGCACTCATACTCCCCAAACAAAGCCCCGTGCTCGGTTACTAAACCTACCGCCCGGCCGCTGCTCCAACCGCTCCAACCGCCCACCCAAAAGAACTGAGTGATCTCCTGGGAGAGGCGAAAAACCGGATTAAAAACCCAGGCCAATTTGGGAGAAAAAAAATCCGGGAAATTCCTCTCCGACCCCAAGCTAGGCGATCGAAACTTGTCCGGGAGATCACACAGGTCTTACTCCTTACTATCCCCACACAATACTTCCCAAGCAACACAGCTTGGTGCTGCTGCTGCTCCTGCTGCTGATTGCTGCTGATTGCTGCTGGCTGCTGCTGATTGCTGCTGGCTGTTGCTGGCTGCTGCTACTGCTGCTGATACTGCTGCTGCTGCTGATATATGATCACTCTCAATCAGTACCCCGTTCCTGCCTTCTCCCCATACCCCCTCCCTCCGCTATCCTTAAGAGCTCTATCCAGCTCTCTCTTGAAAGCATCCAACGAACTGGCCTCCACTGCCTTCTGAGGCAGAGAATTCCACACCTTCACCACTCTCTGACTGAAAAAGTTCTTCCTCATCTCCGTTCTAAATGGCCTACCCCTTATTCTTAAACTGTGGCCCCTTGTTCTGGACTCCCCCAACATTGGGAACATGTTTCCTGCCTCTAATGTGTCCAATCCCCTAATTATCTTATATGTTTCAATAAGATCCCCCCTCATCCTTCTAAATTCCAGTGTATAGAAGCCCAATCGCTCCAGCCTTTCAACATACGACAGTCCCGCCATTCCGGGAATTAACCTAGTGAACCTACGCTGCACGCCCTCCATAGCAAGAATATCCTTCCTCAAATTTGGAGACCAAAACTGCACACAGTACTCCAGGTGCGGTCTCACCAGGGCCCGGTACAACTGTAGAAGGACCTCTTTGCTCCTATACTCAACTCCTCTTGTTATGAAGGCCAACATTCCATTGGCTTTCTTCACTGCCTGCTGTACCTGCATGCTTCCTTTCATTGACTGATGCACTAGGACACCCAGATCTCGTTGAACTCCCCCTCCTCCTAACTTGACACCATTCAGATAATAATCTGCCTTTCTATTCTTACTTCCAAAGTGAATAACCTCACACTTATCTACATTAAACTGCATCTGCCATGTATCCGCCCACTCACACAACCTGTCTAAGTCACCCTGCAGCCTTATTGCATCTTCCTCACAATTCACACTACCCCCCAACTTAGTATCATCTGCAAATTTGCTAATGGTACTTTTAATCCCTTCGTCTAAGTCATTAATGTATATTGTAAATAGCTGGGGTCCCAGCACCGAACCTTGCGGTACCCCACTGGTCACTGCCTGCCATTCCGAAAGGGACCCATTTATCCCCACTCTTTGCTTTCTGTCTGTCAACCAATTTTCTATCCATGTCAGTACCCTACCCCCAATACCATGTGCCCTAATTTTGCCCACTAATCTCCTATGTGGGACCTTGTCGAAGGCTTTCTGAAAGTCGAGGTACACCACATCCACTGACTCTCCCCTGTCAATTTTCCTAATTACATCCTCAAAAAATTCCAGTAGATTTGTCAAGCATGATTTCCCCTTCGTAAATCCATGCTGACTCGGAATGATCCCGTTACTGCTATCCAAATGCTCAGCAATTTCGTCTTTTATAATTGACTCCAGCATCTTCCCCACCACTGATGTCAGACTAACTGATCTATAATTACCCGTTTTCTCTCTTCCTCCTTTCTTAAAAAGTGGGATAACATTTGCTATTCTCCAATCCACAGGAACTGATCCTGAATCAAAAGAACATTGAAAAATGATCTCCAATGCTTCCACTATTTCTAGAGCCACCTCCTTAAGTACCCTGGGATGCAGACCATCAGGCCCTGGGGATTTATCAGCCTTCAGTCCCATCAGTCTACCCAAAACCATTTCCTGCCTAATGTGGATTTCCTTCAGTTCCTCCATCACCCTAGGTTCTCCGGCCCCTAGAACATTTGGGAGATTGTGTGTATCTTCCTCAGTGAAGACAGATCCAAAGTAACGGTTTAACTCGTCTGCCATTTCTTTGTTCCCCATAATAAATTCCCCTGTTTCTGTCTTCAAGGGACCCACATTTGCCTTGACTATTTTTTTCCTCTTCACGTACCTAAAAAAACTTTTGCTATCCTCCTTTATATTATTGGCTAGTTTACCCTCGTACCTCATCTTTTCTCCCCGTATTGCCTTTTTAGTTAACTTTTGTTGCTCTTTAAAAGAGTCCCAATCCTCTGTCTTCCCACTCTTCTTTGCTATGTTATACTTCCTCTCCTTAATTTTTATGCTGTCCCTGACTTCCCTCGTCAGCCACAGGTGTCTCTTACTCCCCTTAGAGTCTTTCCACCTCTTTGGAATAAATTGATCCTGCAACCTATGCATTATTCCCAGGAATACCTGCCATTGCTGTTCTACCGTCTTCCCTGCTAGGGCCTCCTTCCAGTCAATTTTGGCCAGCTCCCGCCTCATGCCTCTGTAATCCCCTTTGCTATACTGTAATACTGACACTTCCGATTTTCCCTTCTGCCTTTCCATTTGCAGAGTAAAACTTATCATGTTGTGATCACTGCCTCCTAATGGCTCTTTTACCTCTAGTCCCCTTATCAGATCAGGATCATTACACAAAACTAAATCCAGAATTGCCTTCTCCCTGGTAGGCTCCAGTACAAGCTGTTCTAAGAATCCATCTCGAAGGCACTCTACAAACTCTCTTTCCTGGGGTCCATTTCCAACCTGATTTTCCCAGTCTACCTGCATGTTGAAATCTCCCATAACCACCGTAGCATTACATTTTTGACACGCCAATTTTATCTCCTGATTCAACTTGCACCCTATGTCGAGGCTACTGTTTGGGGGCCTATAGATAACTCCCATTAGGGTCTTTTTACCCTTACAATTTCTCATTTCTATCCATACTGATTCAACATCTCCTGATTCTATGTCACCCCTTGCAAGGGAATGAATATCATTCCTTACCATCAGAGCAACCCCACCCCCTTTGCCCACCTGTCTGTCTTTTCTATACGTTGTGTACCCCTGAATATTCAGTTCCCAGCCCTGGTCCTCTTGTAGCCATGTCTCAGTGATACCTACAACATCATACTTGCCCATGACTAACTGAGCCTCAAGCTCATCCACTTTATTTTTTATACTACGCGCATTTAAGTACAACACTTTAACTTCTGTATTCACCTCCCCTCTCACATCGGTCACAATTGGCCCTGCCCTTAATTTATTTTCCCCTCTAGAACTTCTGTTCCCATTCTTCCGAGAGTCTTTTGCAATATCTCCTGTGTTCCCTTTTTTTTTTTACCTCATCTTCATATTCACAATTTGTCAACCCCTCCCCCCCACTACTTAGTTTAAAGCCACAGGTGTCACACTAGCAAACCTGCCTGCCAGAATGTTTGTCCCCCTGCTGTTAAGATGTAACCCGTCCCTTTTGTACAAGTCACCCCTAGCCCAGAAGAGATCCCAGTGGTCCAGAAATCTAAATCCCTGCTCTCTACACCAGCCCCTCAGCCATAAATTCATGCCCTCTATCTCTCTGTTCCTGGCCTCACCAGCACGAGGTACCGGTAGCAGTCCAGAGATAACCACCTTCGACGTCCTACTTCTCAGTGTTTTTCCCAACTCTCTAAACTCCCGCTGTAGCACCTCCTTCCTCTTCCGCCCGACGTCATTCGTGCCCACATGCACAACGACTTCAGGTTGATCGCCTTCCCTCACTAGGATTTTCTGAAGCCGGTCCGTGATGTGTTGAACCCTGGCACCAGGGAGGCAACAGACCATCCTCAAGTCCCTCCTGCTGCCACAGAATCTTCTGTCCGTCCCTCGGACGATGGAGTCACCGACCACTACGGCTCTTCCTGACTTCGGTCTCCCCTGTCGAGTATCCTTGCCAACAGGTCCGCCACTCGGACTGGAAACGTCTTCTGCCCCGACAGTTCCCAAGAGGGTATACCTATTTGCAATAGGCACAGCCACTGGGGTCTCCTGTAGTCCTCGTCCACTCCCCCCTGAAACAGTCTCCCACCTTCGCTCGACCTGGACCCTTGGCGTGACAGCGTCACAATAGGTCCTGTCTAGGAAACTCTCGCATTCCCGGATGGCCCTGAGGTCATCCAACTGCCTCTCCAACTCCACCACACGTCCCTTCAGGAGCTGCACCTGGACACAGTTCTTGCAGGTGTAGCTCCCAGAAGCTCCAGCGACGTCCCTGTCTTCCCACATCCTGCAGGAAACACACTGCACCAACTTTTCCGCCATTACCTTGTGTCTGGCTTAAAACAATTGTAACCTCCTCACCTCAGCCTTATATCACCAATTAAATTGCCTGATTCTCCAATTTACCAGACTTCTCACTTAAATGATCAACCAATCCACGTATTCTCTTCTGACTGACTTATTACACTGTAATTCCCACTCACTTACAGCCAATGGTGGTCCTCTCTCCAACTTCCCGACCTTTACAGACTGATTAACAGTGCCCTATTGGCGCTCTTTTTAAACTGCCGTTTCTACCACTATTAACAGGTACTTACTTTCAGCCAATGGTCGTCCTCTCTCCAACTTCCCGACCTTTACAGACTGTTGTTATACCTGACTCAACCACTTCCTCTGGCAGTCTGTGCCATACCCTCACCATATGCTGTGTGAAAAAGATTCGTAGTAAATCTTTCCCCTCACACATTAAGCATATGTCCCCTGGTTATTGATTCCGCTAGTAGAGAAAAAAGGGGAAAGTTGACAGGAGTGGAATTGGGCCATTCGGCTCATCAAGTCTACATCGCCACTCATTCATGGTCTAATGCCATATTCCTGCCTTCACCCCATAACAATTGTCACCGTTCCAATAGGGAATTTGTCTCTCTCTGCCTCAAAAATATCTGCTGGCCTCTACAGCCCTCTGCGCAGTGAGTTACACATATTAACTCCCCTCTATTTAATGCCTATTTTGATGCTTTTGTTGTTGGACAGTGGGTGACATAATTTCATCCAATTTGGATGACAAACAAACAAACAAACAAACAAATCAACCAACCAACCAACCTACCTACCTACCTACCTACCTACCTACCTATCTATCTATCTATCTATCTATCTATCTATCTATCTATCTATCTCTTCCTCACTGCCTTCTCTGCCTCAGAAGACAGTGGAGGCCAATTCTCCGAATGCATTCAAGAGAGAGCTAGATAGAGCTCTTAAGGATAGCGGAGTCAGGGGGTATGGGGAGAAGGCAGGAATGGGGTACTGATTGAGAATGATCAGCCATGATCAATTGAATGGTGGTGCTGGCTCGAAGGGGCCGAATTGCCTACTCCTGCACCTATTGTCTATTGTCTATATTGTCTGACTAAAGAAGTTCCTCCTCACCTCCTTTATGAAAGAGCGCATCCTTTCCACATCCACTCCATCTCAGTGCCTTCCCACCCAGTGTCTCTCCATAGCCCCAACCCTCGACTCCTGAGCTGTAGAGAGGTGCCCTCACGTGACACACACATCACGTTGACGAAAACTGCACAAGATGTGGTAATCGAAATTGGAAAACCTCACCAGAACTCCAGAAATCTTCTCTTGCTGTTGCTGCTCCATTTGCTGCATCTCTGATTTCCATTTTGTGAGAGATTCGAAGGATGATTTCACCTGATTCTGGCATTGGGTGTGAGATCAGAGAAGAAATTTGTTAGCCAATAAAGAAGAGATCACACAATGATGCGATCAAAATCGGTTTGCTTTTACCTTGTAGATTTCAACAGCTTCTTCTATCGGTAAGAAGCTGTGAGTCTTGTGTTCCATCGCATCTCGACAGATCACACAGATCAGTTTCTTATCAGTCTCACAAAACAGCTTCAGTTCTTCCTGATGTTTCTCGCAGTGAAGTTTACTTTCCTTCTCTACCCGATTCAGGCTCAGTTTTCGAGCTTTCTCAGCCAGTCTCGCCAAGGCCCGACTCACCCTGAGGGTGCGGTCTGTAAACACCTCTCTACATTCCGGGCAGGAGTTTCTCTCCTCCCGGTCCCAACTCTGTGTGATACAGGGGCGGCAGAAGTTGTGCCCGCACTCCAGTATAACCGGATCGGTGAAGAAATCGAGGCAGATGGGACAAACTGCCTCCTCGGTCCAACTCTCGACCTGGTCTTTCGCAGCCATTGTAACTCCGCCTCTTCCTGGTTCAGTGTTTTCCACTGCGCGCGCTGCCGTTGCGGTCAATGACGTTATTTGGCTGCAAGTGTTCAGTGTGAAGGTGTCCTGGCCACTTCCAACTAATCACTCGAGGGAGGGGTCACTTAGACATTCAACCGGCCCGAATATAGATGAAAGCGGAGAGATTGTCCTGGCACGACAGAAGTCAAGTCAAGTCAATTTTATTTGTATAGCACATTTAAAAACAACCCACGTTGACCAAAGTGCTGTACATCAGCCCAGGTACGAAGAACGAAACATACAATGGCACACAAACATAACAGCACATACATAAACAGTTCACAGCGCCCCCTCAGAGGGCCTCAAACGCTAGGGAGTAGAAATAGGTTTTGAGCCTGGACTTAAAGGAGTCGATGGAGGGGGCAGTTCTGATGGGGAGAGGTATGCTGTTCCACAGTCTCGGAGCTGCAACCGCAATGGCGCGGTCACCGCTGAGCTTAAGCCTAGACCGCGGGATAGTGAGTAGCCCCAAGTCGGCCGACCTGAGAGACCTGGAGTTAGAGTGGTGGGTTAGAAGATTTTTGATAGGGGGGGGGGGGCAAGCCCGTTTAGGGCTTTGTATGTGAATAGGAGGAGCTTGAAGTTGATTCTGTACTGTACTGGGAGCCAGTGGGGAGAGGCCAGAATCGGGGTGATGTGGTCCCTTTTACGGGTACAGGAACAATAGACAATAGACAATAGACAATAGGTGCAGGAGTAGGCCATTCAGCCCTTCGAGCCAGCACCGCCATTCAATGCGATCATGGCTGATCACTCTCAATCAGTACCCCGTTCCTGCCTTCTCCCCATACCCCCTAACTCTGCTATCCTTAAGAGCTCTATCCAGCTCTCTCTTGAAAGCATCCAACGAACTGGCCTCCACTGCCTTCTGAGGCAGAGAATTCCACACCTTCACCACCCTCTGACTGAAAAAGTTCTTCCTCATCTCCGTTCTAAATGGCCTACCCCTTATTCTTAAACTGTGGCCCCTTGTTCTGGACTCCCCCAACATTGGGAACATGTTATCTGCCTCTAATGTGTCCAATCCCCTAATTATTTTATATGTTTCAATAAGATCCCCCCTCATCCTTCTAAATTCCAGTGTATACAAGCCCAATCGTTCCAGCCTTTCAACATACGACAGTCCCGCCATTCCGGGAATTAACCTAGTGAACCTACGCTGCACGCCCTCCATAGCAAGAATATCCTTCCTCAAATTTGGAGACCAAAACTGCACACAGTACTCCAGGTGCGGTCTCACCAGGGCCCGGTACAACTGTAGAAGGACCTCTTTGCTCCTATACTCAACTCCTCTTGTTACGAAGGCCAACATTCCATTGGCTTTCTTCACTGCCTGCTGTACCTGCATGCTTCCTTTCATTGACTGATGCACTAGGACACCCAGATCTCGTTGAACTCCCCCTCCTCCTAACTTGACACCATTCAGATAATAATCTGCCTTTCTATTCTTGCTTCCAAAGTGAATAACCTCACACTTATCTACATTAAACTGCATCTGCCATGTATCCGCCCACTCACACAACCTGTCCAAGTCACCCTGCAGCCTTATTGCATCTTCCTCACAATTCACACTACCCCCCAACTTAGTATCATCTGCAAATTTGCTAATGGTACTTTTAATCCCTTCGTCTAAGTCATTAATGTATATCGTAAATAGCTGGGGTCCCAGCACCGAACCTTGCGGTACCCCACTGGTCACTGCCTGCCATTCCGAAAGGGACCCATTTTTCCCCACTCTTTGCTTTCTGTCTGTCAACCAATTTTCTATCCATGTCAGTACCCTACCCCCAATACCATGTGCCCTAATTTTGCCCACTAATCTCCTATGTGGGACCTTGTCGAAGGCTTTCTGAAAGTCGAGGTACACCACATCCACTGACTCTCCCTTGTCAATTTTCCTAGTTACATCCTCAAAAAATTCCAGTAGATTTGTCAAGCATGATTTCCCCTTCGTAAATCCATGCTGACTCGGAATGATCCCGTTACTGCTATCCAAATGCTCAGCAATTTCGTCTTTTATAATTGACTCCAGCATCTTCCCCACCACTGATGTCAGACTAACTGGTCTATAATTACCCGTTTTCTCTCTCCCTCCCTTCTTAAAAAGTGGGATAACATTTGCTATCCTCCAATCCACAGGAACTGATCCTGAATCTATAGAACATTGAAAAATGATCTCCAATGCTTCCACTATTTCTAGAGCCACCTCCTTAAGTACTCTGGGATGCAGACCATCAGGCCCTGGGGATTTATCAGCCTTCAGTCCCATCAGTCTACCCAAAACCATTTCCTGCCTCATGTGGATTTCCTTCAGTTCCTCCATCACCCTAGGTTCTCCGGCCCCTAGAACATTTGGGAGATTGTGTGTATCTTCCTCAGTGAAGACAGATCCAAAGTAACGGTTTAACTCGTCTGCCATTTCTTTGTTCCCCATAATAAATTCCCCTGCTTCTGTCTTCAAGGGACCCACATTTGCCTTGACTATTTTTTTCCTCTTCACGTACCTAAAAAAACTTTTGCTATCCTCCTTTATATTATTGGCTAGTTTACCCTCGTACCTCATCTTTTCTCCCCGTATTGCCTTTTTAGTTAACTTTTGTTGCTCTTTAAAAGAGTCCCAGGGACAGGGACAGGGACCAGCGCTCAGGAGGTGTAACTGAGGGCAGTGGAACCCGCCGCCCGCATCTCCGTTCACAGCCCGGGATCAGGATGGAAGTCAACACATTTTCATCCACATCAGTACACTCGTCTCTCACGCTCCACTCTTCAGGTCCATCTATATTTGGAGAAACCGTGCATCATTTCATATAAGGATGGCCAGTGTGGACCAATGTGTTCAGCTTTGTTCACTCTGCTGTATGAAGAATGTGGATACATTGGAAAGGGTGTAGATATACTTATGAGGACGTTGCCAGGGCCTGAGGGCCTCACTGTAGGGAGAGATTGGGCAGACCTTATTCCTTGGAGGATGAGGGGTGATTTTATAGAGGTGTGTGAGATCGTGACGGGAATAATCCCGGTTTTGGACATGGTTATTAACTGACGGGCCGCAATCCCACAGGAACTGGCGAACTGCTGAGAGCGGCGCGGTCACTCTGCAAACCAGCGGGACAGACCGGCTTCCGTCTTTCTTTCTCTCTTTCTTACTTTCGTCCTTCCCTAAACTCAAATTAACACATTTACCATGCGGGAGATCGTGCACATACAAGCCGGCCAATGTGGCAACCAGATCGGAGCCAAGGTGATTATTGTATCCGAGGCTTCTATTGTTGTAATTTTTTTTAATCCACGGAGAAAGACGGAAGCCGGACTGCATATTAGGCTACTAAATTACATATTAGGCAACTAAATTTAAGGCAGCTCTTCGTCTCCAAGAAGCCCTTCTTGCTTAAGTCCATACTACGCCACCTCCAGTTTAAATTCCATTTGGAATATTTTGGAGGACAATAGACAATAGACAATAGGTGCAGGAGTAGGCCATTCAGCCCTTCGAGCCAGCACCGCCATTCAATGCGATCATGGCTGATCACTCTCAATCAGTACCCCGTTCCTGCCTTTTCCCCATACCCCCTCACTCCGCTATCCTTAAGAGCTCTATCCAGCTCTCTCTCGAAAGCATCCAACGAACTGGCCTCCACTGCCTTCTGAGGCAGAGAATTCCACACCTTTACCACTCTCTGACTGAAAAAGTTCTTCCTCATCTCCGTTCTAAATGGCCTACCCCTTATTCTTAAATTGTGGCCCCTTGTTCTGGACTCCCCCAACATTGGGAACATGTTTCCTGCCTCTAATGTGTCCAATCCCCTAATTATCTTATATAGGACCAAGAAACAAGAACTCGAGGCATCAACTAGAGGTTGGAGTGCGGTGGCGAGGCACCGATTTAATTATCGAACGAGGAATCCAGTGGCACAATCCAGGGACACAATGTAAATTATTTTTCCGCACCTTAAATACAGTTAATCGCCTCGAATACTTGAAAAAAATAAACTGTCTGAAAAACGATGAGCGCAACACTCTTATTTTGTTAAAGATCCAACCCGGTCAAAGTGGTTGAAGATCAAATGTCCTTGGAAATGGCCGAGCGATCTACTCAGAGGGCAATTAGTGATATGAAATAAATGCTGTTCGTGCCGCGACATCTACGTCCTGAGAAATTGACCACCGACTTACATTAATTCCTTAATAAGAAGGTTAAGTTTTGTTTATTAAGAACAGCATTGTATTAACTCACGAAGCTGATGAAAAACAATGCAAATAATAGCACAATGTATTACTCAAGTTATAGAAACATAGAAACATAGAAAATAGGTGCAGGAGTAGGCCATTCGGCCCTTCGAGCCTGCTGTCTCTTCTGTTCATTTCTCTCGTCATACCGGAGTGTGTTTCAGTCACCGCCACTCCTCCCACGTCGATGCCGGCCTCCAGCATCGGAATCTGTTCATTCTCGCAGCCCCAGATCCACTTTCCCCGCGGGTAACGGGTTAATATATCGGCCGATACCGCAGTACCTGATTTTACCTCTGTCTTCTGTGGCAGAGAATTCCACAAATAGCGGAGTCAGGGGGTATGGGGAGAAGGCAGGAACGGGGTACTGATTGGGAATGATCAGCCATGATCACATTGAATGGCGGTGCTGGCTCGAAGGGCCGAATGGCCTCCTCCTGCACCTATTGTCTATTGTCTATTGAATTGACTGGACATTCTTTTTAAAATCACAACAGCAGGAATGCCATGCAAAGTACTACAAGCCTCTGGCGCCACACAGACAGAATGTGCATATGGTTCTGGGGACAGAGAACCAGGTTTGAAAGCACCAGCAATGTTCACGAAAATCATGCCCCAACTGAGAGGAAGCATCTTACAGGAAAGACTGAGCAGGTCTGGAGAATATGTCAGGGAGGATGGGATGATGCCGGAATGCGAGATTAGGTGGGGGTGTAGAAATAGTAGTTATGGGAAGTCCAAATCTCGAAGATGAAATTTAACATAGATCCCAGAGTAAATCCAGTAAATATAATGTCAGGCTAAACCATGATTGTAACAATATCGAGAGCAGGGCAGACACAAGTGGACAGAGGACACAAGACTCAGGAGTGGGTCAAAACTCAAAGAGCTTTTATTAAAATCCTGGTCGAGAAAACAGGCCGCAGATTCGAAATCCGCAAATGCAAAGGCGGAGGAATCGAGGTCGAGCGTTTAGAAAAAAAAGGTCGAAAACACGAGTGAAGCGAACAAGAGCACAAGTCAGTGCACGAGAAACTCCTAGACTGCACAACGATAGAGACAAACATCAGAAATTAAACGGGGAACTCAATTGGTAGCACAAATTACAGTGATACACAGATGGAAATAAACATAACTAGACCAAGTGGGGGACAAACGTCTCCTGTATTGGTGCAGCACCCTCCCCTCCCTCCCCCTTCACTACTCCCCTCCGTCCCTCCCCCGCCTCCTTCCTCTCCTTTCCCTCCCCCCCTCCCCCCACTCCATCCCTCTCAACCCCCCTTATCCCCCCTGCCTCCACACACCTTCCTCCCTCCCTCCCTCCCTCCCTAGGAGATAGATTTAAACTTTAAAATGTGAATAACTAAAAATATAACACCGATTTCAATAAACAATAGACAATAGGTGCAGGAGGAGGCCATTCGGCACTTCGAGCCAGCACCGCCATTCAATGTGATCATGGCTGATAATTCTCAATCAGTACCCCGTTCCTGCCTTCTCCCCATACCCCCTGACTCCACTATCCTTAAGAGCTCTATCTAGCTCTCTCTTGAATGCATTCAGAGAATTGGCCTCCACTGCCTTCTGAGGCAGAGAATTCCACAGATTCACAACTCTCTGACCGAAAAAGTTTTTTCTCATCTCAGTTCTAAATGGCCTACCCCTTATTCTTAAACTGTGGCCCCTTGTTCTGGACTCCCCCAACATTGGGAACATGTTTCCTGCCTCTAACGTGTCCAACCCCTTAATAATCTTATACGTTTCGATAAGATCTCCTCTCATCCTTCTAAATTCCAGTGTATACAAGCCTAGTCGCTCCAGTCTTTCAGCATATGACAGTCCCGCCATTCTGGGAATTAACCTAGTAAACCTACGCTGCACGTCCTCAATAGCAAAAATATCCTTCCTCAAATTTGGAGACCAAAACTGCTTCCATTAACACCAAAATGGACGGCGGTGTGTAAGGTGGGCCTAAAATTGTCGCGCTATCGTGTACTGTTTTGGCTGTAGTTCAGGAACAAACAAACAAACAAACGAGAGTTTTAGCATAGAGATGAACACAAAAGAAGACACCGACTACACCGCCCTCAAGCGGTCAGAAGTGGAAGCAGCAGGCACCGTGACAAATATCTGGGAATACTTTCAGAGAAAGCGGGATAAACACACTTGGAATTCGGGGCATTGTGGCAATTAGATGAGAGGGATGTTTAGTGGAACAGAAGAATTGACAGAAGGTGATGGGCCGAATGGCCTGTCAATGATTAGAATGGGATGTCATTCGACGTTGAGCGCATATAGACAAAACAAACAGAGCAAATACCCCCACGGTGAGCACCCACTGCTGATATGAACTGGATACAGATGATAATTCTGCTGTGTGTAACATTTCAATGTTAATGCCCACAATGTGGTCGTGGCTGATCCAGCTCTGGTCTGAACTCTTCCTCTTTGCCATATTCCCTAAGTCTTCGGTTTCCCTGAATTTTTGGGAAAAAAATGTCTCGCACTAGTTTAAGTACCTCCAACATGTGAAACCTCCCAAAGTCTCTGAGTTGGAGATTTCCAGAAATTCGTTGACCTCTGTCCGGTCGTGGACTTAAGGGTCTGGTTTTGGACCACTCTTCATTCATCTAAACTCCAAAGAATACAAATACAAGAAGGGCCTCGACCCGAAACATCACCCATCCCTTCTATCCAGAGATGCTGCTTAGCCCGCCGAGTTACTCCAGCATTTTAGTGACTATTTACGTTTTTACCTTCGCCTGACAAGACAATACCTTGATCCCAGGAATTGGGAACGTGCGTGCTGCCTTCAAGGCTATCACATACGTTCTTAGTTAGCACAATGCTGGAGTATCCCACATTCCCTCCTGTCCCTCTCTCCCCTCCCCTCCACTAGTCGCCCTACCAGTTCCACTGTTTGCATCCTTATATCCTTCTCGTTAGCACTCCTTTCCCAGCCAACAATGGGCCATTATGAGCTCTACCCTTCCTGAGGTCATTCTGGTATGTTATGGTCTTTTCTTCTCTAATATCTACATTCCAGCCCTTTAACAAAAATGGTCAAAGCGCCATTTTCTCTTTTGCTCATCTTTTGTGATTCGAGCACAAGAACGCATAGACAAGCCCGCCTTCCATTCATCAGACGGTCTCTTTCCATTTCAATAATGATCTCGTGTTTGGTTTATATTTACTGAAGTGCATAATTTTACACTTTCCGACATTGAAAATATACTTGCATGCTCGCTGAAAATGTCATATGCTATTCCTATGTCACAATGATTTCCTGATAACGTGCCGCATATTTTGCCCCTTTCCTCTGCTCATGAACATAAGTTGCAAATAGCCCAGAATTGAATATTCCTGTGAGAGTGAAGGGCAAGGCTGGAAGGATGAGGGAACCACAAAGGGAGCGAAGCACTGGTCGGGCAAAGGCTGCTATCATCAAGCTATTTGTTTAGGAGTATAAAAACCTGCAGGAGCAAATTAAAAGGAAAATCAGTGGAACAAAACAGTCACGAGTCACGACAAACAAGAGAATCCCCAGAGATACGACAAGCATATTAATTGCAAAATAATAACTCGGGGGAGAATGGCTCCCTCTGATGCCAACAACGAGAGAGAGAATAAGTGTGTAGGAAAGAACTGCAGATGCTGGTTTAAATCGAAGGTAGACACAAAACGCTGAAGCAACTCAATGGAATTTAGTTTTTTCTTGAATCTCTTGAAGATTTTTCTCCAGGGTATTTAGAATCTTCTCTTCCTCTAAGACAGGACGGAAAGGGGCAGGGCCCATTAATTCCCACTCGTTTGCCCTCCACTCACATTCACAGTGATAATTTATAGTTCACAATTCACTATCCAACCAGCGTGTTTTTGGGAGGTGGAAGGGCTCCACAGGGTCAACACGCAACACAAGTAAAACACCCGAGGTCAAGTTCGAAGTAGGTCACCAGAACACGCCAGAGACCAGGGTGGTTGAATCTGTGGAGTTCATTGCCACCGAAGGCTGTGGAGGCCAGGTTAATGGATATCTTTTAAGTCAGAGATAAATAGATTCTTGATGAGTTTACGTGGAGAAGGCAGGAGAATGGGGATCAGGGGAAAGGATGGCGAATGGCGAAGACGATGGCCCGAATGGCCTAATTCTGCTCCTATCACTTATGAAATTGTGAATTTGTGTCCTATTTATCCATGCCGACCAAGGTGCACCATCTCTGCCAGATCCACCAGCCTGAATTTGGCCCAGTTTGCTCCAAACCCATGTCTGGCCAAATGTCTTGCATGTTGTTATCGTATTTATTTAAACTACCTACTCTGGCAATTTCTTCCACATACCGATAACACTCTGTTGAAAATACTGCCGACTAGTTTCCCTGAAATCCTTCCACTCTCACTATAAAACGATGTCCTAACAAACAGTCAACAATGAAAATAACTGCAGATGCTGGTACAAATCGAAGGTATTTATTCACATGGAGTTACACCAGCATTTTGTGAATAAATACCTTCGATTTGTACCAGCATCTGCAGTTATTTTCTTACACTAGAGAGATAAATGTCAATGAATGAAAGATATGCACAAAAGTAACGATGATAAAGGAAACAGGCCATTGTTGACTGTTTGTTGGGTGAAAACGAGAAGCTGGTGCGACTTGGGTAAAGAAGGGATTGAGAAAGAGGGAATGCCGGGGCTACCTGAAGTTAGAAAAATCAATATATTGTTACCACTGGGCTGTCGGCTGTAAACACGATGCGTTGCCCCCTGGAACCCGCCGCCCGCATCTCGGTTCACAGACAGGGCTCAGGGTGGATGGAGACCTCCCTCCGGCCTCATTTTAGGCCACATTAATGCAGTGGCCTCTGGCGCGCCAGTCTTTAGGTCAATCTATAATCGGAGGCACAGCGTATCGTTTGATAAAGGATGTTATGGGATGCTCTGCCATTTATCCCAGTATTTTAAGCAAGATGCGTTGCTCCAGTCTTACAATGGACACCAAACGCTTCGTCCCCGAAACCATCCCAGTAAATATCTGCATCCTCCAGAAGATCCATATCTATTCCTTATATTTGGTGACTAGAAAATGACACATGCTTCTCCATTTGCCACATGCGGACACGGTCGGGGAGATGGGTTAAAGGCCGGGCGAAACACTGGGGACTTCTCCGGCAGACCCTAGGGACTCGGGTGTGACTCGCTTCCACTCCAGTTCAGCTGAGGTGGTTGATTGGGCCAGTTGCAGACGCGCAGTGGAACGCGTAATGTCGAGTGGCATCCCAGCTTGGTTTGGGAACATTAGTGCCCAGGACCACACAAAATTGCAGGAAGTTGTGGGCGTAACCCAAGTCCATCACACAGACCAAAATCCCACCATTGACTTCACCTGGGCTTCACGCCAACTCGGCAAAGCAACCAACATAGTCAAAGACTTACCCGAGCCGGTCATTCCGTAGTCCACCTGCTCGGGGCGGGCAGTTTAAGAATAAGGGGTAGGCCATTTAGAACGGAGACGAGGAAAAACCCTTTCAGTCAGAGAGTTGTGAATCTGTGGAATTGACTGCCTCGGAAGGCGGTGGAGGCCAAGTCTCTGAATGCATTCAAGAGAGAGCTAGATATAGCTCTTAAGGATAGCGGAGTCAGGGGGTATGGGGAGAAGGCAGGAACGGGGTACTGATTGAGGATGATCAGCCATTATCACATTCATCATCATCATCATCATATATATACAGCCGGAAACAGGCCTTTTCGGCCCTCCAAGTCCGTGCCGCCCAGTGATCCCCGTACATTAACACTATCCTACACCCACTAGGGACAATTTTTTTACATTTACCCAGCCAATTAACCTACATACCTGTACGTCTTTGGAGTGTGGGAGGAAACCGAAGATCTCGGAGAAAACCCACGCAGGTCACGGGGAGAACGTACAAACTCCTTACAGTGCAGCACCCGTAGTCAGGATCGAACCTGAGTCTCCGGCGCTGCATTCGCTGTAAAGCAGCAACTCTACCGCTGCGCTACCGTGCCGCCCTTGATTGGTGGTGCTGGCTCGAAGTGCCGAATGGCCTCCTCCTGCCCCTATTGTCTATTGTCTATTGTCTAAAATTCAGAAGCTTGAAAGCGCGCACCCCCCAGACTCTGTAACAGCTTCTTCCTCCCTGATGAACAGTCCTTCCATAAGTAAGGATGCAGTCCAATTCCCGTCTATCTAATTGGGGTATATTGGACGTTGCCTTTGAAACCGTTACGCTGCAATGCTGGGAACTATATTCTGCACATTGTATCGTTCCCCCCACTCTATCGCTGGGGTCACTTCAAGCAGCCAATTAACCAAAAACTCCAAAAAACGCGCGTCTGGAGGAAGTAGCAGGAAACCCAGGCACCCGGGGTGGAAATCGCGTGATCGTGGGAGAATGAACAACCTCCACACAGGCCGAAACCGGAGGTCAGGATCGAACCCATGTCGCTGGAGCTGGCAATAGACCATAGACAATAGGTGCAGGAGTAGGCCATTCGGCCCTTCGAGCTAGCACCGCCATTCAATGTGATCATGGCTGATCATTCTCAATCAGTACCCCGTTCTAGCCTTCTCCCCATACCCCCTGACTCCGCTATCCTTAAGAGCTCCATCTTGCTCTCTCGTGAATGCATTCAGAGAAGTGGCCTCCACTGCCTTCTGAGGCAGAGAATTCCAGAGATTCACAACTCTCTGACTGAAAAAGTTTTTCCTCATCTCCGTTCTAAATGTCCTACCCGTTATTCTTAAACTGTGGCCCCTTGTTCTGGACTCCCCCCAACATTGGGAACATGTTTCCTGCCTCTAACGTGTCCAACCCCTTAATAATCTTATACGTTTCGATAAGATCCCCTCTCATCCTTCTAAATTCCAGTGTATACAAGCCTAGTCGCTCCAGTCTTTCAACATATGACAGTCCCGCCATTCCGGGAATTAACCTAGTAAACCTACGCTGCGCGCCCTCAATAGCAAGAATATCCTTCCTCAAATTTGGAGACCAAATTTTGTGGTAGGTGCAACCACTGGAGCACTCTGCGAGCCACAGCGGCGCTTGTCTTGGGGGGCAGTGCAGCAAATTTGCCAATTAAATAAGATGCACGACACCCAGGTAAGTCATTCTCCCTTTTTATTCCAGATATACAACTTTAATCACAGAATTTCCAAAGGTCTGCGTGATGCTGTTGATGGCAAGGTTTTTTTTTAAATCGCAGCTATTCCTTACAGTCCTTGTGCAATTAACAATTAATTCGACTTGAATTAATTCTAAATCTATTTTAGACAATAGACAATAGGTGCAGGAGGAGGCCATTCGGCCCTTCGAGCCAGCACAGCCATTCAAATGTGATCATGACTGATTATTCTCAATCAGTACCCCGTTCCTGCCTTCTCCCCATACCCCCTGACTCCCCTATCCTTAAGAGCTCTATCTAGCTCTCTCTTGAATGCATTCAGAGAATTGGCCTCCACTGCCTTCTGAGGAAGAGAATTCCACAGATTCACAACTCTCTGACTGAAAACGTTTTTCCTCATCTCAGTTCTAAATGGCCTACCCCTTATTCTTAAACTGTGGGCACTTGTTCTGGACTCCCCCAACATTGGGAACATGTTTCCTGCCTCTAACGTGTCCAACCGCTTAATAATCTTATACGTTTCGATAAGATCTCCTCTCATCCTCCTTTTTAACCATCGTTTTACACCCAGGTCAGTCTCCTTTTAGGTCTCCGCCCCGCTCCGGACAGTCTTCAGCGCATTCTCTGCACCTTCACGCTGAACACTTGCAGCGGAATTTCCCGTTAGGCGTGCGCAATGGACACTCGCAGTATTGCAGGGGTTCAGCAACAGAAGGACAGGATTTCGAATCAGTGCAGGGAGATAAAATGGCTTCTCAATGTCAGTTCGTGGCGGAGGCACTTTGTCCCATTTGCCAGGATTTCGTCGCCGATCTGGTGATACTGGAGTGCGGGCACAGCTTCTGCCGATCCTGTACCACACAGAGTTGGGACAGGGAGGGGAGAAACTCCTGCCCGGAATGCAGAGAGGAGTTTGCAGACCGCACGGTTCGGAATAATCGGGCCTTGGCGAGTATCACTGAGAAAGCTCGAACACTGAGCCTGAATTCGGAAGAGAAGGAAAGTAAACTTCACTGCGGGCAACATCGGGAAGAACTGAAGCTGTTTTGTGAAACGGACGAGAAACAGGCCTGCCTGGATTGTCGAGACGAGCGCGAACACGAGTCTCACAGCTTGATGCCGATTAAAGAAGCGGTTAAAATCTATAAGGTAAAAGCAAACCGACTGCGATCACTTGCTTGAATGTACAGTTGAAAGTTCACTGTGTAACCCCCTTTCCATCTGATTCCCAGAATCGGGTTAAATCATCCATACAGTCTCTGACAAAAAATAAATCAGCCGTCCAGGAAATGGAAGAGAAACAGAGGCAGAAGATTTCCCAAGTCCGGGTGAGACCTTGTTGGGTGGCATTTCTGATCTTGTTGTGTAGTTTTGTACTTTGGGCAATGCACTGCAACAGTTAGTTTCCCAGTTTTTGCAGCTTTAATTACCATGGTTCGACCCTGAGTCCTCTCTGCGCGAAACTGCCATCGTTGTGACCAGGATGGGCACCGCCCTCATCTACATAATACGTCGATTTAATTTGTGTGGGGAAGAAATGCAGATGCTGGTTTAAATCGAAGGTAGACACAAAATGCTAGAGTAACTCAGTCTGAAGAAGGGTCTCGACCCGAAACGGATCAGTCTGAAGAAGGGTCTCGATAGGAAACATCACCCATTCCATCTCTCCAGAGATGCTGCCTGTCCCGCTGAGTTACTCCAGCATTTTGTGTCTACGTCGATTTAATTGTCTGCTGTAATTAACCCACTGAATGCGGGATCTGGCAATCGGTTGGAGTTAGTGTGAACGTGAGGGCGGATATATTTCATGGAAAAAGATTCCGACAACCCTTACCTTTCATTGTACAGGAACAGTCACAAGGCCTTGAGTCTCACATCACGTCGCAGTTTGCTGAACTGCACCAGTTTCTCGTGATGAAATAATGAAGGGGTAGACTTGATGGGCCGAATGGCTTAATTCTGCTCCTCTCACTTATGAGCTTCTGACATTATTCAGCAGAAAATTCACTACACGTTACGACTTTCTTGCACCTCTGAGTTATAGCATAATTTTCAGACATGTATCATACCTCCTACATCGGTTCCATCGCTGTGGTTCCTCCTGCATTGGTTCCATCGCTGTGGCGTTCTCTGCGTGCTAACAGTGGAGGGAGGGAGAAAATGGGAATTTTCAACTCTGTGAAATAACTTGGGTGAAATTGCTGCCCCCTCAGTCAACCTCTGCTTTATTTATTTCAGGAGGAGGCTGGTCGCAGGAGGAGGTAGGACATGATCTTCAGTTAAACTCTACACGGATCTGTAAAGTCACATTAACATGTCGACGAGCAGGTTTTATCGGTTGTTAAATAATTGCAGGGTTAGTGATGATGCCCAGACATTGTCACTGAGGGAGGGTGCCGTGCCGGCTGAAAATTTGAATCTCCCCTTCTGGCTGAATGCAATGTTGAGAGAACCCTTTGTTGCGATTAACCAAGGTAAAACGTGTGGATTACGTTCTTCTTATGTGGATGACATATTGAAATTGTAAAAAGATGCAAAGATCGACCGCAATGATGAAATGAAGGGGAACTAAAGTTTTATACCAGCACCAATCTCACCTGATGGGAAGCTTGACAGTCAAGTGGTCAGCTGGAGATGTCAGAACCCTGAACACATCCAACACAGGAACGCAAAACAACCAAGGCACAGATTGCTAGATGATATAATATATCTTAATCCCATCCGCATCGCAAAATCACGCCACGATACGAGTTTGAATTCTACCAGTTAGCCAGCAAAGACAACTTGACTTAATTAAATCAGAGGTATTGAAAATTGGTAGGAATTTGATGACCAAGATTGTCATAAAACCCACAGGGTTGCATCAGAGAAAGAAATATATGCCACTGATCCTCCTTGTCCTGTCAGTGACGACTGACTTTGGTTAACTCAGGCCTGTCCCCTGCTGGAGTTACAAACTTCATTGTTATTGACTATCCACCACATTAAAGCATGGTATGAATGAGACTAGTCAGACAAACTAGCATAGACCTTAGCCCAGTATTTCGTCTCGGAGGAAAACACCTAGCTACTTGTCCAGTTGAGTTAAATTTGATTTAACCTAACTCATAAGGATTGAAATCTGGTATTAATGTACTGATCAGGATTATTATCAAAATATATGGGCGATCTTAAGGGAGGGAAATCTGTGCCATAAATCTGTCTGACGTTTCCTTGATCTTTGTTACTTTTTTGCATATCTTTCATTCATTGCTCTTTATCTGTCTACATCATCGTCGATAGCTCTCGTTTCCCTTATCCCTAATCAGTCTGAAGAAGGTTCTCGACCCGAAACGTCACCCACTCCTCTCCAGTGATACAGCCTATCCCGCTAAGTTACTCCAGCTTTTTGTGTCTACTCTGCCTGGCCTGTCAGTGACTGGACTCAGGGTTGTCCCATGTTAGAATCGCGAGGTTCACTGTTATTAACTGTTTATCATATTGAGGCATTGTTTGAATTAGATTCGCCAGGGAAACTGGCATTGACCTGATGCTAGGCTTTTGTCTCGGTGGAAAACGCTCAGCTACCTGTCCATGCAAAGATCCTCTTACATACATGCACCTGAAAAATTGAGGATTTTGCGCCGAATTTCTCCCCATAACGAAAGTTTACCAACACAAGCAACATCCCAACGAATCTCCTCAGTTCACCCTCCAGCACAAACCCATCCTTCCTTGAGCGTGTCGACCTGCACACAATACACCAAGTGAGGCTGACCAGTATTTTGTAAAGTTGCATCATTGTGTACCAACTCCTATATTTTACACCCCCATCTATGTGCGTAAGCATGTCATGTGCCTTCCGAACTTTATGCAGTCAGTGCAACTTTCAGGGAACTATGGACTCAGAGCCCGGGGCCATTCTGTTTATCAACATTTCTCAATGTCCAGCCACTTCTGGCATATGACAAGAAATATGTGCCACTGATCCTCCTTGTCCTGTCAGTGACGACTGATTTGGTTAACTCAGGTCTGTCCCCTGCTGGAGATACAAACTTCATTGTTATTAACTACCCACCACATTGAAGCATGGTATGAATGAGACTAGTCAGACAAACTAGCATAGACCTTAGCCCAGTATTTCGTCTCAGAGGAAAACACCTAGCTACTTGTCCAGTTGAGTTAAATTTGATTTAACCTAACTCATAAGGATTGAAATCTGGTATTAATATACTGATCAGGATTATTATCAAAATATATGGGCGATCTTCAGAGAGGGAAATCTATGCCATAGATCTGTCTGACCTTTCCTTGGTTTTCGTTACTTTTTTGCATATCATTCATTCATTGTTCTTTATCTGTCTACATCATCGTCTATAGCTCTCGTTTCCCTTAACCCTGACCAGTCTGAAGAAGGTTCTCGACCCGAAACGTCACCCATTCCTTCTCTCCTGAGATGCTGCCTGTCTTGCTGAGTTACTCCAGCATTTTGTGAATAAATACCTTCACTGTTATTAACTGTCTATCATATTGAGGCATTGTTTGAATTAGATTCACTAGGGAAACTAGCATTGACCTCAGGCTAGGCTTTTGTCCCCGCTCTTTGCTTTCTGTCTGCCAGCCAATTTTCTATCCGTGTCAGTACCCTACCCTACCCCGATGTGCTCTAATTTTGCCCACTAATATCCTATGTGGGACCTTGTCGAAGGCTTTCTGAAAGTCAAGGTACACTACATCCACCGGCTCACCCCTGTCCATTTTCCTTGTTACATCCTCAAAAAATTCCAGAAGATTAGTCAACCATGATCTCCCCTTTGTAAATCCAAGCTGACTGGAAACGATCCTATTACCGCTATCCAAATGCTCCGCAATTTCGTCTTATATAATTGACTCCAGCATCTTCCCCACCACTGATTCTCCGACATTTTCGCGACCTGCCACGGGATCCTTGTTCATTGTTCACTTCTACCCATCTCCACCCCTTTCCGCTTTCCGCAGAGAACATTCCCTCCGCAACTTCCTGGTGAACTCGTCCCTTCCCACCCAGACTACCCCCTCCCCAGGTACCTTCCCCCGCATCAGCAGAAGATGCAACACAGTCACAATCACAATCACAATCATACTTTATTGGCCAAGTATGTTTTGCAACATACGAGGAACAGAAACATAGAAACATTGAAAATAGGTGCAGGAGTAGGCCATTCGGCCCTTCGAGCCTGCACCGCCATTCAATATGATCATGGCTGATCATCCAACTTAATATCCTGTACTTGCCTTCTCTCCATACCCCCTGATCCCTTTAGCCACAAGGGCCACATCTAACTCCCTCTTAAATATAGCCAATGAACTGGCCTCAACTACCTTCTGTGGCAGAGAATTCCACAGATTCACCACTTTCTGTGTGAAAAAAACGTTCTCATTTCGGTCCTAAAAGACTTTCCCCTTATACGTAAACTGTGACCCCTTGTTCTGGACTTCCCCAACATCGGGAACAATCTTCCTGCATCTAGCCTGTCCAACCCCTTAAGAATTTTGTAAGTTTCTATAAGACCCCCCCTCAATCTTCTAAATTCCAGCGAGTACAAGCCGAGTCTATCCAATCTTTCTTCATATGAAAGTCCTGCCATCCCAGGAATCAATCTGGAATGTCACCTGTCTCTATACTTCCTCCCTCGACTCAGTTCTTGCAGGTTAGGCATAGGTCCACTTGCAGCTCCTCCAACTTCGTCTACTGTATCCTTTGTTCAAGGTGTGGACTCTTACACATCGGTGACACTAAACGTAGACCGGGCAGCCGTTTCGCTGAACACCTTTGTTCAGCCGGCTTGAGCCTAACTGGTCTTCCAGTTGCTGAATGCTTTAACTCCCTTTCCCATTCCCACTTACTATCCTGGGTCTCCATTGTCAGAGTGGGGCTGAACGCAAATTGGCGGATCAGCACCTCATATTTCCTTTGGGCAGCTTACAACACAGTGGTATGAATATAAATGTATCTAACTTCAAGGAACCCTGCATTCCCTGATTCTCCGTTTTTCCCCACTCGTTGTGTTAGTGCCAAAGTCGTATTGTTGAGTCTCATTGACTGTAACTCGTTTTCACCTAGCCCACAACTAACAAGGGTCTGTTTCCTTTATTATCGTTACTTTCTTGCATATCTTTCATTCGTTTGTTCTATACCTCTCTATATCGCCGTCTATATCTCCCGTTCCCCTCTCCCCTGACTCTCAATCTGAAGAATGGCCTCGACCCGAAATGTTACCTGTTTATTTTCTCCAGAGATGGTGCCTGGCCCGCTGAGTTACTCCAGCGTTTTGTTTCTATCCAGTGCCTGAGGCCGAGCGGCCTCTTCCCCGGTCCCGGGGTCGCGCTGCCCGAGTCTCCCCCCGACCCCGGGGGACTCTCTGATTCTCTGCTTCTCCCCCCAGTCTCCGTCACCCTGGATGTGGAAACAGCGCATCCGTGGCTCGAGGTGTCTGAGGATCGGAAGAGGGTGAAATGGACTGAGACCTGGAGGGATCTCCCTGTCACCGGGAAGAGGTTTAAACGCCGGGCCTGTGTGCTGGGAGCTGAGGGATTCACATCGGGGAGACATTACTGGGAGGCGGAGATGGTGGGGAATCGGTTCTGGAATCTGGGAGTCGCCGCAGAGTCTGTGGAGAGGAAGAAACGGGTCACACTGTCCGCGGAGACTGGAGTCTGGAGCATCAGGCGGTGGGATGACGAGTTTGCTGCACTCACCTCCCCTCCATCCCGTCTCCTCGCCCGTCCCATTCCCGGGAGGGTGGGAGTTTATCTCAGTTACGAGTCCGGGACAGTTTCATTTTACGACGCGGACACCAAGTCCCATCTCCACACCTTCACTGGGAATAAATTCACGGAGAAACTTTATCCTTTCATCGGGACTCGGGATGAAGCCCAGTGGCTGAGAATCTGCTCCGGTTCCGCCCCAGGTATGGAAAAGGGTCGGGTCCCGGGACCGGCGTCAGGAGCGGGGCTCTGGGGCTGTGGGGCAGAAACCCGATGGACAACAGGTCGGCGCTGAACGGCTCCCATTTAATCCCCAAATTCCGCGTCGTAAAAAAACCCCAGTGAGCGCGGAAATAAAACCAGGGGGAATGTAAATGTGGGAAGAGTGAAATAAACAGCAAGTGGGATCAGAGCTGTCGATCCGTTCATTTTTATGCGTTAACTGCTGTTTCAAAGAATGGGTGCGTTAGAAATTCCAGGTTCCAAGTGAGATCCCCGAAATGTTACCTGTTTATTTTCTCCACAGATGCTGCCTGGCCCGCTGAGTTACTCCAGCGTTTTGTTTCTATCCAGTGCCTGAGGCCGAGCGGCCTCTTCCCCGGTCCCGGGGTCGCGCTGCCCGAGTCTCCCCCCGACCCCGGGGGACTCTCTGATTCTCTGCTTCTCCCCCCAGTCTCCGTCACCCTGGATGTGGAAACAGCGCATCCGTGGCTCGAGGTGTCTGAGGATCGGAAGGGGGTGAAATGGACTGAGACCTGGAGGGATCTCCCTGTCACCGGGAAGAGGTTTAAACGCCGGGCCTGTGTGCTGGGAGCTGAGGGATTCACATCGGGGAGACATTACTGGGAGGCGGAGATGGTGGGGAATCGGTTCTGGAATCTGGGAGTCGCCGCAGAGTCTGTGGAGAGGAAGAGCCGGGTCACACTGTCCCCGGAGACTGGAGTCTGGAGCATCAGGCGGTGGGATGAGAAGTTTGATGCACTCACCTCCCCTCCATCCCGTCTCCCCGCCCGTCCCATTCCCGGAAGGGTGGGAGTTTATCTCAGTTACGAGTCCGGGACAGTTTCATTTTACGACGGGGACACCAAGTCCCATCTCCACACCTTCACTGGGAATAAATTCACGGAGAAACTTTATCCTTTCATCGGGACTCGGGATGAAGCCCAGTGGCTGAGAATCTGCTCCGGTTCCGCTCCAGGTATGGAAAAGGGTCGGGTCCGGGTACCGGCGTCAGGAGCGGGGCGCTGAGGCTGTGGGGCAGAAACCCGATGGACAACAGGTCGGCGCTGAACGGCTCCCATTTAATCCCCAAATTCCGGGTCGTAAAAAAACCCCAGTGAGCGCGGAAATAAAACCAGGGGGAATGTAAATGTGGGAATAGAGAAATAAACAGCAAGTGGAATCAGAGCTGTCGATCCGTTCATTTTAATGCGTTAACTGCTGTTTCAAAGAATGGGTGCGTTAGAAATTCCAGGCTCCAAGTGAGATCCCCACGGTAATCAGGCTCCACCTGCCTGTCTGTAGGCTAGGTGGTGGACCTTTGCTTATTTCAGTCGCAGCCAGACCGCACCCTCGCCTCTCTCTCTCTCTTCTACATCATGTATGTGTCAGCGCTTCCCCCTGCTCTCGTTCACCACGTTAATGTTCCATCTTCCTCGCCGCCAGATTCTAACCGTGTGGAAGAAACATTCGTATCCCTCCTGACTTAATTTGGATTGGAATCGAGCAAGGTATCTAAAGGGGCAACTTGGATGTGACAATTGGCATCTCTCGTTGACCGGGTGCGGAAGAGGTTGGTGGGCATCGGCAAAGTAAGATTAGACGTATTACCTCCTGTCTGGGAATGTGTTAAAGAATAGATGGTAAATGTAAACATGAAGTGGTCGAAGATGTAAGCATGAAGTAGGCCATTTAGAACGGAGATATACACTGGAATTTAGAGAGGGGATCTTATCGAAACATATAAGACTATTAAGGAGTTGGACACGTTAGAGGCAGGAAACATGTTCCCAATGTTGGGGGAGTCCTGAACCAGGGGCCATAGTTTAAGAATAAGGAGTAGGCCATTTAGAAAGGAGATGAGGAAAAAAAATTCAGTCAGAGTTGTGAATCTGTGGAATTCTCTGCCTCAGAAGGCAGTGGAGGCCAATTCTCTGGATGCTTTCAAGAGAGAGCTAGATAGAGCTCTAAAGAATAGCAGAGTCAGGGGGTATGGGGAGAAGGCAGGAACGGGGTACTGATTGAGAATGATCAGCCATGATCACATTGAATGGTGGTGCTGGCTCGAAGGGCCGAATGGCCTACTCCTGCACCTATTGTCTATTCTCCATTGAAAACACCCAGTTACTTGTTCAATTTATTTAAAAAGGATTTAACACAATCTACTTAAAATTAGTCCCAACAGGTTATCTGCAAGTCGAATTGGTAGTACAGAAAGCAAACTCCAGAGGGCTTGTATACAAGAACAGGCAAGTAATGCGGAGACTCTATAAGGCGCTGGTAACGCCGCATTTGGAATATTGTGAGCAATTTTGGACACCACATCTGGGCAAGGATGTGCTGGCTCTGGAGAGGGTCCAGAGGAGGTTTACAAGAATGATCCCAGGAATGAGTAGGTTAGCCTGTGAGCTTTTGTCGGCACTGCGCCTGTTCTCGTAGGAGTTTAGAAGAATGATGGGGGTCCTCGTTGAAACACACAGAGCATTAAATGGCTTGGATAGAGTGGATATGGAGAGGATGTTTCCACCAGTGGGAGAGTTTAGGACAGGAGGTCATAGCCTCAGAATTAAATGTCTTTTGTTTGGTGAAGGAGATGAGGAGAAACTTATTTAGTCAGAGGGTGGAGAATCTGTGGAATTCTTTGCCACAGACGGCTGTGGAGCTCAAGTCACTGGATATTTTTAAGGCAGAGATATATATATATATATAGATTCTTGATTAGCACAGGAGTCAGATGTTATGGGGAGAAGACAGGAAAATTGGGTTAGGAGGGAGAGATAGATCAGCCACGATTGAATAGCGGAGTAGGCTTAATAGGCCGAATGGCCTAATTCTTCTTCTATCCCTTATGACCTGATAAAGATTGAAATCTGGTATCAATGTGCTGACTAGGATTGTTATCAAAATTTACGGGGGATCTTCAGAGAAGGAAATCTATGCCATTACTCTGTCTGACCTGTCAGTGAATGAAGTTTCTGGTGACTCAGGGTTGCCCACTGTTGGAATCAATAAGCAGGCTCACAGCTATGCAGGACTAATATGCAGGTTCACTGTTATTAATACAATACAATACAATACAATATATCTTTATTGCCATTGTACAGGGGTACAACGAGATTGGGAATGCGCCTCCCATACGATGCAATAAATTAATTAGCTAGTCAGTATTAATTTAAACAACCCAATGAAACAAATTGTAACAGTTTTAAAACAGAATAAAGTGCAAGTAGATCTGTACCGGTTCACTGTGCGATGTGACCATCCGGCTCAGCAGGACCGGTTCATAGCAGCTATGGCCCTGGGGATGAAGCTGTTCCCGAGTCTGGATGTGCGGGTGTAGAAGGCCTTGTATCGTCTGCCCGATGGTAGAAGTTCGAACAGACTATTGCAGGGGTGTGAAGAGTCTTTGTGGATGCTGGTGGCTTTTCTGAGGCATCGTGTGTTGTAGATGCCCTCCAAGGCTGGTAGATGTGTTCCGATGGTCCTCTGAGCTCTATGGACTACCCGCTGAAGAGCTTTCCTCTCTGCCTCCGTGCAGCTAAGATACCACACAGGGATGCCATGTGTTAGGATGCTCTCTATGGTGCAGCGGTAGAATGTCGTCAGCAGCTGTTGGGGTAGACCGGACTTCTTCAGTGTTCTTAGGTAGAACAGTTGTTGCTGCGCCTTCTTGACCAGCGCAGCAGTGTTATTGGAACATGTTAGGTCCTCCGAAATGTGAATGCCCAGAAACATGAAGCTGGACACTCTCTCCACACTGTCCCCGTTGATAAAGATCGGGGCGTATTCCCCGTTGTGCGACCTACGGAAGTTGATGATCAGCTCCTTGGTCTTGATGGTATTTAGGGACAGGTTGTTATCAGAGCACCAGTCCGCCAGGTTCTGCACCTCCGCTCTGTATTTTGTTTCATCACCATTGGCGATCAGCCCGATCACCGTTGTGTCGTCTGCAAACTTGACAATGGTGTTGGTGTCGAATGCAGGAACACAGTCGTGTGTGAAGAGGGAGTAGAGCATGGGGCTCAGAACACAGCCCCGTGGTGTGCCGGTACTCAGGGTGATAGTGTCTATCATATTGAGATATTGCTTGAATTAGATTCAAAGATCCTCTTACACATTTGCACCTGGTATATTGAGATTTTGTGCCGAATCTCTCCCTGTAACGAAAGTCCACCAACACAAGCAACATCCCAATGAATCTCCTCTGTTCCCTCTACAGCACAAACCCATCCTTCCTTGAATGTGTCGACCTACACACAATGCACCAAGTGAGGCTGGCCAGTATTTTGTAAAGTTGCATCGTTATGTACCAACTCTGATATTTTACACCCCCATATATGTGCATACGCGTGTGCCTTCCGAACTTTATGCAGCCATTGCAACTTTCAGGGAACTATGGACTCAGAGCCCCGAGGCTATTCTGTTTATCAACATTTCTCAGTGTCCAGCCACTTCTGGCATATCTGACCTGTCACTATTTGACGTTCATATACGCATCACCTTGCATTTGTTAAGATTAAATCCCATCTGCACATGGTTTGCCTACTTTCTATCTGACTTAGAGCATGCTGTGGTATTGATAACCTTCCACGCTACCAAGAGCACCATCAGTTTCCATGTCAGTACAACTGTATCCACAGCATGCTCTAAGTCAGATAGGAAGTAGGCAGACCATGTGCAGATGGCATTTAATCTTAACAAATGCAAGGTGGTACGTATATGAACAGATATCCAGTGCCATACCATAACTAACAATCACAAATCTATCCTGATGCCAAAACCCTCTGCCTCCTTAAACCAAGTCAATCTTGGATCCAATTATCCAGGTCGTATCGGATATCAAGTGCCTTCTATTTCGCCACTCGCCCACCATGATGGAACATGTCCAATGGCCCACGAAAGCCGATATATTGTTTTAACCTGAGTTAAGTGAATTCTTGGTTGCACGTCCAGGATCATTTCCAGCCATAAATCTCCTCTCCTTTAGCGACCCTACGATCGCGAGCCTGCATGTATTCTGTGTTGCACGAGGGCCTTTCAAACCCACCATTTTTCAGTGATCAGAATCAGAATCAGAATCAGAATAGCCTTTACTGTCATCCAAAAAAAACCAAGTCACCCACAGTCCAACAATAAGAGCAATAAAATAAGCAATAACACACACAATGACAAACCAACACCAAACAAAAAGAAACATCCATCACAGTGAGTCTCCTCCAGTCACCTCCTCACTGTGATGGAAGGCCAGAATGTCTTTCCTCTTCCCCTGCCGTCTTCTCCCGCGGTCAGGCTGTTGAAGTTGCCACGTTCCAGGCCGCGCCGGACGGTGAAAGGTCCGCGGCGGGCCGACCCAAGCCCCGCGATCCAGGCGGGCGAAGACGCTGCCGCTGCCGGAGCTCCTGATGTCGGCCCCGCCCAGGGCAGGGGCTGCGAGCTTCCGATATCCACTCGGCCGAAGCCTCCGGGGCCTCCGAAGGCGAGTCGCAGCCGCTCCCGCAGCGCCACCGCAGCCTCCGAAGGCAGCCAGCTCCGCAGATGGTAAGTACAGTCCGGCCCGCGGGCTCTGTGAACCAGAGCCCAGGTGGTCCCAGCTGGAGGCCGCCAGCTCCAGGTGTTTGGCCGATGGTAGGGCGCAGCGGGAACGGAGACACCACCCAGAAAAAAAGGTCGCGTCTCCGTTCGGAAGAGACAATTTTCAAGTCAAGTCAAGTTTATTTGTCACATACACACATACACGCGCACCCCCCCCCCCCCCCACACATGCACACATAGTCCACAACCACAAAAAAACACTACATCACATCTAAACACTACAATCAAGACAGAAAAACAACAAAAAACACAAAAGACAGACGGACTGCAGGTAAGCCACAGCTGTTAGGGTTATCTGTATCACTCGTGATCGTATAAACGTATATAATGTCACCCCTCAGCTTCCCTCTGCGCAAGAAAAAAATACCCAGCCTCTTGTTTTGTGTCAGCCCCCTCCACACCGCTAAAATAATTGTCCATTTTTATTGCACAATCCCGTTTCATGACACCCTTCTTAACAAAGGGACGCACCCTAAATCGACACAGGACTTTACACGTTGCCTCGCCAATGTCTTGTACAATTGTATCAAATCCTGTATGTCATTCTAAACCTGCCTGTCTCTCTCTGTCTAAGCCTTCCCGTCTGCGTCCCAACTTTCGTGGAACTAGAATATCCCCTCCAAGATCGAGTGCGTACAACAACAACCCGCATACATTTACACTGCGTCCTCGCATCCCTTTTGGGAGACCCCAAAGTGCTTTACAGGCGTAAATCTCTTGGAAGTGCAGCCACGAATAGCAACTGAAATGCAGGTATTTATAAAATTCACAAAATGCTGGAGTAACTCAGCAGGTCAGGCAGCATCTCAGGAGAGAAGGAATGGGTGACGTTTCGGGTCGAGATCCTTCTTAAGACTGATATCAGGTGGGCGGGACAAAGGAAGGATATAGGTGGAGACAGGAAAACAGTAGGTAAACAGGGAAGGGGGAGGGGAAGAGAGGGACAGAGGAACTATCAAAAGTTGGAGAAGTCAATGGAGAAGGCACCAACTGAAATGCAGGAGTCAAACTGCAGGCAAGAACATTCACAAACAGAGTTTAAAAGCAAGCTATACTGTCCAAAGAGATTTGGGTTTATTTCAATTGCAGTATTAGAAGCACCAAGCACATAATTCGAACAAACACAATCTTTCTATTCGGTTCTTGTGAATGTTACTACTGGTCGTGCGAATTATCCAAAATCAACAAAGGGGATTAAATATATCTGTTGCATCAATCTAATAATGTATAATTTTGTCACGTTTAGGGGGTCTTTACCCTCAAAGAGGATCCGCTCTTAGCTCCCACAAATGTTTCTTGATCAATTTAATTCTACCAGAAGTTATCTTCTCGCTCCTGCATTGAGGGTCTCTCCACTATTCCATCTCATGCATGTGCCGTATCTGCACACTCGTGTGTCTCCGTGAATTCAGGATATTAAACAACGATGAACCAAGCATTATAAATTATTACGTTGTAGTGAGTCCAGACGAGTGGTATTATCCAAATACTTTATTGGTATAAAACCCGTAACAAACGCAACAGACTTCTTTCTGGACGAACACTAACTTCACTCACTAATCTAATCTCTAATCTCTAATCTAACGTTTGGCGCCAAGCATTTAAATACCCCGCGCTTCCTCACCCCGTGACCGTAACCCAATCCGAGGGTTCTATTACCTGGCCAATCCCTATGTCCCTACAACGTTAAACAAATCTCATGCTTGTAGAACTTCAAAATAGCAGAATATGTTCTAAAAATATGCAGCACTCCAAGAAGGTCAGTATAAATTTCACGCAACCTCATGCATGTCAGTAAGTTCAGTTCACCGCAGTGCCGCTTTCAACCACCAGATGGTGACGCCGAGCTGTCAAGATGTTTGCGCGGCGCAGGTCCCCCATCTGCTAGTAAACACAGGTACTGCGGATGCGGCCGATATATTAACCCGTTACCCGCGGGGAAAGTGGATCTGGGGCTGCGAGAATGAACAGATTCCGATGCTGGAGGCCGGCATTGACGTGGGAGCAGTGGCGGCGACTGAAACACAGTCCGGCATGACGAGAGAAATGAAAAGGAGAGACCGCAAGATCTACCTGGCTGAATAACTTGAATAATACATTGTGCTATTATTTGCATTGTTTTTCATCAGCTTCGTGAGTTAATACAATACTGTTCTTAATAAACACAACTTATCCATCTTATTAAGGAATTAATTTAAGTAGGTGACCATTTTCTCAGGATGTAACTGGCGCGGCACTAACAGCATTTATTGCACATCACTAATTGCCCTCTGAGTAGATCGCTCGGCCATTTCCAAGGACATTTGATCTTCAACCACTTTGACCGAGTTGGATCTTTAACAAAATAAGAGTGTTGCGCTCATCGCTTTTCAGACAGTTTAATTTTTTCAAGTATTCGAGGCGATTAACTGTATTTAAGGTGCGGAAAAATAATTTACATTGTGTCCCTGGATTGTGCCACTGGATTCCTCGTTCGATAATTAAATCGATGCCTCGCCACCGCACTCCAACCTCTAGTTGATGCCTCGAGTTCTTGTTTCTTGGTCCTCCAAAATATTCAAAATGGAATTTAAACTGGGGTGGCGGAGTATGGACTTAAGCAAGAAGGGCTTCTTGGAGACGAAGAGCTGCCATAAATTCAGTTGCCTAATATGTAATTTGGTGGCCTAATATGCAAACCGCCGGGGATTTAAAAAAATTACAACAATAGAAGTCTCGGATACAATAATTACCTTGGCTCCGATCTGGTCGCCACATTGGCCGGCTTGTATGTGCACGATCTCCCGCATGGTAAATGTGTTAATTTGAGTTTAGGGAAGGAACGAAAGTAAGAAAAAGAGAAAGAAAGACGGAAGCCGGTCTGTCCCGCTGGTTTCCAGAGTGACCGCGCCGCTCTCAGCAGTTCACCAGTTCCTGTCGAATTGCGGCCCTTCAGTTAATAACCATGTCCAAAACCGGGATTATTCCCGTCACGATCTCACACACCTCTATAAGATCACCCCTCATCCTCCTGCGCTCCAAGGAATAAAGTCCTAGTCTGCCCAATCTCTCCCTACAGTGAGGCCCTCAGGCCCTGACAACGTCCTCATAAGTATATCTACACCCTTTCCAATGCATCCACATTCTTCATACAGCAGAGTGAACAAAACTGAACACATTGGTCCACACTGGCCATCCTTATATGAAATGATGCACGGTCAAATATAGATGGACCTGAAGACTGGAGCGTGAGAGACGAGTGGACTGAAATGGATGAAAATGTGTTTACGTCCATCCTGATCCCGGGCTGTGAACGGAGATGCGGGCGGCGGGTTCCACTGCCCAACAGGTGCAACGCCTCCTCAGTTACACCTCCTTAGCGCTGGTCCCTGTCCCTTTCTGTCCTGCCTTACACAATCCCAGGTCAATCTCTCCCCTTTCGTCTATATTCAGGCCGGTTTAATGTCTAAGTGACCCCTCCCTCGTGTGATTAGTTGGAAGTGGCCAGGACACCCTCACACTGAACACTTGCAGCCAAATAAGGTCATTGCCGGAGACGGCAGCGCGCGCAGTGGAAAACACTGAACCAGGAAGAGGCGGAGTTACAATGGCTGCGAAAGACCAGGTCGAGAGTTGGACCGAGGAGGCAGTTTGTCCCATCTGCCTGGATTTCTTCACCGATCCGGTGTCACTGGAGTGCGGCCACTACTTCTGCCGCTCCTGTATCACACAGAGTTGGGACAGGGAGGAGAGAAACTCCTGCCCGGAATGTAGAGAGGTGTTTACAGACCGCACCCTCAGGGTTAGTCGGGCCTTGGCGAGACTGGCTGAGAAAGCTCGAACACTGAGCCTGAATCGGACAGAGGAGGAAAGTAAACCTCACTGCGAGGAACATCAGGAAGAACTGAAGCTGTTTTGTGAAACTGACAATAAACTGATCTGTGTGGTTTGTGCAGTTAGGCGGGAACACAAGTGTCACAGCTTCATGCTGATAGATGAAGCAATTGAATTCTACAAGGTAAAAGCAAATCGTTTTTCATCACATCATTGTGTAATCTTTTCTTTATTATCTGACATTTTTATTCTCTGATCTGAAACCCAACCCCAGGATCAGGTGAAATCTTCTTTCGAATCTCTCACAGAAAAGAAATCAGAGATCGAGTACATGGAGCAGCGACAGGAAAAGAGCATTTCTGGAGTTCAGGTGAGGCTTTGTCTTATCGATTTAAGGTTTTTGTGTAGATTTAATCACTGTGTTGCGTGTAATAAGTGGGCACCTGTGTAGAGCTCAGTGGTCGAGGGCCCGAGCTATTGGGAGTGGTGGGTAGGCAAGGACTTTACTAATTGGAGCGCAGGAGTCTGAATAATGATCTATTGCAGGTGTATAATATCATGAAACGAAATGTTCGGGTGAATACTCAGTCCTTTACCGTGAGTCGGGCGTCGAGAGTGCGAGGGCATTGGTTTAAGGTGAGAGGGAACAGAGTTAATACGAACATTAAGGGCAATTTGGTAGTGGGTACATGGATCGACCTGCCAGAGGAGATAGTTGAGTCAGGTACTATAGCAACAGTTTAAATGCCTTTGAACAAATCCCTGGAGAGAAAAGTTTTAGAACTATCTGGGCCAAATGTGGACTGGTGGAAATAGCGCAGATGGGGCGTCTTGGTCGGTATCTAACACCCCTTGCTGTATGACTCTGTAAAGTCTGTCATTCTAAGTGGTGCTGCTGTCTGCTAGTTCTGGTGACCTGGTTCTGTACAGTGAGGGTTAATGAACACATGAAATGGAACAGGTTGCAGGGAACTGTACTGGGGAAATGGGAATGATGTGCTTGTACATTACTTTCACCAACTATTTCAGACTTATTAAGACGAGCTCTTGAATTGCCAAGGTAATGAAAGCTATGGATTAAATAGATGTAAATGGGATTAGTGTAGATACGTACAGAGCCCAGCATGAACATGTTGTTCTGCACTGCAGGACTCGACATTGACTAGCCAAATGTCACCTTCCATGTCATGCGGAAACACAGCAGAGTGACACAATATATTGATCTTAAATTTTCATCTGACAGGAGAAGTCACACAAATTTCAGTCACAGATCACATCCCAGTTTGCTGAACTGCACCAGATTCTCACTGAGAAAGAGCAGCGCTTACTGGGAGAGATCCGGGAGGAAGAGAAGAAGATTGTACAAACAATGGAGAAAAATCTTCAAGAGATTCAAGAGAATTTAAAGTCCATTCAGGAGGAACTCTCAAAGCTACAGGAACAGATAGATCACAAGGACGGCGTGATATTTCTGAAGGTGAGGGGTTACACTACAGTTTGGTGAAGTGAAAGTGTACATTCACAAAATGGTGGGTTACATTTCTGAAATAAATACCGCATTTACCAGTAATTAAGAACTGGGTCAATGTTCCGTCTGTTCCAACTACTCACAACTTCCGCCAACAATGCTCCAAATTGCAGGAATCCTCATGTATTCATCCCACTTCAACTTAAATTTATCTGCAATATTGTCTTCAGGCCGTCTAGTGAGTTCCACATTCTCTTTAGACAATAGACAATAGAAAATAGGTGCAGGAGGAGGCCATTCGGCACTTCGAGCCAGCACCGCCATTCAATGTTATCATGGCTGATCATTCTCAATCAGTACCCCGTTCCTGCCTTCTCCCCATACCCCCTGACTCCGCTATCCTTAAGAGCTCTATCTAGCTCTCTCTTGAATGTATTCAGAGAATTGGCCTCCACTGCCCTCTGAGGCAGAGAATTGCACAGATTCACAACTCTCTGACTAAAAAGGTTTTTCCTTATCTCTGTTCTAAATGGCCTACCCCTTATTCTTAAACAGTGGCCCCTGGTTCTGGACTCCCCCAACATTGGGAACATGTTTCCTGCCTCTAACGTGTCCAACCCCTTAATAATTTTATACGTTTCGATAAGATCCCCTCTCATCCTTCTAAATTCCAGTGTATACAAACCTAGTCGCTCCAGTCATTCAACATACACAGTCCCGCCATTCCGGGAATTAACCTAGTAAACCTACGCTGCACACCCTCAATAGCAAGAATATCCTTCCTCAAATTTGGAGACCAAAACTGCACACAGTACTCCAGGTGCGGTCTTACTAGGGCCCTGTACAACTGCTGCATTTCTCATGGAATTTGTCAAAAAGGTCATCTTAAATTTCAGCTTAAATTTCCCCCCACAAGTAGTGATAATATTTCCATCCCCCACCCATTTAAATCTGACGCTGATCCTAAAATATTCCATCCCATTTTCTCTGACATCTTCTCCAGGTAAAATCCTACGACCTGCCCGGTCTTACTCGTAAGTTGTATGATCGCGCCTATTTTCATCGACATTCCTAATGCTTTGCCCAGTGTTCGATGTCTTTATCATAATATCCACTTTCTGTCTGTGTGGCACGGGCAAAGAGTTGGGAAATGGGAATTATCAGTGGGTTTTTTTGTAGCAATTTGGCGAAATTTTCGCTGTTGGGATCATGACGATCCATCTCAGTCTATTGACATTTGTGTTTTATTTATTTCAGGAGGTAGCTGGTCGCAAGACGAGGTAGGACATGCTTTTGACTGAAACAACGTATATTTTAAAAGAACGGCTCAAATGTTCAGTTTATAACCAGCTGTTAAATATTTGCAGGTTCACTGATGAAGCCAAACCAATGTTGGTGGTAGATGATGCGTTGCCGATTGAAACGTTTGATCGCACCTTTTTCTACAACATGGCATTGAGAGAAACATGCGATATGATCAAGCGAGGTAAAACTGATACCTCTTAACAACTCTTTGTGTGAAGAAAACTGTTCACCAGAATTGATATCCGCGCATGAAAATAATGTTTCGATGATCTCGCCATTCTGGACCAGCCTTACATGCATAACATTGTCAAGTCCCTCAGTGAAGTTCATATATTGGTTCACAACGAGATAAATCCATCCTCCAATAAATAAAGCAAGTAACCGGTAGCAGATTGCCTCGCCCGTCCAGTCCACTCCCGTTCAGTGTGATCACGGCAACTCCACCCCACATCTCTACCTCCTCTTTAACCACCTCTAATTACCCCTCACACCAGTCTCCTCATCTTCCAATCTGCCTCTCCCTCGCCATCTACCCGCAAGATATTTGAATACCCGCCTTATTTCTCCATCCCCACCCGCAATCTCACGTTCATCCTCACTTTCCGCATTCGTTTTCCCCGTCCGCATGCACCACCCCCTCCCGTTCCCGATAACCCGTGGGATTTTCCCTCTCCAGCCCGGTTAAAAACACTGGTAAAATGTCTGTTGTCCACCCGATGTGGTTGTGGGTGAAACCCCGGGCAGGGTTTCAGTTGTCCGCCCGCCTGTGCCCGAGGCCGAGCGGCCTCTCCACCGGTCCAGGGGCCGCGCTGCCCGAGTCTCCCCCCGACAACTCTCTGATTCTCTGCTTCTCCCCCCAGTCTCCGTCACCCTGGATGTGGAAACAGCGCATCCGGGGCTCGAGGTGTCTGAGGATCGGAAGAGGATGAGATGGACCCGGACCCGGAGGGATCTCCCTGACACCGGGAAGAGGTTTACAGCCAGTGTGTGTGTGCTGGGATCGGAGGGATTCACATCGGGGAGACATTACTGGGAGGTGGAGGTGGCGGGGAGTGGGGGCTGGAGTCTGGGAGTCGCCGCAGAGTCTGTGGAGAGGAATGGAGTGGACATACTGACCCCGGAGACTGGAGTCTGGAGCATCGAGCGGAGTGGTGACGAGTTTGAAGCAGATACCGACCCTCCATCCCGTCTCCCCGCCCGTCCCATCCCCGGGAGGGTGGGAGTTTATCTCAGTTACGAGTCCGGGACAGTTTCATTTTACGACGCGGACACCAAGTCCCATCTCCACACCTTCACCGGGAATAAATTCACGGAGAAACTTTATCCTTTCTTCGAGACTTGGCATGGAAAGTGGCTGAGAATCTGCTCCGGTTCCGCTCCGGGTGTGTAAAAGGGTCGGGTTCCGGGACCGGCGTCAGGAGCGGGGCTCAGGGGCTGTGGGGCAGAAACCCGGTGGACAACAGGTCGGCGCTGAACGGCTCCCATTTAATCCCCAAATTCCGCGTCGTAAAAACCCCAGTGAGCGCGGAAATAAAACCAGGGGGAATGTAAATGTGGGAAGAGAGAAATAAACAGCAAGTGGAATCAGAGCTGTCGATCCGTTCATTTTAACGCGTTAACCGCATCCGGCAACGGAACAGAAATTACTTTTGTGAAAATATAAAGATTGAAACAGTCGCCCTTCCCGCGGGTTCAGCAGCGGCCGCGGGCGGCGGGACCTGAGCTCCATCTTCTTAACGTGTTTACATCGTGTTTGCAGCTTTTCCACTTTCAACAACAGGTACATTTTGCTTGGAATGGATGATTCAATGAATGGGTGGGTTAGAAATTCCAGGTCCCAGGTGAAAACTCGCGGGAATCAGGCTCCGCCTTCCTGTCTGTAGGATAAGTGGACCATTGCTTATTTCACTCACAGCCAGACCGCACCCTCGCCTCGCTCTCTCTCTTGTACCTCATTACCACACCTCTCTCTCTCTCTCTCTCTCTCTCTCTCTCTCTCTCTCTCTCTTCCCCCTCTCTCTCTCTCTCTCTCTTCCCCTCTCTCTCTCTCTCTCTCTCTCTCTCTCTCTCTCTCTCTCTCGCTCTCTCTTCCCCCTCCCCTCTCCCTCTCCCCCTCACATCTCCCTCCCCCTCCCTCTCCCCCCTCACTCTCTCCTCCCTCCCTCTTCCCCTCTCTCTCTCCCCCTCTTACTCTACCCCCTCCCTCTCTCTCCCTCTCTCTTTCCCCTTCTCCCTCTCCCCTCCCCCTCTCTCCCTCCCCCTCCTCCCCTTTCTCCGTCTCTCCTTACCTCCCCCCCCCCCTCTAAACCATGTCTGTATCTGTGATGTTTGGTGGACCGTGTGGGGTGGGAGGACCCGTTGCACCTCCCGTGCAGCAGGTGGCGCTGCACAGGACGAAGGGGTGGTTATCTCCGCCTGTACACAGTGTGGGAGTGTGCAGCCAGACCGTGCGGCTGCAGCCATTGTTGGTCGTCTTGCTGCCAGCATTGAGTTAATGTAACAAAGACTTCTGTTGTATCTTGAAGACTCTGAAATTTTATGCAGACACAGAACAAGAACATGAAAGTATGAGCACGGATTCCTGCTCTCGTTTCACCACGTTAATGTACATCTTCCTCGCTGCTAGTTTCCAACCGGCTCCCACTTTCACCGCTTGAGATCCGTCTCCGACCATCCCTTTTTCCGCTTCTCCGAATCCATGTCCGGGAAAAGGCGAGTGGCCAGAGTCCATTCCTAGCCCCAGGACCCAATCGGCTGCGTTGACTGCACTTTACTCCCCAACCCGCCTCCCGTCAAGGAGTGCAGGAAAAAAACTACAGATGCATGTTTAAATCGAAGGAAGACACAAAATGCTGGAGTAACTCAGCAGAACAGCCGGCATCTCTGCAGAGAAGGAATGGGCGAGGTTTCGGGTCGAGAGTCTTCTTCAGACTTCAGTTCAGTCTGAACAAGGGTCTCGACCCGAAAAGTCACCCATTCCTTCTCTCCCGAGATGTTGTCTGACCCGCTAAGTTACTCCAGCATTTTGCGTGTTCCTGCTCCCTGTCAATTTCCCTTTCCATTCTCCCAGAGTTTCTGTGCCCCTTGGACCTTTTCTGGTGCAACCTCCCAGTGCCACCGATGGGTCTTCCCTTTTGCTCATTCCTAGTTCCCTCCCGACAGGATGTTTCAGGCAGTCGGAGAGTCTGGAACTGAGTCTGAGATCATAGCGTCGGAATTAAAGGACGTTCCTTTAGAAAGATGAGGAGAATTTTCTTTGGTCAGAGGGTGTTGAATCTGTGGAATTCATTGCAACAGAAGGCCGGGGAATGGGATTAGGAGGGATAGATGGATCAGCCATGAGTGAACGGCGGAATAGATTTGATGTGCCGAATAGCCTAATTCTACTCCTGTCACTTATGACGTTATGATCCAATGGAAGGGAGGTTGGTGCTCCACTCTGGTTGATCCAGGAGATATTGTCGGTGATATTTACACCCAAGAACTCAAAGCTCTCGACCAAAGCATTCTAGCCAAAACATAGCAAATTGTAAAGCCGTGCCAAGACAGTGTAATGAAAATGTGGAGACTTGCCCTCTCCCTCTGTTGTGAGGAATAGACTTGGCTGGAATCCCAGCTGGATAGCATGCTTGCTTTTTTTTTGTTTGGTTCAAAAAAATGCAAATAAATGAAAAGAAGGTGACGTAGCGGTAGAGCTACTGCCTCACAGCGCCAGAGTCCTGGGTTTAATCCTGACTACGGGTGCTTGTCTGAACGGAGTTTGTACGTTCTCCCTGTGACCTGCGTGGGTTTTCACGGGAACCTTCGGTTTCCTCCCACACTCCAAGGACATATATATAACATATAACATATAACAACTACAGCATGGAAACAGGCCTGTCCGGCCCTACCAGTCCACGCCGACCATTCTCCCTGACCTAGTCTCATCTACCTGCACTCAGACCATAACCCTCCAATCCCCTCCTATCCATATACCTATCCAATTTACTCTTAAATAATAAAATCGAGCCAGCCTCCACCACTTCCACCGGAAGCCCATTCCATACAGCCACAACCCTCTGAGTAAAGAAGTTCCCCCTCATGTTACCCCTAAACCTTTGTCCCTCAATTCTGAAGCTATGTCCCCTTGTTGGAATCTTCCCCACTCTCAAAGGGAAAAGCCTACCCACGTCAACTCTGTCCGTCCCTCTCAAAATTTTAAAAACCTCTATCAAGTCCCCCCTCAACCTTCTACGCTCCGAAGAATAAAGACCCAACCTGTTCAACCTCTCTCTGTAGCCTAAGTGCTGAAACCCAGGCAACATTCTAGTAAATCTCCTCTGTACCCTCTCCATTTTGTCGACATCCTTCCTATAATTTGGCGACCAGAACTGCACACCATACTCCAGATTTGGCCTCACCAATGCCCTGTACAATTTCAACATTACATCCCAACTTCTATACTCGATGCTCTGATTTATAAAGGCAAGCATACCAAACGCCTTCTTCACCACCCTATCCAAATGAGATTCCACCTTCAGGGAACAATGCACAGTTATTCCCAGATCCCTCTGTTCCACTGCATTCCTCAATTCCCTACCATTTACCCTGTACATCCTATTTTGATTTGTCCTACCAAAATGCAGCACCTCACACTTATCAGCATTAAACTCCATCTGCCATCTTTCAGCCCACCCTTCCAAAAGGCCCAAGTCTCTCTGTAGACTTTGAAAATCTACCTCACTATCAACTACTCCACCTATCTTAGTATCATCTGCATATTTACTAATCCAATTTGCCACACCATCATCCAGATCATTAATGTAAATGACAAACAACAGTGGACCCAACACAGATCCTTGGGGCACTCCACTAGACACTGGCCTCCAACCTGACATACAATTGTCAACCGTTACCCTCTGGTATCTCCCATTCAGCCATTGTTGAATCCATCTTGCAACCTCACTATTAATACCCAACGATTTAACCTTCTTAATCAACCTTCCATGTGGAACCTTGTCAAATGCCTTACTGAAGTCCATATAGACAACATCCACAGCCTTGCCCTTATCAATTTCCCTGGTAACCTCTTCAAAAAATTCAAGAAGATTAGTCAAACATGACCTTCCAGGCACAAATCCATGTTGACTGTTTCTAATCAGGCCTTGATTATCCAAATAATTATATATATTGTCCCTAAGTATCTTTTCCATTAATTTTCCCACCACAGACGTCAAACTATTAGGTCTATAATTGCTAGGTTTACTTTTAGAACCTTTTTTAAACAAAGGCACAACATGCGCAATGCGCCAATCTTCCGGCACCATCCCTGTTTCTAATGACGTACAGGATTTTAGGTTAATTGACTTGGTATACATGTAAAATTGTGTCAGGTAGCGTTAATGTGCGGGGATCGCTGGTCGGTGTGGACTTGATGGGTGGAATGGCCTGTTTCTATGCTGTATCACTAAACAAAACTAAAACGTTGATGTTGACTGGGGCAGTACGAAGTAGAGATGGAGTCAATGGTCAGCAGTCTGGTCAGCGTGATGCCATGTTGTGCTTTACCAGTAGATGGCAGTAAACACTGCAACATATGTAGTGTACAACAAACTCTGAATCTGGGCTCACTAGGCACAACAAACTCTGAATCTGGGCTTTGCCTCTAGATGGCGCTAAACACTACACAACGTGAATGAATGAATGAATGAATGAATGAATGAATGAATGAATGAATGAATGAGTGAATGAATGAATGAATGAATGAATGAATGAGTGAATGAATGAATGAATGAATGAATGAATGAGTGAATGAATGAATGAATGGATGGATGAATAAGTTTATTGGCCAAGTATGTGCATATACAAGGAATGTGCCTTGGTGCTCCGCTCACAATTGACAACACAATCGTACAGTTAACAGTTAAGAATAAAGGATAACCACATCAAAGCAATAAGGACACAACATTAGGGTCTAAACATGCGGGTGAAAATAAACCAGAGCAAAAAAGAGACAACAGACTTTGGTTATTGAGTAGAACTATCACTCGTGGGGAAAAAAAGCTGTTTTTATGTCTGGCTGTGGCTGCTTTGACAGTCCGGAGTCGCCTTCGAAGATTTTGGAACTTTGGAACTTGAAGAGTTTTGGAACTCAAAGAGGAAGGAACTGCAGATGCTGGTTTATAACGAAGATAGACACAAAAAGGCTGGAGTAACAGCGGGAACAGGCAGCCTCTCTGGAGAGAAGCAATGGGTGATATTGCAGGTCGAGACCCTGCTTCAGACTGGTTAGAGATTAGGGGAGATTAGGGAAGTGGGGAGATAAAGAACAATGAATGAAAGATATGTGAAAAAGTAATGGAAACAGGCCACTGTTAGCTGCCTGTGGGGTGAAAACACAAAGCACGTCCGACTTGGACGGGGGAGGGATACAGAGAGCGAGAATGCGAGAGAAATTAATATTCATACATGGTGTTAATGTGCGGGGATCACTGGTCGCTGCGGACTTGGTGATATGAAGGGTCTGTTTCATAAGGTAATAACGAATAGGAGTAGAATTAGGCCATTTGGCCTATCAAGTCTACTCCACCATTTAATCATGGCTGATCTATCTCTCCCTCCTAACCCCATTCTCCTGCCTTCTCCCCATGACCTCTGACACATGCCTAATCAAGAATCTATCTGTCTCTGCCTTAAAAAATACCCACTGACTTGGCCTCCACAGCCTTCTGTAGCAAAGAATTCCACAGATTCACCACCCTCTAACTAAAGAAATCCCCCCTCATCTCTTCTGTAAACATACATCCTTTTATTCTGAGACTCTGTCCTCTGGTTTTTAACTCTCCCACTAGTGGAAACACCCTCTTAACATCCACTGTTTTCAGGCCTTTAACTATTCGGTAAGTTTAAGGACTGCCTCAAAGTGTCCCTCAAAGACTTGGACATCAACCTCAGCACTTGGGGGTCACTTGCTCTCGACCGTCCAACCTGGCGTAGCAAGCTCACCACAGGAGCCCGTGCAGCAGAGAACAGACGCACTGCAGAGGCCCAGAGGAAACGCACCGCTCGCAAGGCCCCGGGCTACCTCCACTTCCACTGCAGCACCCATCCACTTGTGTCCTACGTGTGGGCGTGCCTTCCGGGCCCGGATTGGCCTCACCAGTCACTTCCGGACCCACAGTCACCAATCCTCCAACTGAAAGTCAATAGACAATAGACAATAGGTGCAGGAGGAGGCCATTCGGCCCTTCGAGCCAGCACCGCCATTCAATGTGATCATGGCTGATCATTCTCAATCAGTACCCCATTCCTGCTTCTCCCCATACCCCCTGACTCTGCTATCCTTGAGAGCTCTATCTAGCTCTCTCTTGAAAGCATTCAGAGAATTGGTCTCCACTGCCTTCTGAGGCAGAGAATTCCACCGATTCACAACTCTCTGACTGAAAAAGTTTTTCCTCATCTCCGTTCTAAATGGCCTACCCCTTATTTTTAAACTGTGGCCCCTTGTTCTGGACTCCCCCAACATTGGGAACATGTTTCCTGCCTCTAACGTGTCCAACCCCTTAATAATCTTATACGTTTCGATAAGATCTCCTCTCATCCTTCTAAATTCCAGTGTATACAAGCCTAGTCGCTCCAGTCTTTCAACATACGACAGTCCCGCCATTCCGGGAATTAACCTAGTAGTCATAGTCATCTTCGAACCCGAAGGACGAACAACAACAAGTTTCGATAAGGTCTCCCCTCATCTTTCTAAACTCCAGCAAGTACAGGTCCAGTGCCATCAAATGTTCATCATATGTTAACCCAATCTTTTCAGGGATCTTTCTCGTAAACCTCCTCTGGACCCTGTCCGCGCCAACACATCCTTCCTCGGATATGAGGGAGAGATAGACCAGCCATGATTGAATGGCGGAGTGGACTTCATGGGTCGAATAGTACCTGGCAATCAGTAGTAAAAAAGCAAACTGAATGCTCGCATTTCTTTCAAGAGGGCTTGTGTACAAAAACAGGGATGTAATGTTGAGGCTCTATAAGGCGCTGGTAAGGCCGCATTTGGAATATTGTGAGCGACCTTACTAATGTCATTTTTTATTACCTTACTAATGTCATTTTTAATACCTTACTAATGTCATTTTTTACTTCCTTACGAATGTCATTTTTTACTACCTTACTAATTAATGTCATTTTCTATTTATCTATTTATTTATCTGTCTGTCTGCCTGTCTGTCTATCTATCTATCTATCTATCTATCTATCTATCTATCTATCTATCTATCTATCTATCTATCTATCTATTTATCTATTTATCTATTTATTTATTTATTTATTTATCTATTCACTTATTTATTTATTTATTTATTTATTTATTTATTTATTTATTTATTTATTTATTTATTTATTTAACAATCTTATTTATCCTTGGAATATTACTGCTGAGGTGACCCGTTGTCTTGTCAAATACATTTCATTGTACCGTTGACCCTGTGCTAACCTACTTATGACAAATAATTTTTTTAATTATTATTATTATTATTATTGTTTAGATTTTTTTTTAGATTTAGAGATACAGCGCGGAAACAGGCCCTTCGGCCCACCGGGTCCGTGCCGCCCAGCGATCCCCGCACACTAACACTATCCTACACACACTAGGGACAATTTTTACATTTGCCCAGCCAATTAACCTACATACCTGTACGTCATTGGAGTGTGGGAGGAAACCGAAGATCTCGGAGAAAACCCACGCAGGTCACGGGGAGAACGTACAAACTCCGTACAGACGGCGACCGTAGTCAGGATCGAACCTGAGTTTCCGGGGCTGCATTCGCTGTAAGGCAACAACTCTACCGCTGCGCCACCGTGCCGTGTTATTACCATTATTATTATCATTATTATTATTATTATTATTATTATTATTATTATTATTATTATTATTGTGAGCAATTCCTGGCACCATATCTGAGGAAGGATGTGCTGGCTCTGGAGAGGGTCCAGAGGAGGTTTACAAGATTGATCCCAGGAATGAGTGGGTTAACCTCTGATGAGCGTTTGTTGGACACTAGGCCAGACTTGGCCAGAAGGCTGCAGAGGCCAAGTCAGTGGATATTTTTAAGGCAGAGACAGATAGATTCTTGATTAGTATGGGTGTCGGAGGTTATGGGGAGAAGGCAGGAGAATGCGGTTGGGAGGGAGAGATAGATAAGCCATTGAATGGCAGAGTAGACTTGATGGGCCAAATGGTCTAATTCTTCTCCTATTCCTTATGACCCCTTGTGAATGGCCCATGAATGAAGTCTTCTTCAGTATCAACCAGCATCTGCAGTTCCTTCCTACACAGGGAATGGGGGAGAATTATATCATGAGTGGGCAGATGGGATAGGTTAGGCGGTACGGTGGCGCAGCGGTAGAGTTGCTGCCTTACAGCACCAGAGAACTGGGTTCGATCCTGACTGCGTGCGCTGTCTGTACGGAGTTTGCATGTTCTCCCCGTGACCTGCATGAGGTTTCTCCGGGTGCTCCGATTTCCTCCTACACTCCAATGACGTGCAGGTTTGTAGGCTAATTGGCTTGGTAAAACTGTAAACTGTCTCTGGTATGTGTTGGGCAGTGTTATTGTGCTGGGATCATTGATCGGCACGGACTCGGTGGGCCGAATGGCCTGTTTTCGCACTGTACCTCTAAATCACGTTTTTTGCACAGAAATGATGTGCTGAAGGGCCTGCCCCATACTACATCATGGTAGACACAAAATGCTGGAGTAACTCAGCGGGTCAGGCAGCATCTCGGGAGAGAAGGAATGGGTGACGTTTCGGGTCGAGACCCTTCTTCAGACTGATGTCAGGGGAGGGAGAGGGACAAAGGTAGAATGTAGTCGGAGACAGGAAGACTAACGGGAGAACTGTGAAGGGGGGGGGGGAGAGAGAGGGGAAGCAGGGACTACCTGAAGTTAGAGAAATCAATGTTCATACCAGGTGAGGCAGAGGTTCACCAGCACCTCCTCCAACCTCATCTACTGTATCCGCTGTTCCAGATGTCAACTTCTCTACATCGGTGAGACCAAGCACAGGCTTGGCGATCGTTTCTCTCAACACCTCCGCTCAGTCCGTCTCAACCAACCTGATCTCCCGGTGGCTCAGCACTTCAACTCCCCATCCCATTCCCAATCTGACCTTTCTGTCCTGGGCCTCCTCCACTGTCAGAGTGAGGCCCAGTGCCAATTGGAGGAACAGTACCTCATATTTTGCTTGGGTAGTTTACACCCCAGCGGTATGAACATTGACTTCTCTAACTTCAGATAGTCCCTGCTTTCCCTCTCTATCCCCTCCCCCTTCCCAGTTCTCCCACCAGTCTTCCTGTCTCCGACTACATCCATGATCACATTGAATGGCGGTGCTGGCTCGAAGGGCCGAATGACCTACTCCTGCACCTATTGTCTATCATCTGCATCCTATTCTTGTCCCACCCCCACCCCTGACATCAGTCTGAAGGGTCTCCACCCGAAACGTCACCCATTCCTTCTCTCCCGAGATGCTGCCTGACCCGCTGAGTTACTCCAGCATTTTGTGTCTACCTTCGATTTAAACCAGCATCTGCAGTTTTTTTCCCCATGCTACAACATCCCAGGTTCTATGTACTAATCTTAATGAAATAAAAAAGTTTTGTTGAGTCGATTGCGGAAAACAAGCAGAATTACCCTGCATACTTTCTTCAGTTTCAGGAGAAGATTTCCCAGCAAAACCCCCTTCTCTCGTCTCGAGCCATTTGATATTAATTACAATTGCCAACCCGTTTCTTAGAACTAGCTCCCCACACACACCGAGACACTTTCTATTTCTGGAGCACTTTGCTCTTTTATTCCCTTCACCTCAGCGAACCTGAGAGAGTGGGCCACCTCATTGTTTCAGTCCATCACTCTCAGCACCCACTCTCAGCTACACCTAGCCCCCTGATAACACAGCTTCCTGGAAACGCAAAGAGAAACAACTAATGGAGCACAAAAACATTGCTCTGTCCTCACCTTCTCCCGCTCTCTATATAATAATAATAATACATTTTATTTGTCATATGTAGGTTGGCACAGGGTCAACGATACAATGAAATGTATTTGACAATAGACAATAGGTGCAGGAGGAGGCCATTCAGCCCTTCGATTCAATGTGATCATGACTGATCATTCTCAATCAGTACCCCATTCCTGCCTTCTCCCCATACCCCCTGACTCCGCTATCCTTGAGAGCTCTATCTAGCTCTCTCTTGAATGCATTCAGAGAATTGGTCTCCACTGCCTTCTGAGGCAGAGAATTCCACCGATTCACAACTCTCTGACTGAAAAAGTTTTTCCTCATCTCCGTTCTAAATGGCCTACCCCTTATTTTTAAACTGTGGCCCCTTGTTCTGGACTCCCCCAACATTGGGAACATGTTTCCTGCCTCTAACGTGTCCAACCCCTTAATAATCTTATACGTTTCGATAAGATCTCCTCTCATCCTTCTAAATTCCAGTGTATACAAGCCTAGTCGCTCCAGCCTTTCAACATATGATAGTCCCGCCTTTCCGGGAATTAACCTAGTAAACCGATGCTGGAAGACAACGGGTCACCTCAGCAGTAATATTCCAAGGATAAATAAGATTTTTTTAAATGACATTAGTAAGATAAGAAGACAATATTAAAAATAGGTAAAAAGACAATATTAAAAATAATCAACATATATGATTTGAAATGTGTTTATTAGTTCAGAAGCCTGATGGCCTGATGGTAGAAACTGTTCTTAAGTCTGGTGGTACGTGCAGCCATACTCCTGTATCGTCTGCCTGAAGGTAACAAGGAGGACAGCCTGTGTGCTGGGTGGCTGTGGTCCTTGATTTTGCTGCGTGCCTTCCACAGGCACCGCCGGTAGAAAATGTCCTGAATGGCCGGGAGACAGTTGCCAGTGATGTGACGTGCCGTCTTCACCACTCTCTGCAGTGATTTGTGGCTGTGGGCAGAACAGTTCCCGTACCAGACTGTAATGCAGCCCTGTGATGTCAGCAGGCTCTCGATGGTGCATCTGTAGAAGTTTGTGAGGATGCTGGCGTTCATGCCAAACTTCCCATGTAGACACGAAATGCTGGAGTAACTCAATGGGACAGGCAGCATCTCTGGAGAGACGTTTCGCTTCGAGACCCTTCTTCAGTTATGGCTCGTTCATATGGCACGGTAGAGTTGCTGCCTTGCAGCGAATGCAGCGCCGGAGACTCAGGTTCGATCCTGACTACGGGCGGCGTCTGTACGGTCTCCCCGTGACCTGCGTGGGTTTTCTCCGAGATCTTCGGTTTCCTCCCACACTCCAAAGACGTACAGGTCTGTTGGCCAATTGACTGGGTAAATGTAAAAATTGTCCCTAGTGTGTGTAGGATAGTGTTAATGTGCGGGGATCGCTGGGCGGCGCGGACTCGGTGGGTCGAAGGGCCTGTTTCCGCGCTGTATCTCTAAATCTAAACCTACATTGCAGAAACAAGGAACTGCAGATGCTGGTTAATACACATAAGGCCACAAAGTGCTGGAGAAACGCAGTGGGTTAGACAGCAGCTTTAGACTTTAGAATTTAGAGATAGGGCACGGAAACAGGCCCTTCGGTTCCCCGAGTCCGCGCCGCCCAGCGATCATCCCGTACACGAGCACTATCCCACACACGAGGGACAAGTTACAATTTTATGGAAGTCAATTAACCGACAGACCTGCCTGTCTTTGGAGTGTGGGAGGAAACTGGAGCACCCGTAGAAATTCACAGGGAAAATGTACAAACTCCATACAGACAGCACCCATAGTCAGGATCGAACCCGGGTGTCTGGCGTTGTAAGTCAGCAACTCTACCGCTGCGCCACCGTGCCGCCCAATTCCCTTGCTCCGGCTCTTTACTCAACTCTGTCCTCACCTCTCCTGCTCTCTGCCCATCTTGATTTAGATTTTCAGATTTAGAGATACAGCGCGGAAACAGGCCCTTCGGCCCACTGAGTCCGCGCCGCCCAGCGATCCCCGCACACTAACACTATCCTAGACACACTAGGGACAATTTTTACATTTACCCAGTCAATTAACGTACAAACCTGTACGTCTTTGGAGTGTGGGAGGAAACCGAAGATATCGGAGAAAACCCACGCAGGTCACGGGGAGAACGTACAACCTCCGTACAGACGGCGCCCATAGTCAGGATCGAACCTGAGTCTCCGGCGCTGCATTCGCTGTAAGGCAGCAACTCTACCGCTGCGCCACCGTCTTGCTTTCATCTCACGTGAGTTATGGCGCATTCAGTTGGTTGCTGAAACAAGAAGCTACAGATGTTGGTTAACACACCAAGAGCCAGTGGCGGCACGGTGGTGCAGCGGGAGAGCTGCTGCCTCACTGCGCCAGAGACCCGGGTTCAATCCTGATTATGGGCGCTGTCGTTTCGGAGTTTGTACGTTCCCCTAGCGACCGCATGGATTTTCTCCGGGTGCTCCTGTTTCGTCCAACACTCCAAAGACGTACAGGTTTGTTGGTTAATTAGCTGTGGTAAGTTGTAAAATAGTCCCGAGCGTGTGTCGGATAGTGTGTGTGTGTGTGTGTGTGCGCGCACAAGGTGATCACTAGTCGGCGTGGACTCGGTGGGCAGAAGGGCCTGTATCTCTAAAGTCCAAAAGTCTAAATCTCCTGTGCACTTTCCTTCCTGATCTTAGCTTAAATTATACCTGATACTGCAGTTTATCTGCTGCCAAAGTGTTCCCCCAGCTGGTAATTTTCCGGTTCAGTGGGCGCCCGGAGAGGGTTTCTGTTTACCAGGTTCCCTCTCATCTTAGTTTCCTTGTTCACCTGCAATATCTTTCAGAAGAAAAATGATTCACCTTCCTCACCTCCCACGATTAGTGCTAAAATGTTGTTTTTTCCCTGCCTCTTTATAGATACTTCATCATTCTGGTCGTTAATCACTCTGTCTGTTTTTGTGGTTACATTTAATAAACCACCTCTGCAATCCTATCTCTCACATTCTTACCTTTTGACATAACTTCCTTTGAAACCAGCAATTGACCTAAATTTGTTCTTAACCCTTTGACAGCTAGTTCCATGTTAAAGTAAAAGTTTTCCTTTTTCTAGTTTACAGGTACAGCGCAGAAATAAACAATAGACAATAGGTGCAGGAGGATGCCATTCGGCCCTTCGAGCCAACACCGCCATTCAATGTGATCATGGCTGATCATTCTCAATCAGTACCCCATTCCTGCCTTCTCCCCATACCCCCTGACTCCGCTATCGTTAAGAGCTCTATCTAGCTCTCTCTTGAATGCATTCAGAGAATTGGCCTCCACTGCCGTCTGAGGCAGAGAATTCCACAGATTCACAATTCTCTCTGACTGAAAAAGTTTTTCCTCATCTCAGTTCTAAATGGCCTACCCCTTATTCTTAAACTGTGGCCCCTTGTTCTGGACTCCCCCAACATTGGGAACATGTTTCCTGCCTCTAACGTGTCCAACCCCTTAATAATCTTATACGTTTCGATAAGATCTCCTCTCATCCTTCTAAATTCCAGTGTATACAAGCCTAGTCGCTCCAGTCTTTCAACATACGACAGTCCCGCCATTCCGGGAATTAACCTAGTAAACCTACGCTGCACGCCCTCAATAGCAAGAATATCCTTCCTCAAATTTGGAGACCAAAACTGCACACAGTACTCCAAGTGCGGTCTCACTAGGGCCCTGTACAACTGCAGAAGGACCTCTTTGCTCCTATACTCAACTCCTCTTGTTATGAAGGCCAACATTCCATTGGCTTTCTTCACTGCCTGCTGTACCTGCATGCTTCCTTTCAGTGGCCCACCGAGTCCGCGCCGACCAGCGATCCCCGCACACTGACACCATCCGACACACACGACAGACAATTTACATTCACTCCAAGCCAATTAACCCACACACCTGCACGCCTTTGGAGCGTGGGCGGAAACCGAAGATCTCGGAGGAAGCCCCACGCAGGTCATGGGGAGAGCGTACAAACTCCGTGCAGACGGCGCCCGTGGTCAGGATCGAACGCGGGTCGCTGGCACAGGGAGGCAGCAACTCTACCACTGCGCCACCGAGTGGTGAAGGAGAGCTTTTTAGTTTTAGAGATACAGCGCAGAAACAGGCCCTTCAGCTCAATGAATCTGTGCCGGCCAGCCATACCTGCACACTGACACCACCCGACACACACTAAGGACAATTTACAATGATACCAAGCAAATTAGCCCACATTGGAGGAAACTGCAGATCCTGGAGAAAACCCGAGCTCTACCTTCAAGTCACCCTTGCATTCCCTCTCTCTCCATCCCTCGCCCACCCTAACAGTCCTGCTAGTTTCACTGTTCATTTCCCTTCGTTATCACCTTGTCCACAGCCAACAATGGACCATTGTGTGCTCCACCTTCCCTGAGTCATTGGCACTGGCTCTGAATTGATCTGTACCTTTTCATATCTCGAGTTTCCCTCTCCCCCTGACACTCAGTCTGAAGAAGGGTCTCGACCTGAAACAATAGACAATAGACAATAGGTGCAGGAGGAGACCATTCGGCCCTTCGAGCCAACACCGCCATTCAATGTGATCATGGCTGATCATTCTCAATCAGTACCCCGTTCCTGCCTTCTCCCCATACCCCCTGACTCCGCTATCCTTAAGAGCTCTATCCAGCTCTCTCTTGAATGCATTCAGAGAATTGGCCTCCACTGCCTTCTGAGGTAGAGAATTCCACAGATTCACAACTTTCTGACTGAAAAAGTTTTTCCTCATCTCAGTTCTACCCCTTATTCTTAAACTGTGGCCCCTTGTTCTGGACTCGCACAACATTGGGAACATGTTTCCTGCCTCTAATGTGTCCAACCCCTTAATAATCTTATACGTTTCGATAAGATCTCCTCTCATCCTTCTAAATTTCAGTGTTATCTAATCCTTCTCTCCAGAGATGCTGCCCAAAGATACTAGAGGAACAAGATAGGCCACTCGACCCTAAAAACCGTAGTATGTCATGGCACCATTTTAGTAAGCAGAAACTTGCAGAAACATTTAAAAAGAAAAATAACAAAAATCTGTGAATTGATAGATGAGATATGTTCTGCATTTTAATAGAAAAATAACTGCAGATGCTGGTACAAATCGAAGGTGTCACAAAATGCTGGAGTAACTCAGCGAGTCAGGCAGCATCGCTGGAGAGAAGGAATGGGTGACGTTTCGGGTCGAGACCCTTCTTCAGACTAAGGCACGTACCACCAGATTGAGGAACAGTTTCTTCCCCGCTGCTATCAAACTTCTGAACAATCCTCTTATAAGATAGAGTGTAGTCCTGATCTTCCAACCTACCTCATTACGGACTCTGGACATTTTCCCTGCAACTGTAACGCTGTAACATTATATTCTGCACTCTGATATATTTCTTGTTGCCCTCCCTGTTGTAATTGCGGAGACATAAGAAACTGCAGGTGCCAGCTTACAAAAAAAGACACAACGTGTTGGAGTAACTCAGCAGGTCAGGCATCATCTCTGGGGAACGTGGAAAGGTGATATTTTGAGTTGGGACTCTTCTTCAGTCTGAAGAAATGTTCTGATCCTAAACGTTACTTATCCATGTTCTCCAGTGGTGCTACCAGACCCACTGAGTTACTCCAGTACTTTATTTCTTCTTCTTTGATCGTAAGTTCATAGTTCATAAGTGACAGGAGCAGAATCAAGCCTTTCGGCCCATCAGGTCTACTCGCCATTCAATTCAGGCTGATCTATCATTCCCTCTCTACCCCTTTCTCCTGCCTTCTCCCCATAATCTCTGACACCTGTACTATAATTGTACAGCATGATTTGACCAGGTGGCACACAAGCAAATTTTATCACTGGGTGTTGGTGCACTTGACAATACTAAAGCAGTATCCATACTCTTCTGCAGTTGTATAGGGCCCTGGTAAGGCCACATCTGGAGTATTGTGTACAGTTTTGGTCTCCTAATTTGAGGAAGGACATCCTTGTAATTGAGGCAGTGCAGCGTAGGTTCGTGAGATTGATCCCTGGGATGGCGGGACTGTCCTGTGAGGGAAGATTTAAAAGACTGGGCTTGTATTCACTGGAGTTTTGAAGGATGAGAGGGGATATTATAGAGACATATAAAATTATAAAAGGACTGGACAAGTTAGATGCAGGAAAAATGTTCCCAATGCTGTGGGAGTCCAGAACCAGGGGCCACAGTCTTAGAATAAAGGGGAGGCCATTTAAAATTGAGGTGAGAAGGAACTTTTTCACCCAGAGATTTGTGAATTTGGGCAATTCTCTGCCACAGAGGGCAGTGGAAGCCAAATCACTGGATGGATTTAAGAGAGAGTTCGATAGAGAACTTGGGGCTAGTGGAATCAGGGGATATTGGGAGAAGGCAGGCACGGGTTACTGATTGTGGATGATCAGCCATGATCACAATGAATGGCGGTGCTGGCTCGAATGGCTGAATGGCCTCCTTCTGGACCTATTTTCTAAGTTTCTATGTTTCTCTTGGAAGAGGAAAGATGCAGGGTGATTTGGACAGGTTGTGTGAGTGGGCGGATGCATGGCAGATGCAGTTTAATGTGGATAAATGTGAGGTTATCCATTTTGGTGGTAAGAATAGGAAGGCAGATTATTATCTGAAGTTAGGTGTCAAGTTAGGAAAAGGGGACGTACAACGAGATCTGGGTGTCCTAGTGCATCAGTCACTGAAAGGAAGCATGCAGGCAGAGCAGGCAGTGAAGAACGCCAATGGAACAAGAGCCTTCATAACAAGAGGAGTTGAGTATAGGAGCAAAGTGGTCCTTCTGCAGTTGTACGGGGCCTTAGTGAGACCGCACCTGGAGTACTGTGTGCAGATTTTGATCTCCAAATTTGAGGAAGGATATTCTTGCTATAGAGGGCATGCAGCATAGGTTTACTAGGTTAATTCCCGGAATGGCGGGACTGTCATATGTTGAATGACTGGAGCGGCTTGGGTTGTATACACTGGAATTTTTAGATTTAGATTTAGAGATACAGCGCAGAAACAGGCCCTTTGGCCCACCGAGTCCGCGCCGCCCAGCGATCCCCGCACATTAACACTATCCTACACCCACTAGGGACAGTTTTTTTTACATTCACCCTGTCAATTAACCTACATACCTGTACGTCTTTGGAGTGTGGGAGGAAACCGAAGATCTCGGAGAAAACCCACGCAGGTCACAGGGAGAACGTACAAACTCCGTACAGACGGCGCCCGTAGTCAGGATCGAACCTGTGTCTCCAGCGCTGCATTCGCTGTAATGCAGCAACTGTACCTCTGCGCCACCGTGCCGCCTCTCATTTAGAAGGATGAGAGGGGATCTTATCGAAACATATAAGACTATTAAGGGGTTGGACACGTTAGAGGCAGGAAACACGTTCCCAATGTTGGGGGAGTCCAGAACCAGGGGCCACAGTTTAAGAATGAGGGGTAGGCTATTTAGAACAGAGATGAGGAAAAACCTTTTCAGTCAGAGAGTTGTAAATCTGTGGAATTCTCTGCCTCAGAAGGCAGTGGAGGCCAAGTCTCTGAATGCATTCAAGAGAGAACTAGATAGAGCTCTTAAGGATAGCGGAGTCAGGGGGTATGGGGAGAAGGCAGGAACGGGGTACTGATTGAGAATGATCAGCCATGATCACATTGAATAACGGTGCTGGCTCGAAGGGCCGAATGGCCTCCTCCTGCATCTATTGTCTATTGACCCGAAGCGTCACCCAATTCCTTCTCTCCAGAGGCGCTGCCTGTCCCGCTGAGTTACCCCAGCGTTTCGTGTCTTATCTTCCGTTTAAACCGGCATCTGCAGTTCCTTCCTACACACAAGGGCTGTCGTCTACTGTTGCCGGGGAGATGGGGGGAAGTGGGGGAGGGGGGGGGGGAGGGGGAGGAAGAAGACATGATCTCACCAAGGAAATCGAATGCCACCTCATTTCCCTTGAATGCATGCCTTTGGTTACACCAGGGCTGTGCTGTCATGGGGCAAGTCTATATTTAAAGTCTCTTTCACAACCTCCTCCATTCATTAATGCTATTCAGAAACCCCACTGCCAGCCAAGCCACTCCCTTTGTTTTCCGCCTAGTTCTTCCATCATCAATTTCCTCCTGGTAGGAACATCTTCTTGGGCAAGTCCTGCCCTTCCTCAATGTTCAATGGTTCAATGGTCTCCATCTTATCTTGTGCGCCAAGGTACAGCGAGACTATTTTCTGCGTGCAGATCAGTGAGATCATTCATAGTCACAGAGTCATACAATGTGGAAACAGGCCCTTCAGCCCAAGTTGCCCATGCTGACTAACATGCTCCATCGGGCGGCACGGTGGCGCAGCGGTAGAGGTTTTTTTTTGGGTTGTTTTTTTTTAGAGATACAGCGTGGAAACAGGCCCTTCGGCCCACCGAGTCCGCGCCGCCCAGCGATCCCCGCACATTAACATTATCCTACACGCACTAGGGATTTTTTTTTTTACATTTAACCAGTCAATTAACCTATATACCTGCACGTCTTTGGAGTGTGGAAGGAAACCGAAGATCTCGGAGAAACCCACGCAGGTCACGGGGAGAACGTACAAACTCCGTACAGACGGTGCCCGTAGTCAGGATCGAACCCGAGTCTCCGGCGCTGCATTCGCTGTAAGGCAGCAAATCTACCGCTGCACCACCGTGCCGCCCTCTGCAACACAGCCTTACAGAATGCAGCGCCGGAGACTCAGGTTCGATCCTGACTACGGAGTTTGTTCGTTCTCCCCGTGACCCACGTGGGTTTTCTCCGAGATCTTCGGTTTCCTCCCACACTCCAAAGACGTACAGGTATGTAGGTTAATTGACTGGGTAAATGTAAAAATTGTCCCTAGTTTGTGTAGGATAGTGTTAATGTGCGGGGATCGCTGGGCGGCGCGGACTCGGAGGGCCGAAGGGCCTGTTTCTGCCCTGTGTCTCTAAATCTAAAAATCTACGCTAGTCCCACCTGCCTGTGTTTGGGGGGACATGTCCCTCCAGTCTATCCTTGCAGGGGGTCTGGTCACAGGCACGGTACAGGAATATCTGAACTTCAACAATGCAGAGCAACAGTGCAAGTGAGGCACTTCATTCTGCCCCCCCCCCCCCCCCCCCCCCCCCATCGTCTCCTGCCTTGGAGAGAGTGCATGGTTAGCTTGAGTTTAGTTTAGAGATAAGCGTGCAGGTACAACAGGCACTGTAGAAAGCTAACCTTGTCGGCCTTCATAACACGAGGATTTGAGCAGAGGAGCAAAGAGGTCCTTCTGCAGTTGTACAGGGGGCCCTGGTGAGACCGCACCTGGAGTATTGTGTGCAGTTTTGGTCTCCTAATTTGAGGAAGGACGTCCTTGCTATTGAGGCAGTGCAGCGTAGGTTCACCAGTTTAATCCCTGCGGGATAGCGGGACTGTCATATGCGGAAAGATTGGAATGACTGGGCTTGTATTCACTGGAGTTTAGAAGGATGAGAGGGGAACTTATAGAGATATATAAAATTTTAAAAGGACTGGACAAGCTGGGTGCAGGGAAAATGTTCCCAATGTTGGGGGAGTCCAGAACCAGGGGCCACACAGTCTACGAACTGAGGTGAGGAAAGAAACTTTTCACCCAGACAGTAGTGAATTTAATAGACAATAGACAATAGGTGCAGGAGTAGGCCATTCGGCCCTTCGAGCCAGCACCACCATTCAATGTGATCATGGCTGATCATTCATAGAAACATAGAAAATAGGTGCAGGAGTAGGCCATTCGGCCCTTCGAGCCTGCACCGCCATTCAATATGATCATGGCTGATCATCCAACTCAGTATCCCGTACCTGCCTTCTCTCCATACCCCCTGATCCCTTTAGCCACAAGGGCCACATCTAACTCCCTCTTAAATATTCTCAATCAGTACCCCTTTCCTGCCTTCTCCCCATACCCCCTGACTCCGCTATTTGTGGAATTCTCTGCCACAGAACACAGAGGAGGTCGATTCACCGGAGTAATTCAAAAGAGTGTTAGGGGGAGAGGCGGAGAAGAGAGGTAGATCACATGCACCAAGGCAAACATTCAGTGTCTCTGTCGGAAAATAAACTGCAGATGCTGGTTAAAATGGAAGGTAGACACAAAATGCTGGAGTAACTCAGTGGGTCAGGCAGCATCTCGGGAGAGAAGGAACGGGGCGAGACCCTTCTTCACACTGAAGTGCAGACACAAAATGGTAGACATTCAGTCCCAGCTCACCGACAGGAAGCTATGGTCTTTAAGATGTGGTAGAGACGTTCTTGATCCTCTGCTCTGATGGTAAAGGCGAGGCGGAGGCGAAAGAACTGCAGAAAAGTTGCAAGACCGCACTGCATCTAGGGCACTTCAGAAAAACCTCACCTTTCTGCACTTTTGCTGTGTAATAATTAGCTTTGCAACAAGCGGGTGTCAATATTACACGGTTGATTCAGGCAACTACTCAGCCCCTTTGTCCCTTTGTTCACTGGGGAAGAGGTGGTAACGAAGGGGTACAAGGATGTGAACAGCGGAACTACCAGGGCGGCTGGAGTGGGGGGGGGGGGGGGGGGGGGGGGGAGGGGGGGGCAGAGGGAAGGATTGCAAGGGGCCACCTGAAATCTGAAAAATCAACGTTCATACTGCTGGGGTATGAGCTGCCCAAACGAAATATGAGGTGTTGTTCCTCCAATTTGCGTGTGGCCTCACTCTGAGAGTGGAGGACGAGACCCAGGACAGAAAGGTCAGTCGGGGAATGGGAAGGGGAGTTAAAATGTTTGGCAACCGGCTAAAACTGAGCGAGACAACCTTGGTTCTCCTGACTGGGGAGACTGACTTTCAGTCTGAGGAAGGGTCTCGACCCGAAAAAGGTCACCCATTCCCTTTCTCCAGGGAGGCCGTCTGACCCGCTGAGTTACTCCAGCCTTCTCTCCACTGACTCCCAATACAGTACAGAATCAACTTCAAGATCCTCCTATTCACATACAAAGCCCTAAATGGGCTTGCCCCCCCCCCCCCCCCAATATCAAATATCTTCTAACCCACCACTCTATCTCCAGGTCCCTCAGGTCGGCCGACTTGGGGCTACTCACTATCCCGCGGTCTAGGCTTAAGCTCAGGGGTGACCGCACTTTTGCGGTTGCAGCTCCTAGACTGTGGAACAGCATCCCTCTCCCCATCAGAACTGTCCCCCCCCCCCCCATCGACTCCTTTAAGTCCAGGCTCAAAACCTACTTCTATTCCCTAGCGTTTGAGGCCCTCTGAAGGGGCGCTGTGAACTGTAAACTGTTTATGTATGTGTTGTTAGGTTCGTGTGCTGTTGTATGTTCTTTTTTTAGTAGCAGCTGCACTGATGTACAGCACTTTGAGTCAACGTGGGTTGTGTTTAAATGTGCTACACTAATAAAATTGACTTGACTTGACTTTCGTGTCTGTCTTCTGAACTGCCCTTCTGAACTAGTTGCTGTTGGGACCCTGCCACCAGATTGAAAAAAAACTCATGAAGATGTAGAAATGGTGTGATCCGAGTGGGGGCATTTGTGTCGGCTCATACAGAAAGTATCATTATTCACTTCCGTGTGACAGCTCGAGGAAACTTTGCAACTGAAAGCTGGAAAATGCAGAAGTATGACATTTTCCCTTTCCCACAGCAAGCAGTTGCATTTGGGAAACTCCTTCTCAGTTGCACTTCTGTGCTCCTGGGTTCGATTCTGTTTCCTTTTTTTTTTTTTAAAGTACTTTATCGAAACTAAATTTGTTCAATTGTTCACAATAATAATATTTATGAGACGTTAATAATGACAGCCCACCGCCACAATACCAAAATCACCAAGTAATCTTATTACTAAACGAGACCAAGTGGACCTGTTGGGCCCAAACCCCTCCTGCATTGGCGTAGCACCCTCTCCTCGCCCCCCCCTCCTTCATTAAAATGTGAATAACATTAAAAATATAACACCGATTTCAATTAAACTTCTTCCATTAGCACCAAAGGGACGACGGTGAGTAAGGTGGGCCTAAAATTGTCGTGCTATTGTGTACCATTTTGGCTGTAGTTCAGGAACAAACAAGCAAACAAACAAACAAACGAGAGTTTTGTTATACAAGTGACTATTTGAAAAGGTCGGCATGGCGGCGCAGCGGTAGAGTTGCTGCGTTAGAGCGCCAGAGACCCAGGTTTGATCTTGACTATGGGTGCCAGTCTGTACGGAGTTTGTACGTTCTCCCCGTGACCTGCGTGGGTTTTCTCCATGTCTTCGGTTTCCTCCCACACTCCAAAGACATACAGGTTTGTTGGCTAATTGGCCTGGTAAAATTGTAAATTGTCCCTCGTGTGTGTAGGATAGTGCTAGTGTGGGGATCGATGGTCGGCACGGACTCGGTGGGCCGAAGGGCCTGTTTCCGTGCTGTATCTCAAAGCTAAACTTCGGAGATGCTGCCTGACTCGCCGAGTTACTCCAGCTCCTAGCAGGCATCTGCAGTTCCTTGTTGCTACCTGATCCTTTCTCAAAGGTTTAGAGGGATAAGGGTCAGAGGCAGTCAAATAGCTCAGATCAGCTGCTGAATTAGCATGGAACATTGGGCCTGAAGACCTGTTTCCATGTTCTATCACGCTAATACTCACTTTTTATCCGTCCGATAGACACCACGTAAACCAGAATCACCGTTTCGCAACATCAGTGTCTAAGGGCTTGTGAGTCATGGACCAGTTGTGAAATGTGTTTGTGTTGCATTTTAGGCAATTAGCTAACCAATAAACAATGCAGGATATGACCAATTCATCATCTGTCACCTTCTAAGGATAGGATAAAGACCAGGACCAGTGACTGACTAACAAGACCTCTTGCGAAGGGTTCCCACCCAAAACATCACCCATCCTTTTTCACCAGAGATGGGACAGGTTTGGAGGGATATGGGCCAAACGCAGGCAGGTGGGACTAGCGTAGATGGGGCATCATGGTTGGCATGGGGAGGTTGGGCCAAAAGGCCTGTTTCTGTGCTGTATGAATCTATGCCCGTGGGTAGGAAAGGCTTGGTGGGATATGGGCCAAAAGCGGGCAGGTGGGACTAGCGTAGATGGGGCGTCATGGTTGGCATGGGGAGGTTGGGCCGAAAGGCCTGTTTCTGTGCTGTATGAATCTATGCTCATGGGTAGGAAAGGCTTGGTGGGATATGGGCCAAACGTGGGCAGGTGGGACTAGCGTAGATGGGGCACCATGGTTGGCATGGGGAGGTTGGGCCGAAAGGCCTGTTTCTGTGCTGTATGAATCTATGCCCGTGGGTAGGAAAGGCTTGGTGGGATATGGGCCAAAAGCGGGCAGGTGGGACTAGCGTAGATGGGGCATCATGGTTGACATGGGGAAGTTGTTTCTGTGTTGTATGACACTATAACTCTATGACTCTATGGCATGGGGAAGTTGGGCTGAAAGGCCTGTTTCCGTGCTGTATGACTCTATGCCCATGGATAGGAAAGGTTCGGAAGGGTGTCAGCCAAACGCGGGCAGCTGAGACAAGCGTAGGTGGGGCTTCTTGGTCGGCATGGGGAAGTTGGGCCGAAGGGCCTGTTTCCGTGCTGTATGACTCGATGACACTAAATGGCACCAGGTGCCTGATCAATGCGTCTTTGCGAGGTTTCGCAGCCCGCTGAGTTTGCAGAAGAGACAGCACCACATGGGACCACACGAACCACAGTGTAACGCTCCAGCAAGCTTAGTACCAGTAGCAATCACAAAACGCTGGAGCAACTCAGCGGGTCAGGCAGCATCTCAGGAGAGGAGGAACGGGTGACATTTTGGGTCGAGACCGTTCTTCAGACTGATGTCAGGGGAGTTGGAGGGACAAAGATAGGATGTAGTTGGAGACAGGAAGACTAGTGGGAGAACTGGGAAGGAGGAGGAGGGGGAGGGGGAAGAGAGGGACAGAGGAACTATCTGAAGTTAGAGAAATCAATGTTCATACCGCTGGGCTGCAAGATGCCCAAACGAAATGTGAGGTGCTGTTCCTCCAATTTGCGCTGGGCCTCACTCTGACAATGGAGGAGGCCCAGGACAGAAAGGCCAGACTGGGGGTGGGAGGGGAATTGAAGTGCTCAGCCACTGGGAGATCAGGTTGGCTAAGGCGGACTGATCGAGGGCGTTGAGCGAAACGATCGCCGATCCTGCGTTTGGTCTCGTGGTTACCAGTAGCAATGCTTGCTTGAGCAAGATGCCAACTAGCACGAGGAGTTTTTATTTCCAACCACTGTTTGTGTCACTTTTATCTTGAGAAATGCTTCTCCATTGCACGACAACTGCAACTGGTCTTGTTCCTGACTTTAGACAGCGTTTTAGATGATGGATTGCTCATATCCTGCATTGATTGCACAACTGACTTTGCATTTATTTATTGGATATCTAATATTAGAATTCAACATAAACAACTCTGTGCAGCTGGGTGACTGATTCACAAGACCCCAGGCTATCCTGCTTGCAAAGGGTGATTCTCACATGCAGTAACATGCCTCCTTTAGGCAGCAGTAAAACAGCTGGAGAAAAAGCCAGATGGGAGAGAGAGAGAGAAAGAGAGAGAGAGAGAGAGAGAGAGAGAGAGAGAGAGAGAGAGAGAGAGAGAGGTGTAGAGAGAGGTGTAGAGAGAGGTGTAGAGAGAGGTGTAGAGAGAGGTGTAGAGAGAGGTGTAGAGAGAGGTAGAGAGAGAGGTAGAGAGAGAGGTAGAGAGAGAGGTAGAGAGAGAGGTAGAGAGGTAGAGAGAGAGGTAGAGAGGTAGAGAGGTAGAGAGAGAGAGGTAGAGAGAGAGAGGTAGAGAGGTAGAGAGAGAGGTAGAGAGAGAGAGAGAGAGAGAGAGAGAGAGAGAGAGGTAGAGAGGTAGAGAGAGAGAGGTAGAGAGAGAGGTAGAGAGAGAGAGGTAGAGAGAGAGGTAGAGAGAGAGAGAGAGAGGTAGAGAGAGAGGTAGAGAGAGAGGTAGAGAGAGAGGTAGAGAGAGAGGTAGAGAGAGAGGTAGAGAGAGAGGTAGAGAGAGAGGTAGAGAGAGAGGTAGAGAGAGAGGTAGAGAGAGAGGTAGAGAGAGAGGTAGAGAGAGAGGTAGAGAGAGAGGTAGAGAGAGAGGTAGAGAGAGAGGTAGAGAGAGGGGTAGAGAGAGGGGTAGAGAGAGGGGTAGAGAGAGAGGTAGAGAGAGAGGTAGAGAGAGAGGTAGAGAGAGAGGTAGAGAGAGAGAGGTAGAGAGAGAGAGGTAGAGAGAGAGAGGTAGAGAGAGAGAGGTAGAGAGAGAGAGGTAGAGAGAGAGAGGTAGAGAGAGAGAGGTAGAGAGAGAGAGGTAGAGAGAGAGAGGTAGAGAGAGAGGTAGAGAGAGATAGAGAGAGAGAGATAGAGAGAGAGAGGTAGAGAGGGAGAGGTAGAGAGAGAGAGGTAGAGAGAGAGAGGTAGAGAGAGAGGTAGAGAGAGAGAGGTAGAGAGAGAGGTAGAGAGAGAGAGGTAGAGAGAGAGAGGTAGAGAGAGAGAGGTAGAGAGAGAGAGGTAGAGGGAGAGAGGTAGTGAGAGAGAGAGAGAGAGAGAGAGAGGGAGAGAGAGAGAGAGAGAGAGTAATGAGTTGCGAGAGAGAGAGAGAGAGAGAGAGAGAGAGAGAGAGAGAGAGAGAGAGAGAGAGAGAGAGAGAGAGAGAGAGTAATGAGTTGCAAGCGAGAGGGAGAGAGAGAGTAATTAGTTGCAAGCGAGAGGGAGAGAGAGAGAGTAATGAGGTGCAAGCGAGAGGCTTAGAGAGTGAGAGGGTCACATAAGTGAATGAGAGAAGTGGGGGACTGGGGTGGTCTGAATGAGCCGAGTGAGACAGAAGCAGTGGTGAGGAATGTCAGGACAGGGGTAAAGGGTGGGGAGAGTCGAGTGGGAACAAATGGGAAAAAGGCCGGTGTGGGCAAGATGGGCCGAAGGGCCTGTTTCCCCGCTGTACCACTCCACGACTCTATGAATCTATGACAAAGATGTGGCAGATTAAAGAGAAATACAGAGCTTGTGACAAAAGGTCTTTAGAAAGTAAAACCGTCACTATTTCCAGCGACTTTCATCATCAGTGGGAATTTCTCCCCTGACTACTTCTTCCTCAAGTTAGATTGGTTTTCCTGATTTCACAACAGCAACACATTAATGAATGAATGAATGAATTAATTAATACTCTATTGACATATGGAAACATAGAAAATAGGTGCAGTAGGCCATTTATAGCGGAGATGAGGAAAAAAGTTTTCACTCAGAGAGTTGTAAATCTGTGGAATTCTCTGCCCCAGAAGGCAGTGGAGGCCAATTCTCTGAATGCATTCAAGAGAGTTAGATAGAGCTCTTAATGATAGCGGAGTCAGGGGGTATGGGGATAGGGCAGGAACGGGGTACTGATTATGAATGGTCAGCCATCATCACATTGAATGGCGATGCTGGCTCGAAGGGCCGAATGGCCTATTCCTGCACCTATTGTCTACTGTCTATTGTATGTAGGTTAATTGGCTTAGTGGAAACGTAAATTGTCCCCCAGTGTGTGTATGATGGTGTTAAAGTGCGGGGATCGCTGGTCGGTGCGGACTCGGTGGGCCGAAGGGCCTGTTTCCGCGCTGTATCTCCAAACTAAACGAAACAGATTGATTGTAAAGTGCCAAATGGCAGTCTTGATTTTGTTACTACTCTGTATTTGTGTATAATTGAAATAAAGCATTTTGGATGATATTTTTTTTAAACACAGGGCAAGGGTTAGATGAAGAATGAAGTTCTCTCTGCACTGACCTGTTACACACTCCCTGGTAGACACAGAGAGAAGCCCCCTCTACCCAGTCCCATCACCCACCTCAGCAAGCAGCAAACAGCTTTGCAAGGCAAGGCAGCTGACCTAAGATAGACACCAAATGCTGGAGTAACTCAGCAAGACAGGCAGCATCTCTGGACAGAAGGAATGGGTGACATTTGCGGGTCGAGACCATTCATCAGAGTCTTCTCCTTCTATCCAGAGATGCTGCCTGGCCCGCTGAGTCACTCCAGCATTTTGTGCCTATTCTCCGATTTAAAGCAGCACCTGCAGTTGTTTCCTGCCCATGATGACTGACCTAGTTTGCGTCTCGGTTTCCTGTTCATTTTGGGACTAAGGTAAACCACAATCGAGAAAGGGAGGAAGATACCAGAGGTTTTGCTTTTCCTGCTGAAACCGTTACATCTCAGAGCTGTGCTGAAGGTTGGGGACAATAGACAATAGGTGCAGGAGTAGGCCATTCGGCCCTTCGAGCCAGCACCGCCATTCAATGTGGTCATGGCTGATCATTCTCAATCAGTACCCCGTTCCCACCTTCTCCCCGTACCCCCTGACTCCGCTATCCTTAAGAGCTCCATCTAGCTCTCTCTTGAATGCATTCAGAGAACTGGCCTCCACTGCCTTCTGAGGGGGGTCGGGGAAGGGGGTCAATGAGAGAGGGAGTCACTGAGATGGGAGGGGGGGGCAGTTTCGGAAGGGGGTCTGTGAGAGGGAGAGTAGGGTTGGGGGAAGCTCGGAGAGTGGGAAAGAGGTTCACAGGGTCACAGGAAGCATGTACAAACTCCGAACAGACAGCACCGGTGGTCAGGATCGAACCCGGGAACAGCTCTGCCCAGGACAGGAAGGCTCTGCAGAGAATAGTGCGTTCGGCTGAACGCACTATGGGAACTACACTCGCCCCCCCTGCAGGACCTATACATCAGGAGGTGCAGATCCACAGCCAGCAACATTATGGGGGACCCCTACCACCCCAGCAACGGACTGTTCCAGCTGCTACGGTCAGGCAAACGCCTCCGCTGTCACGCTGTGAAAACAGAGAGGATGAGAAGGAGTTTTTTCCCACAGGCCATCAGGACTGTTAACTCTCATATCACCAGGGACTAATTTAATTTACTGTATTAATTTTTTTTTTGTGTTAAATTTTTTTTTCCTATTGTGTTTTGTAGTTTAGCACAATCCGCAGGCGTTGCCACTTCCATTTCACTGCACATCTTGTATATGTGTGTGACAAATAAACTTGACTTGACTCTCCGTGACCCGCGTGGGTTTTCTCCGGGTGCTCCTGTTTCCTCCCACATTCCAAAGATGACAGGTTTACAGGTTAATTGGCCTCGGTAAAATTGTAAATTGTCCCGAGTGCGTGTGTAGGGTCGTGTTAATGTGCGGGGATCGCTGGTCGGTGCGGACTAGGTGGGCCAAAGAGCCTGCTTCCGCTATGTATCTCGAAACTAAACTAAACCTGTTACTCCTTGACTGACTGCCCGAATTAATTCCCGGAATGGTGGGACTGTCGTCTGTTGAAAGACTGGAGCGACTGGGCTTGTGTACGCTGCAATTTAGAAGGATGAGAGGGGATCTTATTGAAACATGTAAGATTATTAAGTGACTGGACACGCTAGAGGCAGGAAACATGTTGCCGATGTTGGGGGAGTCCAGAACAAGGGGCCACAGTTTAAGAATAAGGGGTCGGACATTTAGAACGGAGATGAGGAAGAACATTTTCACTCAGAGAGTTGTAAATCTGTGGAATTCTCTGCCTCAGAAGGCAGTGGAGGCCAATTCTCGGAATGCATTCAAGAGAGAGCTAGATAGAGCTCTTAAGGATAGCGGAGTCAGGGGGTGTGGGGAGAAGGCAGGAACGGGGTACTGATTGAGAATGATCAGCCATGACCACATTCAATGGCGGTGCTGGCTCGAGGGGCCGAATGGCCTCCTGCTGCACCTATTGTCTATTGAAATGTAAGGTCTGTTTCACCTTGCAGATGCTGCCTGACCTGCTGAGTTTTGGGGGCAATTTTTGCTTTTATTCCACATTGTAAGCCATGCATGTGGTTGGGTCGCAGGTATGGTAACAGGTGACAAAAGTCACTTATTAAATCAGATTCCCGCTGTTTCTGCAATTGTCAAAGTTAATTCTCAAAGTTACAGCTGGTCTGTGGTCGCACCGCGCGGCGTTGCTGCCATCTAGTGGCGGGACCAAGAAGTGACGCGGTTAACGCGTTGAAATGAACGGATCGACAGCTCTGATTCCACTTGCTGTTTATTTCTCTCTTCCTACATTTACATTCCCCCTGGTTTTATTTCCGCTGGGGTTTTTTTTACGACGCGGAATTTGGGGATTAAATGGGAGCCGTTCAGCGCCAACCTGTTGTCCACCGGGTTTCTGCCCCACAGCCCCTGAGCCCCGCTCCTGACGCCGGTCCCGGGACCCGACCCTTTTACACACCCGGAGCGGAACCGGAGCACATCCTCATCCCGTTTCCACTCCAATGAGGCCCGAAGAAAGGATAAAGTTTCTCCGTGAATTTATTCCCAGTGAAGGTGTGGAGATGGGACTTGGTGTCCGCGTCGTAAAATGAAACTGTTCCGGACTCGTAACTGATATAAACTCCCACCCTCTCGGGGATGCGAGGGGCGGGGATACGGGATGTAGTGGAGGTGAGTGCATCAAACTCGCAACCCCACCGCTCGATGCTCCAGACTCCAGGGTCAGTGTGATCTCTCCCTTCCTCTCAACAGACTCTGCGGCGACTCCCAGATGCCAGTACCGACTCTCCGCCACCTCCACCTCCCAGTAATGTCTCCCCGATGTGAATCCCTCCGATCCCAGCACACACGTACTGTCTGTAAACCTCTTCCCGGTGTCAGGGAGACTCCTCCGGGTCTCGGTCATTCTCGCCCTCTTCCGATCCTCAGACACCTCGAGCTTTGGATGCGCTGTTTCCACATCCAGGGTGACGGAGACTGGGGGGAGAAGCAGAGAATCAGAGATTCCCCGGGGGTCGGGGGGAGACTCGGGCAGCGCGGCCCCCGGACCAGGGGAGAGGCCGCTCGGCCTCAGGTGGAGGTTGTTTGTAAATTGGAGAGGGTGCAAAAGGACTTACGACAATTTCATCAGGTCTGAAGGGAGACGTTGGACAGGCAGGGACATTTGTCTTTGGAGCCCATCAGGGTGCTTTAAGAGTTGTGTATCAGATCTATATAAGGTGCACAGATGAGGTGAATAGCCACAGTATTTTAGCCAAGGAAGGAGAGTCTAAACCTAGAGTGCATCAGTTCAAGGTGAGAGTGGAAACAGTAAAAGGTAGCAGCTTTTTCAGTCAATGCGTTGTGTATGTACGGAACAAAACTGACAGAGGAAATGGTGGAGGGAAGTACAATGATGAAGTTTTACAGACAGATGGGTGGATACGTGGATCAGAAAGACTTGGAAGAATATGTGTCAGATTCAGGCAAGTGGAACAAGCTCAGTTGGGCAACTTGGTTGGCATGGTCATGTCGAGTCAAAGGGCCTGTTTCTGTGTGACACAACTCTCTGACCCTGTGATGCTTTTCTGCAGCTGTGTTTGGTAGAAGATCAAATCTTCAATTTCCCTTCAGTCCAAAATACCATTAATGCTTGCATCTACACATTACTTAAAGATGTCAGAAACAAGAACAATGGAAAATGTATAAGCTTTACCTTGCTTGATGGCATCAGATGTTTCTGCCAATACCGTGTTGTGCAAAAAAGGAGTTTCAAACTTTTCAATCAGCAAGTTACCATCTACCACCGACTGTGGTTTGGCTTCATCACCAACTCTGCAAATATTTAACAGCTGGTTATAAACTGAGTGTTAGAAATATATTGGACTGTTTAACAAAACCTTACAATGTTTCCGTCAAGAGCATGTCCTACCTTTGCTTGCGACCAGCTTCCTCCTGAAAGAAATAAAACACAAATCTCAATTGACTGAGATGGACCGTCCTCATCCCGACAGCGGGAATTTCTCCACATTTCTACAACCCTCTGATAATTCCCATTTCCCAACTCTTATCGCCGCTGTCATGCAGATAGAAAGTGGATATTGCCGTCGAGACGTAGAGCAATGGGGAAAAGCACAAGGAATGTTCATGAGAATGATGCTATAACTGAGAGGATGGAACTCAATGCAAAGACTGGGCAGGTCGTGGGAGTTTATCTGGAGAAGATGTCAGGAATGATGAGATAGGATTTAAGTTTATCGGTGGATTTAAATGGGCGAAGATGAAATAATATCTCTAATCGATGGGAGAGCAAAAATCAAAGCTGAAATGTAACGTGGTCTTCAACAAATACTGAAAGGAATGCAGTCATGAGAACATGGACCTCACTTGAATTGGAGGGACTGAAGCCAACAGCAGAGATAAATTTAAGGGTGAGCGGGATAAACACGTGAGCATTCCTGGAATTCGGGGTATTGTTACCAGGTGTGGTGAGTAGATGGGAGGAGCTGAAATCTTGACTGGATAGGATGGGCCGAATGGCCTGTCTATGATGTAGAATGGGATGCCATTCTATGGTGAACAAAGGTGGGTAAAACAAACGGAGCAAATTCCCCCAAGGTTACCGCCCACTGCTGATGGGAACCAGATGTAGATGATCAATCTGCTGTGTGCGCCACGCTCTAGATTTCAGTGTTAATCCCCACAATGTGGTCATGGCTGATCTAGCCCAGGACTGAACTCCTCCGCTTTGTCCCATTCCCTTTCATTTCAGTTCCCCAAATTTTCAAAAATGGATCTTCCTCTGGTATAAATACGTCCAACAGGTTAAACCTCTCAGAGTGTCTGGGTTGGAGAGTCCCAGAGATTTACTGCCCTCTGTCCATTCTTGGCCCTTGGGATCAGATTAGGATCACCCGTCGTAGTTCTGAACTCCACAGAATACAAACACCTCTCTACATTCTGGCCAGGCAGTCCTGAGATCCCATAGATTATGTGGGAGGCCAATTAGTTTGGGAACAACAACAATTGGAACACGTGAAACATTTACCCAGTTCTGAATTACTGGTAAATACAGCATTTATTTCAGAAATGTCACCCACCATTTTATGACTGCACTTTCACTTCGCCAGACTGTAGTGTAACCCCTCACCTTCAGAAACACCACACTGTCCTTTTGATCCATCTGTTGCTGCAACTTAAAGAGTTCTTCCTGAATGGAATTTAAATTCTCCTCAATTTCTTGAAGATTTTTCTCCATTACAGTTAGAATCTTCTTCTCTTCCTCCCGGATATCTGCCAGTACGCGCTGCTCTTTCTCAGTGAGAATCTGGTGCATTTCAGCAAACTGGGATGTGATCTTAGACTGAAGGTTGTGTGACTGTTCCTGTGAAATGAAAGGTGAAGTTCAATATTTCCTCAATATCTCAAAGTGTGGAGTTGTGCATTTTTGGCATAGGAATAAAGCATAGGTTATTTTCCAGATGGGGTGAGAATCCAGAAAACGGAGGTACAAAGGGACTTGGGAGTGCTGGTGTTGGATTCCCAAAAAGTTAATCTGAAAGTCGAATCGATAGTAAGGAAAGCAAACTCAGTGCCAGCATTTATTTCAAGAGGGCTTGTATACAAAAACAGGGATGTAATGTTGAGGCTTCTTAAGGCGCTGGTAAGGCCGTATTTGTAATAGAAACATAGAAAATAGGTGCAGGAGTAGGCCATTCGGCCCTTCAAGCCTGCACCGCCATTCATTCAGAGGCCCAGGAGCGGTTGGAGCAGCGTCGGGGCAGTAGGTTTAAAAACCCAGCGCGGGGCTTTGTTTTCACAGAGGCCCAGGAGCGGTTGGAGCGGCTTAAAAACGTTCCCACACATTTCAAAAGAAGTAGTCTGGAGGAAGCCGCTGATTGGTGGAAGCGTACTAGAGGAAGCAGCTGATTGGGCGTAACCCCGGGGTTGTATTTCAGCTTTTTGTTCGTACTTTTAGTTAAGGGTTCAGTGAGTTAAGGGTTCAGTGAGTTCAGGGTTCAGTGAGTTCAGGGTTCAGTGAGTTCAGGGTTCAGTGAGTTAAGGGTTCAGTGCTTTTTAGTAAAGGTACAGTTTAAAGGATTAAGAGGGATTTGATTTAATTTGGGGGTAAGACATGTCAGGTGAGATCGGCCCCGTGAAATGCTCATCCTGCAACATGTGGGAGATCAGGGATATTGTTGGTGTCCCTGATGACTACGTGTGCAGGAAGTGTGTCCAGCTGCAGCTCCTGGCAGACCGCATTGAACGGTTGGAGCTGCGGTTGGCCTCATACTGGAGCATCCACGATGCTGAGAAGGTCGTGAATAGCAGGTACAGTGAGTTGACCACACCGCAGGTAAAAGTTAAGCGGACAGAAAGGGAACGGGTGGCCACTAGCCAGCGTAGCAGTAGGCAGGTAGTGCAGGAGTCCCCTGTGGTCATCTCCCTCCTAAACAGATATGCCATTTTGGATAATGTTGGGGGAGATGGCTCACCAGGGGAAGGCAGCAGCAGCCAAGTTCATGGCACCGTGGGTGGCTCTGCGGCAAAGGAGGGGAGGAAAAAGAGTGGAAGGGCTATAGTAATAGGGGATTCAATTGTAAGGGGAATAGATAGGCGTTTCTGCAGCTGCAAACGAGACTCCAGGATGGTATGTTGCCTCCCTGGTGCAAGGGTCAGGGATATCTCTGAGCGGCTGCAGAACATTCTGGAGGGGGAGGGTGAACAGCCAGTTGTCATGGTGCACATTGGCACCAATGATATAGGTAAAAAACGGGATGAGGTCCTACAAGGTGAATTTAGGGAGCTAGGAGATAAACTTAAAAGTAGGACCTCAAAGGTAATAATCTCTGGATTACTACCAGTGCCACGTGCTAGTCAGAGTAGGAATAGGAGGATATTTCAGATGAATACGTGCCTTGAAAAATGGTGCAAGGGGGAGGGATTCAAATTTCTAGGACATTGGAACCTGTTCTGGGAGAGGTGGGACCAGTACAAACAGGACGGTCTGCACCTGAGCTGGAATGGAACCAATGTCCCTGGGGGAGTGTTTGCTAGTGCTGTCGGGGAGGATTTAAACTAATGTGGCAGGGGGATGGGAGCATGAGCAGAGAGAAAGAGGGGTGTAAAATGAGGGTAGAAGCAATAGGTAGCAAGGTGAAAAGTAAACGTGGCACGCAGACAAATCCAGGGCAAAAATGAAAAAGGGCCACTTTTCAACATAATTGTATAAGGGGTAAGAGTGTTGTAAAAACAAGCCTGAAGGCTTTGTGTCTCAATGCAAGGAGTATACGTAATAAGGTGGATGAATTAAATGTGGAGATAGTTATTAATGATTATGATATAGTTGGGATTACGGAGACATGGCTCCAGGGTGTCCAAGGCTGGGAGCTCAACATCCAGGGTTATACTATATTCAGGCGGGATAGACAGAAAGGAAAAGGAGGTGGGGTAGCGTTGCTGGTTAGAGAGGAGATTAAAGCAGTGGAAAGGAAGGACATTAGCTCGGAGGATGTGGAATCGATATGGGTAGAGCTGCGAAACACTAAGGGGCAGAAAACGCTAGTGGGAGTTGTGTACAGGCCACCTAACAGCAGTAGTGAGGTTGGGGATGGCATCAAACAGGAAATTAGAAATGCGTGCACTAAAGGTGCAGCAGTTATAATGGGTGACTTCAATCTACATATAGATTGGGTGAACCAAATTGGCAGGGGTGCTGAGGAAGAGGATTTCTTGGAATGTTTGCGAGATGGTTTTCTAAACCAACATGTCGAGGAACCAACGAGAGAGCAGGCCATTCTAGACTGGATATTGAGTAATGAGGAAGGGTTAGTTAGCAGTCTTGTTGTGCGAGGCCCCTTGGGCAAAAGTGACCATAATATGGTGGAGTTCTTCATTAGGATAGAGAGTGACAAAGTCAATTCAGAAACAAGTGTTCTGAACTTAAAGAAAGGTAACTTTGAGGGTATGAGAGGTGAATTGTCCAAGATAGACTGGCAATTTATACTTAAAGGGTTGACGGTGGACATGCAATGGAAGCCATTTAAAGATTGCATGGATGAACTACAACAATTGTTCATCCCAGTTTGGCAAAAGAACAAACCAGGAAAGGTAGTGCATCCGTGGCTAACAAGGGAAATCAAGGATAGTATTAAAACAAAAGATGAAGCATATAAATTAGCCAGAAAAAATATCATACCAGAGGACTGGGAGAAATTCAGAGTCCAGCAGAGGACGACAAAGGGCTTAATTAGGAAAGGGAAAATAGATTATGAGAGAAAACTGGCAGGGAACATAAAAACTGACTGCAAAAGCTTTTATAGATATGTGAAGAGAAAAAGACTAGTTAAGACAAATGTAGGTCCCTTGCAGTCGGAAACAGGTGAATTGATCATTGGGAACAAGGAAATGGCAGACCAATTGAACAACTACTTTGGTTCTGTCTTCACTAGGGAAGACATAAACAATCTGCCGGAAATAGCAGGGGACCGAGGGTCTAACGAGATGGAGGAACTGAGGGTAATCCAGGTTAGTCGGGAAGTGGTGTTAGGTAAATTAAATGGATTAAAGGCCGATAAATCCCCAGGGCCAGATAGGCTGCATCCCAGAGTGCTTAAGGAAGTAGCCTCAGAAATAGTGGATGCATTAGTGATAATTTTTCAAAACTCTTTAGATTCTGGAGTAGTTCCTGAGGATTGGAGGGTAGCTAATGTAACCCCACTTTGGATTTATGAAAGGCAAATCATTCCTGACGAATCTTATAGAATTTTTCGAGGATGTAACTAGTAGAGTGGATAAGGGAGAACCAGTCGATGTGTTATATCTGGACTTTCAGAAGGCCTTCGACAAGGTCCCACATAGAAGATTGGGGTACAAACTTAAAGCACACGGTATTGGGGGTTCAGTGTTGAGGTGGATAGAGAATTGGTTGGCGGACAGGAAGCAAAGAGTAGGAATAAACGGGTCCTTTTCGGAATGGCAGGCAGTGACTAGTGGGGTACCGCAAGGCTCAGTGCTGGGACCCCAGTTATTTACAATATATATTAATGATTTGGACGAGGGAATTGAATGCAATATCTCTAAGTTTGCGGATGACACGAAGCTGGGTGGCAGTGTTAGCTGCGAGGAGGATGCTAGGAGGCTGCAGAGTGACTTGGATAGATTAGGAGAGTGGGCAAATGCATGGCAGATGCAATATAATGTGGATAAATGTGAGGTTATCCACTTTGGCGGCAAGAAAAGGAAAGCAGAGTATTACCTGAATGGTGACCAATTAGGAAAAGGGGAGATGCAACGTGACCTGGGTGTCATGGTGCACTAGTCATTGAAAGCAAGCGTGCAGGTGCAGCAGGCAGTGAAGAAAGCGAATGGTATGTTAGCATTCATAGCAAGAGGATTTGAGTATAGGAGCAGGGAGGTTCTGCTGCAGTTGTACAGGGCCTTGGTGAGACCGCACCTGAAGTATTGTGTACAGTTTTGGTCTCCTAATCTGAGGAAAGACATTCTAGCCTTAGAGGGAGTACAGAGAAGGTTCACCAGATTGATCCCTGGGATGGCAGGACTTTCATATGAAGAAAGACTGGATAGACTAGGCTTATACTCGCTGGTCAGCCATGATCATATTGAATGGCTCGAAGGGCCGAATGGCCTACTCCTGCACCTATTTTCTATGTTTCTATTATGATCATGGCTGATCATCCAGCTCAGTAACCTGTACCTGCCTTCTCTCCATACCCCCTGATCCCTTTAGCCACAAGGGCCACATCTAACTCCCTCTTAAATATAGCCAATGAACTGGCCTCAACTACCTTCTGTGGCAAAGAATTCCACAGACTCACCACTCTCTGTGTAAAGAAATGTTTTCTCATCCGTCCTAAAAGACTTCCCCCTAATCCTTAAGCTGTGACCCCTGGTTCTGGACTTCCACAACATCGGGAACAATCTTCCCGCATCTAGCCTCTCCAACCCCTTAAGAATTTTATATGTTTCTCTAAGATCCCCCCTCAGTCTTCTAAATTCCAGCGAGTGTAAGCCTAGTCTATCCAGTCTTTCTTCATGTGAAAGTCCTCCCATCCCAGGGATCAATCTGGTAAACCTATTCTGAGCAATTTTGGACACCATATCTGTGGAAACATGGGCTGGCTCTGGAGAGAGTGCAGAAGAGGTTTACAAGAATGAGCCCAGGAATGAGTGGGTTAACCTATAATGAGCATTTGTCAGCACTGCGCCAGTACTCGCTGAAGTTTCGGAGAATGAGGAGGACCTAACTGAAACATACAGAATAGTGAAAGGCTTGGATAGAATGGGTGTGGAGAGGATGTTTCCACTAGTGGGAGAATCGAGTACTCAAAGTCATAGCCTCAGAATTAAAGGACGCTCTTTTAGGAAGACGAAGAGAAATTTCTTTGGTCGGTGGGTGGTGAATCTGTGGAATAGTTTGCCACAGAAGGCTATGTATATTTTTAAGGCAAAGATAGATAGATTCTTGATTAGTACGGGTGTCAGAGATTATGGGGAGAAAGCAGGAGAATGGGGTTAGGAGGGAGAGATAGGTCAGCCATGATTGAACGGCGGCATAGATATGATGGGCCGAATGGCCTCATTCTACTCCTGTTCCTTATGACTTTAATTCCCTGCTGCCTATTCCTTTTCACGTACCCATAAATTCTCATTCATCCACCCACCACCCACATTCGCAGGGATAATTTACAGTCACCGATTGACCATTGAACCAGCTTGTATTGGGGACCAAAGATACTAGAGGAGCAAGATAGACCACTCGACTCTAAAAACTGTAGTAGGTCATGGGTAAATTTCAGCGCCATTTTAGTAAGCAGATTCTGTGTGCCAGACTGGGCTGTGTTCACAACTCTCTGCGATTTCTTCGCATATAAAATGTTTGAAAAACAATTATTTCTTTTAAGCTTCTTGGATAAGTTGATAGTTGACATTTATAGCTATATCTTGATGAGTTGCTGCTTCGTGATCTTTAAACTTTGGATGTTACTGATTGAATATTTGCACTAGAGATCCACTCTGTCTGTATCTGGCCAATTGATCATATTTAATGAACTGTTCTTCTTTGCTTTCTCTGTTAATTTTAATTTCACCTCCACGAGCTATATCTCTTTTTATTTTATTTTAAAAAGTCATGGAAGCAGAGATTAGGCATTTGCAAACAATAGAACTCCACTGTATCCACAATATATTCGAAAAGACATTAAATTTTATACTTAGAGCCAAGAAAATTTGAATTGATGAATTGATCAGTTAAAAACCACTAACAGCCACTAAAATGACTAATGCTGCCTGACAAGATACAGAAGCTTGAATCCAATTCAAATAGACACAGTGTTGGAGTAAGTGACCGGGTCAGGCAGCATCTTTGGAGAAAAAGGATGGGTGATGTTTCAAGTTGGGCCCCTTCTTCAGACGAGGGGGAGGGGGGGGGGAGGTGAAGAGCTGGAAAAATCATGACCTGATCATTTCATTGGCTAGCTGATATGCAAAACAGTGCAACCCTGAATATCTCGCACACAAAATAACTTAAATCTTACCATGAATGACAGAAATAAAAAGTGTTATCCTTGTTTATGAAGTGCATTTTTGAATTATGTAAAATCGGGTTTTGCTTACTAAAGTGGCGGACGTTCCTCTCCGTTGCGTACTACACTTCAGTATTCGCGATTTCGACGGAGTGGTTATCTTGCTCCTCTAGTATCTTTGTTGGGGACGTGGACGGAATCCAACGCGGTCACAGAGAGAAGGCGTGAACCACACGGGCAGCGCCCGAGGTCAGGATCGAACCCGCTCACCAGAACTAGGAGACAGCAGCACTATTTGTGTCACTGCGCTGCCCTGTTATTACACGCATCACAGGGATCAAACCTGCACAAGATCAGGAAATCGAAACTTAAAAGCCTCACCAGAACTCCAGCAATCTTCTCTTTCTGTTGCTGCTCCATTTGCTGGATCCCTGATTTGTCTTTTGCGAGAGACTGGATGGAAGATTTCACCTGACCCTGCGATTGTGTTTGAAAATCGGAGAATAAAAGTGTTACACTATAAAGACGGAATTAAATAATAATAGACTAAAAATGCTGGAGTAACTCAGCGGGTCAGGCAGCATCTCTGGAGAGAAGGAATGGGTGACGTTTCGGGGTCGAGACCCTTCTTCAGACTGACAATCCTTCTCTCCAGAGATGCTGCCCGTCCCGCTGTTACTCGTCGTTTTGGGTCTATCTTTGGTTTTAACGAGCATTTGCAGATTCTTCATACACATAGGAATTAAACAATGATGCGATCAAAATCTGTTTGCTTTTACCTTGTAATTTTCAGCTGCTTCATCTACCATCATGAAGCGGTGCTCTCTGTGTTCCCGCCCAGCTGCACAAACCAGACAGATCAGCTTCTTGTCAGTTTCACAAAACAGCTTCAGTTCTTCCTGATGTTTCTCGCAGTGAGGTTTACTTTCCTTCTCTGTCCGATTCAGGCTCAGTGTTCGGGCTTTCTCAGCCAGTCTCGCCAAGGCCCGACTCACCCTGAGGGTGCGGTCTTCAAACTCCTCTCTACATTCCGGGCAGGGGTTTCTCTCTCCCTGTCCCAACTCTGTGTGATACAGGGGCGGCAGAAGTAGTGGCCACACTCCAGTGACACCGGATCGGTGAAGAAATCCATGCAGATGGGACAAACTGCCTCCTCGGTCCAACTCTCGACCTGGTCTTTCGAAGCCATTTTAACTCCGCCTCTTCCTGGTTCAAAACGCATTCCCTTTCGCGCAGCTGCTGATCAAAGATACTAGAGGGGCAAGATAGACCACTCGAGCCTTAAACTGGAGTGGGTCATGGTGGCATTTTAGTAGCAACAACTTGCAGAAACATTTAAAAAGAAAAATAACTAAAATCTGTGAATTGATAGATGAGATATATTCTGCATTTTAATGGCATCATCACACATACTGTTCCCCCAAAACACTGATTACACTGCGAGAGGCGGGTTTTGCCGTTGATAGGCAGACGGTTGGACAAAGGCCAGAGATGAGAAGACAGAAGGTGTGTGACAAAATAATTGAGGACTTGCGAATTGTGTCCTGATCTTCAAACAGTCTTCTCCTCAGACGGCCAAAGGTTGTGCAGGTGCACTGAAGGCGCTGGTGAGTTTCACCATCAATGTCTGCCTTCCTCTGGGAAGAGGAGCGCCGGCCAGAGCATCCGAGGGTCGCCATCGTTACGACCATTTTAAAGGAAGGAAAGAAATCCACCCGCGGAAACTATGGAGGGATCTCCCGCTCTCTAACACAGGGAGGGGTCAGTTACACATTAAACAGTCCTGAATATAGACGGAAGCGCAGAGTAGCGCTTGGGACAGTGTAAGGCAGGATAAAATGTTGGAAACAACTGCAGAGTAGATTCACGAAGATGGTGCCAGGATTTGAGGGTCAGAGCGAAAGGAAGAGGTTGGGCAGGGAAGGGTTTATTAATTGGAGCGCAGGAGGCTGAAGTGCATAAGATCAAGAGGTGAATAGACAGGGTGAATGCACAGTCTTTTACCCGGAGCAGTGGAATCGAGAACTAGAGGACACAGGTTTGTGGTGAGAGGTGCAAGATTTAATCGGAACCTGAGGAACAACATTTTCACACAGAAGGTCGTGGGTGTCTGGAACAAGCTGCCAGAGGGGGTAAGTGAGGCTGGACAACAACGTGGAGTGGCGTTGAAGCCCCGTTTCCTGAACAAAGAGGACACCGAATCACCCCTCCTCCTCTTGCTCCACCTCTCCCTTACCCCTCCTCTTCCTCTCCTTCACCCCTCCTCCTCTCCCTCTCCTTCTCTCCCTCACCCCTCCATTTCCCTCTCCCTCACCCCTCCATTTCTCTCTCCTCCTCCGCTCCGGGCCTCTATGGCCGCCTCTCTCCGCAGCCGCCGCTGCCGGTCGGGGTCGGAGCCGCCGCTATAGGCCCGGCGGAGAGGGTGGAGGAGGGCGATGAGGAGCCGCAGCAATAATCACTTCCACAAGTTCCACGGCATGATTTGGCACAGAATACAGGAAGAACAATGCAATAGTCTTGTCGTGGTTCAATCTGAGCCCCAGCCCACTGTCCCAATGCACATTATAAACAGATGCCACTGTGCTAAATGTTGCAACACTGAGGGCAATTTACCGAAGCCAATTAACCAACACACCCGCTTGCCTTTTGGAGGTGGGAGAAACCCGCAGCACCTGCAGGAAACCCACGTGGTCACAGGGAAAACGTGCAAACTCCGAACAGACTGCAGCAGAGGTCAGGTTTGAACTCTGGTCTGTGACCTTGTGAGGCAAAGGGTCTCCCTGCAGCTCCACGGCACGTCAAATGTCCTCACCTGCGCAAACTCTCCTGATAAACAACCCTTCCAGACCCGACAGAGTCCTCGTAAATCTTCTTCCACCCTCTCCAGTTTGCCAACAACCTCATTGTGTCAAACGCTGTCTTTAATATCCTGACGTTTGAAAGAATGAGCAACAAACACATTCTTCACCTCCCTGCCTGTCACCGTTGCATCTTCCATGGCACTGTGTACCTGCACCCCGACATCTCTCCGTTCTATAAAGCTCCCCGTTTACTGTGTATGTCCTGCCCTGGTTTGTCTCAGCAACCTGCATCGGCTCACCTTCACATGAATAAATCCTACCTGCCGTTCCTTAGCCCATTGGCCCAGTTCACAGGGATCCCATTTACTCTCAGGTAACCTTCTTCACTCTCCACAATGTCACCAATTTTTGTTTCATCTGCAAACTGACTAATCGTGCAACCTACATACACACCCAATCGTGTATATAAATAAGGAACAACAGTGGACTCTGTCTCCAGTCTGAAAAACAACACACTACCAACATCCTCAGTCTGTGACCTTCAGGTAATGTTGTGTTCCATCCGCTAGTTCACCCCGGATTCCATGAGATCCAACATTCCAGAGCGGCCTCCCACGCGGTGTGTAGAGGTTGCATCTCTCAGAGGGCAGTGAATATCAACCCTCCTCCTTTTGCTCCTCCTCCCCCTCAACCATCCCCTTCCTCTCCTTCATCCCTCCTCCTCTCCCTCTCCACCATTCCCTCTCATCCTCTCCCTCTCCCTGCAGCACCTCCTCACAAGCCCCCCCGTCTTCCTCTCCTCCACCTCTCCTCCATTCCCCTCCACTTCCTCTCCTTCACCTCTCCTCCTCCTCACCCCTCTTCCTCTCCACCTCTCCCTCATCCCTCTCCTTCCCCTCCTCTCCCTCGACTCCGCTTCTTCACCTCCTCACCCTTCCATTTCTCTCTCCTCCTCTCCCTCACCCCTCCATTCCTCTCTCCCTCACCCCTCCATTTACGAACCCACACGTCTTTGGGATATGGGAGGAAACCGGAGCACCTGGAGGAAACCCATGCAGTCACAGGGAGAATGTGCAAACTCCACACGGACAGTACCCGAGGTCAGGATGGAAACCCTGGTATCTGGCGCCGTGGGGCAGCGGCTCTACCATCTAGGCCACTGTGCCACCCGAGGGAAAAAGCAAAAAAGGGGGTTATGCCGATAGTTTTAAACTGAGGAGGAAGCGTGCCTGGAGCATGAAGACCAGAAATGCTTGATAGGGCCAAATGGTCTGTTTGTGTGTAGGAAGGAACTGCAAATGCTGCTTTAAACCAAACATAGACACAAATTGCTGGAGTAACTCAGCGGGACAGGCGGCATCTCCGGATGGAAGGAATGGGTGATGTTTTGGGTCGAGAACCCTCTTGAGATGTCTGTTTTGTGTCATTTGCATCCAATGAATAATTCAAACAAACCCACAAAAATATTTCAAAGAACATTAAAATTGTCATTGAAAAGGCTGCAATATTAGAAACAGAATCTGCAGTTTATATTAATAAACTAAATTAAAATATACATTCCTGCTGTAATGTAATAGTTGCATTCCTAGCAAACTTGTGTTAATAGAAAAATCACACGATTAAAAACTGGAAGGGGCGATTTGGGACCACAGTTTGGGGCTGGCACGAACAGTTACAATGCCCCTGCAGAATTTGCAGAATAAAAGTCTCGCTTTTTCGCACAGTCCTTCTTGTAGAATGTTGTGTGTCATTCATGTATACATGTCGTTAAACTGGAAAGATTACAGAGAAGTTTTACAAAGATGTTGCCAGGACTTGAGGGCCTGAGCAATAGGGAGAGGTTGAACAGGCTCGGACTTTATTCCTTGGAGCGCAGGAGGATGAGGGGTCACCTTATGATGATGTATACGATCCTGAAGTGAATAGCTAGGGTAGAGGCACAGAGTCTTTTACTCAGAGTCGGGGAATCAAGAACCAGAGGACATAGGTTTAAGGTGAGACGGGGGAAAGATTTCACAGGAACATGAGGGGTCACTTTTTTAATACAAAGGGTGGTAGGTACGTGGAACGAGCTGTCTTCCTATTGAGGGAGTGCAGCGCAGGTTCACAAGGTTAATTCCAGGGATGGCGGGACTGTCAAATGATGAAAGAATGGAGCTGCAGGGCTTGTATTCACTGGGATTTAGAAGGATGAGCAGGGATCTTATAGAAACACATAAAATTATGAAGGGATTGGACACGCTAGATGCAGGAAACATGTTCCCGGTGTTGGGGGAGTCCAGAACCAGGGGTCACACACAGTTTAAGAATAAGGGGTCGGCCATTTAGAACTGAGATGACGAAAAACTTTTCACCCAGAGAGTTGTGAATCTGTTGGTTCACTGGATATATTCAAGAGAGAGTTAGATAGAGCTCTAGGGGCTCATAGAACCAAGGGATATGGGGAGAAGGCAGGAACAGGGCACTGATTGAGAATGATCAGCCATGACCACATTGAATGACGGTCCTGGCTCGAAGGGCCGAATGGCCTCCTCCTGCACCTATTGTCTATTTATCTATGTGTCCCATCTTGTCCCCCTCCCCTCAACCTCTCCTCTTCTGCCTGCCCTCCTTTCTCACCTCTCTTCCCCCACCCCTCCTCCCCTCCCCGCCCCTCAGCCACCCCCCTTCCCTTACCTTCCCTTCCCCATCCGCTCCGTCCCCTTTCCCTTCGCCTCTCACCCCTCACCTCGCCCCTTTCCCCTTCACTTCTCCTCCCCAAACACCTCCCTCCCCATAACCCGCCCTTCCCCTTTTTCCTCCCTCTTCCCTCTCCAGGTTGGGACCAGGCCGCGTCTCCATGGAGACGGGCCCCGCCGTTGCCCCCTTCTCCCCCCTCTCCCACCATCTGCGGTCGCCATGGTTACTCACCCCCTCTGCTCCGGCGCCCGCCCGCCTGCGCGCCCAACTACACGTCACCAGCCGGCGCCGCTATTCCGCCCCCGACACGTGACACAAGGTCGCCATTCCCCGCCCCCGACACGTGACACCAGACCCCTTTCCCCGACACGTGACATCAGACCCTTTTCAGCCGCCCCCGACACGTGACAACAAACCCCATGCAACCGGCCCGACACGTGACACCGGACCCCATTTCACCTGCCCCGACACGTGACACTAGATCTCCATTCACCCGCCCCGACACATGACACCAGATCTCCATTCAACCCGCCCCGACACGTGACACCAAAATCTCCATTCAACCCACCCCCGACAGTTGTCTCCGTCCACACCCCTTTCCCCCCCGGCACGTGACAACAGGCTCATCCGACAACCCACCCACGGCACGTGACAGCAGAGTGACGTAACTCAGGGCGCTCCCATTGTCCTGCTCTCCGCACGTGACAAGGGCCCCCGTTCCCCCAGTCTCATCCCGGCTTCAAAGATTGGCAACTCTTTGAAGCTTTGGTCATGGGGATGAACATAAGTTGCAGAAGTGAAGTTCCAGGAAGTTATCCACAGTGCCATTCAACAAAACAGTTGTGTTTATTTCTAAATCATTCTGTTCAGTGAAAAGGGATAGACAAACAGCCGTGTTTAAACGTGTTCATTCATTACAAATTCTCCTGGGAGCCCTTGACATGGTCACCCAACCTACGCATGGACTGACAGTGGGAGCTTCACATGTTTCAGTGTCCCATCTGCAAAGACCACAGCACTCACTTTGTCCAACTCATTGGTGAGGCTGCACTCGAGAATATTATGTTCAAAAGGACACAAAGTGCTGGAGTAACTCAGCGGGTCACAAGTGATAGGAGCAGAATTGGGACATTTAGATTTAGAGATACAGCGCAGAAACAGGCCCGTCGGCCCACCGGCTCCGCGCCGCCCAGTGATCCCCGCACATTAACACTATTCTTACACCCACTAGGGACAATTTTTACATTTGCCCAGCCAATTAACCTACAAACCCGTACGTCTTTGGAGTGTGGGAGGAAACCGAAGATCTCGGAGAAAACCCACGCAGGTAACTGGGAGAACGTACAAACTCCGTACAGTACAGCACCCGTAGTCAGGATCAACCCTGAGTCTCCGGCGCTTCATTCGCTGTAAGGCAGCAACTCTACCGCTGCGCCACCATTCGGCCCATTGTCTACTCCGCCATTCAATCATGGCTGATCTCTCTCTCCCTCCTAACCCCATTTTCCTGCCTTCTCCCCATAACCTCTGATATCCAAAATAATCAAGAATCTATCTATTTCTGCCGTAAAAACATCCACTGATGGCCATCTGTGGCAAAGAATTCCACAGACTCACTACCCTCTGGCAAAATGAAAATCCTCCTCATCTCCTTCCCAAAAGAACATTCTTTAATTCTGAGGCTATGACCTCTAGACCTAGACTCTCCCACTGGTGGAAACATCATCTCCACTCTATCCAAGCCTTTCATTATTTAGAATGTTTTGATGAGGTCCCCCCGCATTCTTATAAACTCCAGCGAGCACAGGCCCAGTGCAGTCAAACGCTCATCAGGCAGCATCTCTGGAGAACACGGATAGGCGATGTTTCAGACTCAATCTGAAATGTCACCTATTGAGGTTCTCCGGTGATGCTGCCTACTCAATTATTCAAATATTCCTTACACCAAGTCAAGCCTGATGCACCAATTAAGTCATACAGTGTGGAAACGGGCCCAACAGCCCAACTTGCCCATCTCAACCAACATGCCCCGTCTATACTAGTCCTACCTGCCCCACATTTGGCCCACGACCCTCTAAACCTTTCCTATCCATGTTCCTGTCCAAGTATCTTTTAAACTTTAGATATACAGTGTCAGGGTTCAATCCTGACTACGGGTGCTGTCTGCACAGAGTTTGTACGTTCTCCGTGTGACCACATGGATTTCCTCCAGGTGATCTGGTTTCCATCCACATTTCAAAGACGTGCAGATTGGTAGGTTAATTGGTTCCGTTAAGAATTCTAAAACGTCCCCTGAGTGTGTATGATAGTGTTGATGGTAATGGTCATAGTTTCGTATAGTTTAGTTCATTTCAGAGGTGCAGCTCGGAAACAGGCCCTTCAGCCCACCTAGTCCGTGGCAAACCATCATGGTTTGTCACGGGCTAGGTGGGCTGAAGGGCCTGTTTCCGAGCTGCACCTCTGAAATGGATTAAACTATACGAAACTAAGTTCATCCAATGGTGCGGACGGATGTCACTGGAGTTTAACAATTCATCTGAACGTCAGCAGCTAATTCCCCCAGCACCCCACAGGGATGGTCACCCTTGGTGAACGTGAATTTTCGTGAACAGTCTGTGACCCATAGCGCTGTGGCCATAGTGCTATATTTAAACTCCACAGCGCTGTGCCCATAGTATACTGCCCAACCTGCTGAATGCCGACAATGTTTTCTGTTTTTTGTTGGCAGTTTATGCTCAGTCACACATTCCAATCACGCAATCAACTGGATAAAGTTTAAAAAAACACAGATCCTGAAAATCCAAATGAAAACACCATTCGTCGTCGGTATTAGACCTGAAATGTAAAGTCTGTTTCACCTTGCCTGACCTGCTGAGTATTTGGGGCAATTTCTGCTTTTATTCCACATTTTAAGCCATGCATGTGGTTTGGGCCGCAGGTGTGGTAACAAGTGACAAAAGTCACTTATTAAATCAGATTCCCGCTGTTTCTGCAATTGTCAAAGTTAATTCTCAAAGTTACAGCTGGTCTGTGGTCGCACCGCGTGGCGTTGCTGCCATCTAGTGGCGGAACCAAGAAGTGACGCGGTTAACGCGTTGAAATGAACGGATCGACAGCTCTGATTCCACTTGCTGTTTCTTTCTCTCTTCCCACATTTACATTCCCCCTGGTTTTCTTTCCGGGCTCACTGGGGTTTTTACGAAGCGGAATTTGGGTAATAAATGGGAGCTGTTCAGCGCCGACCTGTTGTCCACCGGGTTTCTGCCCCACAGCCCCTGAGCCCCGCCCCTGCCGCCGGTCCCGGGACCCGACCCTTTTACACACCCGGAGCGGAACCGGAGCAGATTCTCAGCCACTGGTCTTCATGCCAAGTCGCGAAGAAAGGGTAAAGTTTATCCGTGAATTTATTCCCAGTGAAGGTATGGAGGTGGGATTTGGTGCCCGCGTCGTAAAATGTAACTGTCCCGGACTCGTAACTGAGATAAACTCCCACCCTCCCGGGGATGGGACGGGCGTGGAGACGGGATGGAGGGGAGGTGACTGCTTCAAACTCGTCATAACACCGGCTGATGCTCCAGACTCCAGTCTCCGGGGTCAATGTGACCCATCCCTTCCTCTCCACAGACTCTGCGGCGACTCCCAGACCCCAGTCCTCACTCCCCGCCACCTCCACCTCCCAGTAATGTCTCCCCGACGTGAATCCCTCCGATCCCAGCACACACGCTCTGCCTGTAAACCTCTTCCCCGTGTCAGGGAGTCTCCTCCAGGTCCCGGTCCATCTCACCCTCTTCCGATCCTCAGACACCTCGAGCAACGGACCCGCTGTTTCCACACCCAGGGTGACGGAGACTGGGGGGAGAAGCAGAGAATCAGAGAGTCCCCGGGGGTCGGGGGGAGACTCGGGCAGCGCGGCCCCGGGACCGGGGGAGAGGCCGCTCGGCCTCAGGCACAGGCGGGCGGACAACTGAAACCCTGCCCGGGGTATCACCCACAACCACATCGGGTGGACAACAGACATCTCTCCTGGGGTTTTTATCCGGGGATGGAGAGGGGAATTTCGTGAGGTGGGGGAGGGTGGACGGGGAGGACGAGTGCGGAGAGTGAGGAGGATTGCGAGATTACGGTGGTGAAGGAGAAAGTGAGGGGGGGGGGGGGGTGGCTATTCATACATGGAGGCAGATCGGAGCAAGAGGATATTGAGGTTAGCGGTAATTTGAGGTTAAAGAGGAGGTAGAGGTGCGTGGTGGGGTCGTCATGATTACAGTGAAAGGGGACAGACACGAAGGGCCAGATGACCTGCCCGTTTCTTTGAGTGGAGGGTGAGAGAGAGAGAGGGGTGGCTTGGACCATGGAAGGAAGCAGAGTTTGAATGATCGGGTGTTGGACAGAATGGGTGGAGACTTGTGGTTGTGGGGTTGCTGAAAGTGAGCGGATTCACGGGTTGATTTGATGGGTGTGTACAACCAACACACTGATCTCATTGTAAACCAATATATGAACTTCACTGAGGGACTTGACAATGTTCCGCATGTAAGGCTGGTCCAGAAAGCGAAGGCAGGTGGGATCCAAGACAAGCTGGTGAAATGGACCCATAATTGGCTTGGTGGTTGGAGGTGGAAGGTAGCGGTAGAAGGATGATTTTCTGCTTTTTGTTCGTACTTTTAGTTAAGGGTTCAGTGAGTTAAGGGTTCAGTGAGTTAAAGGTTCAGTGAGTTAAGGGTTCAGTGTGTTAAGGGTTCAGTGCTTTTTAGTAAAGGTACAGTTTAAAGGATTAAGAGGGATTTGATTTAATTTGGGGGTAAGACATGTCAGGTGAGATCGGCCCCGTGGAATGCTCATCCTGCAACATGTGGGAGATCAGGGATATTGTCGGTGTCCCTGATGACTACATGTGCAGGAAGTGTGTCCAGCTGCAGCTCCTGGCAAACCGCAATGAACGGTTGGAGCTGCGGTTGGACTCATTCTGGAGCATCCACGATGCTGAGAAGGTCGTGGATAGCACGTATAGTGAGTTGGCCACACCACAGGTAAAAGATAGGCGGACAGAAAGGAAACGGGTGGCCACTAGCCAGCGTAGCAGTAGGCAGGTAGTGCAGGAGTCCCCTGCGGTCATCTCCCTCCTAAACAGATATGCCATTTTGGATACTGTTGGGGGAGATGGCTCATCAGGGGAAGGCAGCAGCAGCCAAGTTCATGGCACCGTGGGTGGCTCTGTGGCAAAAGAGGGGAGGAAAAAGAGTGGAAGGGCTATAGTGATAGGGGATTCAATTGTAAGGGGAATAGATAGGCGTTTCTGCGGCCGCAAACGAGACTCCAGGAAGCTATGTTGCCTTCCTGGTGCAAGGGACACATTAGAGGCAGGAAACATGTTCCCAATGATGGGGGAGTCCAGAACAAGGGGCCACAGTTTATGAATAAGGGGTAGGCCATTTAGAACGGAGATGAGGAAGAACTTTTTCAGTCAGAGAGTGGTGAAGGTGTGGAATTCTCTGCCTCAGAAGGCAGTGGAGGCCAGTTCGTTGGATGCTTTCAAGAGAGGGCTTGATAGAGCTCTTATGGATAGCGGAGTGAGGGGGTATGGGGAGAAGGCAGGAATGGGGTACTGATTGAGAGTGATCAGCCGTGATCGCATTGAATGGCGGTGCTGGCTCGAAGGGCTGAATGGCCTACTCCTGCACCTATTGTCTATTGTCTATATCTCTGAGCGGCTGCAGGACATTCTGGAGGGGGAGGGTGAGCAGCCAGTTGTCGTGGTGCACATTGGCACCAATGATTTAGGTAAAAAACGGGATGAGGTCCTACAAGGTGAATTTAGAGAGCTAGGAGAAAAACTTAAAAGTAGGACCTCAAAGGTAATAATCTCTGGATTACTACCAGTGCCACGTGCTAGTCAAAGTAGGAATAGGAGGATATTTCAGATGAATACGTGGCTTGAAAAATGGTGCAAGGGGGAGGGATTCAAATTTTTAGGACATTGGAACCAGTTCTGGGAGAGGTGGGACCAGTACAAACAGGACGGTCTGCACCTGAGCTGGAATGGAACCAATGTCCTAGGGGGAGTGTTTGCTAGTGCTGTCGGGGAGGATTTAAACTAATGTGGCAGGGGGATGGGAGCAGGAGCAGAGAGACAGAGGGGTGTAAAATGAGGGTCGAAGCAACAGGTAGCAAGGTGAAAAGTAAAAGTGGCAGGCAGACAAATCCAGGGCAAAAATCAGTTGTAAAAACAAGCCTGAAGGCTTTGTGTCTCAATGCAAGGAATATACGTAATAAGGTGGATGAATTAAATGTGGAGATAGTTACTAATGATTATGATATAGTTGGGATTACGGAGACATGGCTCCAGGGTGACCAAGGCTGGGAGCTCAACATCCAGGGATATTCTATATTCAGGCGGGATAGACAGAAAGGAAAAGGAGGTGGGGTAGCGTTACTGGTTAGAGAGGAGATTAAAGCAGTGGAAAGGAAGGACATTAGCTTGGAGGAAGTGGAATCGATATGGGTAGAGCTACGAAACACTAAGGGGCAGAAAACGCTAGAGGGAGTTGTGTACAGGCCACCTAACAGCAGTAGTGAGGTTGGGGATGGCATCAAGCAGGAAATTAGAAATGCGTGCACTAAAGGTGCAGCAGTTATAATGGGTGACTTCAATCTACATATAGATTGGGTGACCCAAACTGGCAGGGGTGCTGAGGAAGGGGATTTCTTGGAATGTTTGAGAGATGGTTTTCTAAACCAACATGTCGAGGAACCAACGAGAGAACAGGCCATTCTAGACTGGGTATTGAGTAATGAGGAAGGGTTAGTTAGCAGTCTTGTTGTGCGAGGCCCCTTGGGCAAGAGTGATCATAATATGGTAGAGTTCTTCATTAGGATGGAGAGTGACAAAGTCGATACAGAAACAAGTGTTCTGAACTTAAAGAAAGGTAACTTTGAGGGTATGAGGCATGAATTGTCCAAGATAGACTGGCGATTGATGCTGAAAGGGTTGACGGTGGACATGCAATGGAAGGCATTTAAAGGTCGCATGGATGAACTACAAGTGTTCATCCCAGTTTGGCAAAAGAACAAACCAGGAAAGGTAGTGCATCCGTGGCTAACAAGGGAAATCAAGGATAGTATTAAAACAAAAGATGAAGCATACAGATTAGCCAGAAAAAGTAGCATACCAGAGGACTGGGAGAAATTCAGAGTCCAGCAGAGGAGGACAAAGGGCTTAATTAGGAAAGGGAAAATAGATTATGAGGGAAAACTGGCAAGGAACATAAAAACTGACTGCAAAAGCTTTTATAGATATGTCAAGAGAAAAAGATTAGTTAAGACAAATGTAGGTCCCTTGCAGTCGGAAGCAGGTGAATTGATCATAGGGAACAAGGAGATGGCAGACCAATTGAACAAATACTTTGGTTCTGTCTTCACTAAGGAAGACATCAACCGTCTGCCGGAAATAGCGGGGGACCGGGGGTCTAATGAGATTGAGGAACTGAGGGAAATCCAGGTTAGTCGGGAAGTGGTGTTAGGTAAATTAAATGGATTAAAGGCAGATAAATCCCCAGGGCCAGATAGGCTGCATCCCAGAGTGCTTAAGGAAGTAGCCTCAGAAATAGTGGATGCATCAGTGATAATTTTTCAAAACTCTTTAGATTCTGGAGTAGTTCCTGAGGAATGGAGGGTAGCTAATGTAACCCCACTTTTTAAAAAGGGAGGGAGAGAGAAAACGGGGAATTATAGACCAGTTAGCCTAACATCGGTAGTGGGGAAAATGCTAGAGTCAGTTATTAAAGATGTGATAGCATCACATTTGGAAAGTGGTGAAATCATCGGACAAAGTCAGCATGGATTTACCAAAGGCAAATCATGTCTGACGAATCTTATAGAATTTTTCGAGGATGTAACTAGTAGAGTGGATAAGGGAGAACCAATCGATGTGTTATATCAGGACTTTCAGAAGGCCTTCGACAAGGTCCCACATAGGAGATTGGTGTACAAACTTAAAGCACACGGTATTGAGGGTTCAGTGTTGAGGTGGATAGAAAATTGGTTGGCAGACAGGAAGCAAAGAGTAGGAATAAACGGGTCCTTTTCGGAATGGCAGGCAGTGACTAGTGGGGTACCGCAAGGCTCAGTGCTGGGACCCCAGTTATTTACAGTGTATATTAATGATTTGGACGAGGGAATTGAATGCAACATCTCTAAGTTTGCGGATGACACGAAGCTGGGTGGCAGTGTTAGCTGCGAGGAGGATGCTAGGAGGCTGCAGAGTGACTTGGATAGATTAGGCGAGTGGGCAAATGCATGGCAGATGCAATATAATGTGGATAAATGTGAGGTTATCCACTTTGGCGGCAAGAACAGGAAAGCAGAGTATTACCTGAATGGTGACCGATTGGGAGAAGGGGAGATGCAACGTGACCTGGGTGTCATGGTGCACCAGTCATTGAAAGCAAGCATGCAGGTGCAGCAGGCAGTGAAGAAAGCGAATGGTATGTTGGCATTCGTAGCAAGAGGATTTGAGTTTAGGAGCAGGGAGGTTCGGCTGCAGTTGTGCAGGGCCTTGGTGAGACCGCACCTGGAGTATTTTGTGCAGTTTTGGTCTCCTAACCTGAGGAAAGACGTTCTTGCCTTAGAGGGAGTACAGAGAAGGAGGTTCACTAGATTGATCCCTGGGATGGCGGGACTTTCATATGAGGAAAGACTGGATAGACTGGGCTTGTACTCGCTGGAATTTAGAAGACTGAGGGGGGATCTTATAGAAAGATGTAAAATTCTTAAGGGGTTGGAGAGGCTGGATGCGGGAAGATTGTTCCCGATGTTGGGGGAGTCCAGAACCAGGGGTCACAGCTTAAGGGTAAGGGGGAAGTCTTTTAGGACCAAGATGAGAAAACATTTCTTCACACAGAGAGTGGTGAGTCTGTGGAATTCTCTGCCACAGAAGGTAGTTGAGGCCAGTTCATTGGCTATATTTAAGAGGGAGTTAGATGTGGCCCTTTTTGCTAAAGGGATCAGGAGGTATGGAGAGAAGGCAGGTACAGGCTACTGAGCTGGATGATCAGCCATGATCATATTGAATGGCGGTGCAGGCTCGAAGGGCCAAATGGCCTACTCCTGCTCCTATTTTCTATGTTTCTATGTTTCTATGATTTTTCTGCCTGGAGGTCTGTGACTGGTGGTGTGTATCACAGATCGGTGCTGCAACCTTTGCCGTTTATTTTATATTTTCGTGGCTCGGGTGTTAATGTAGGAGGTGTATATAGTACGTTTATGGAGAATGGGAAATGTTATGGGTTGCGAGAAAGTCTGTCAAAGTTTGCAACAAGATCTAGGCTGGATCATCGAAACATTATTTTCATGCGGGGATATCAGTTCTGGTGAACACAGTTTTCTTCACACAAAGAGTTGTTAAGAGGTATCAGTTTTACCTCGCTTGATGATATCAGATGTTTCTCTCAATGCCATGTTGTAGAAAAAGGTGAGATCAAACGTTTCAATTGGCAACGCGTCATCTACCACCAACATTGGTTTGGCTTCATCACTAAACCTGCAAATATTTAACAGCTGGTTATAAACTGAGCATTTGAGCTGTTCTTTTAAAACATATGTTGTTTCAGACAAAAGCATAACCTACCTCGTCTTGCGACCAGCTACCTCCTGAAATAAATAAAACACAAATGTCAATAGAGTAAGATGGATCGTCATTATCCCGACAGCGGGTATTTCGCCAAATTGCTACAAAAAAACCCACTGATAATTCCCATTTCCAAACTCTTTGCTTGTGCCACACAGACAGGAAGTGGATATTCTGGTAGAGACATCGAACACGGGGGAAAGCATTAGGAATGTTGACAAAAATGGGCGCGATCATGCAACTTACGAGTCAGACTGGGCAGGTCGTGGGATTTTACCTGGAGAAGATGTCACAGAAAATTGGATGGAATATTTTAGGATCAGCGTCGGATTTAAATGGGTGGGGGATGGAAAAATTATCACTACTTGTGGGGGGAGCAAAAATCAAAGCTGAAATTTAAGATAACCTTTTGATAAATTCCATAAGAAATGCAGCAAAGAGAACGTGGAACTCACGGGACGGCCTGAAGACAATATTGCAGATAAAGGTAAGTTGAAGTGGGATGAATACATGAGGATTCCTGGAATTTGGGGCATTGTTGTCAGATGTTGTTTAAAAAAGGTTCTAAAAGTAAACCTAGCAATTATAGACCTATTAGTTTGACGTCTGTGGTGGGAAAATTAATGGAAAAGATACTTAGGGACAATATATATAATTATTTGGATAATCAAGGCCTGATTAGAAACAGTCAACATGGATTTGTGCCTGGAAGGTCATGTTTGACTAATCTTCTTGAATTTTTTGAAGAGGTTACCAGGGAAATTGATAAGGGCAAGGCTGTGGATGTTGTCTATATGGACTTCAGTAAGGCATTTGACAAGGTTCCACATGGAAGGTTGATTAAGAAGGTTAAATCGTTGGGTATTAATAGTGAGGTTGCAAGATGGATTCAACAATGGCTGAATGGGAGATACCAGAGGGTAACGGTTGACAATTGTATGTCAGGTTGGAGGCCAGTGTCTAGTGGAGTGCCCCAAGGATCTGTGTTGGGTCCACTGTTGTTTGTCATTTACATTAATGATCTGGATGATGGTGTGGCAAATTGGATTAGTAAATATGCAGATGATACTAAGATAGGTGGAGTAGTTGATAGTGAGGTAGATTTTCAAAGTCTACAGAGAGACTTGGGCCTTTTGGAAGGGTGGGCTGAAAGATGGCAGATGGAGTTTAATGCTGATAAGTGTGAGGTGCTGCATTTTGGTAGGACAAATCAAAATAGGACGTACAGGGTAAATGATAGGGAATTGAGGAATGCAGTGGAACAGAGGGATCTGGGAATAACTGTGCATTGTTCCCTGAAAGTGGAATCTCATGTGGATAGGGTGGTGAAGAAGGCGTTTGGTATGCTTGCCTTTATAAATCAGAGCATCGAGTATAGAAGTTGGGATGTAATGTTGAAATTGTACAGGGCATTGGTGAGGCCGAATCTGGAGTATGGTGTGCAGTTCTGGTCGCCAAATTATAGGAAGGATGTCGACAAAATGGAGAGGGTACAGAGGAGATTTACTAGAATGTTGCCTGGGTTTCAGCACTTAGGCTACAGAGAGAGGTTGAACAGGTTGGGTCTTTATTCTTTGGAGCGTAGAAGGTTGAGGGGGGACTTGATAGAGGTTTTTAAAATTTTGAGAGGGACGGACAGAGTTGACGTGGGTAGGCTTTTCCCTTTGAGAGTGGGGAAGATTCCAACAAGGGGACATAGCTTCAGAATTGAGGGACAAAGGTTTAGGGGTAACATGAGGGGGAATTTCTTTACTCAGAGGGTTGTGGCTGTATGGAATGGACTTCCGGTGGAAGTGGTGGAGGCTGGCTCGATTTTATTATTTAAGAGTAAATTGGATAGGTATATGGATAGGAGGGGATTGGAGGGTTATGGTCTGAGTGCAGGTAGATGAGACTAGGTCAGGGAGAATGGTCGGCGTGGACTGGTAGGGCCGGACAGGCCTGTTTCCATGCTGTAGTTGTTATATGTTATATGTTATATGTTATATATGTGGTGAGTAGTTGGAACAGACGGAACATTGACCCAGTTCTGAATTACTGGTAAATGCGGCGTTTATTTCAGAAATTATAACCCACCATTTTGTGACTGTGCATTTTCACTTCGCCAAACTGTAGTGTAACCCCTCACCTTCAGAAATATCACGCCGTCCTTGTGATCTATCTGTTCCTGTAACTTTGAGAGTTCCTCCTGAATGGACTTTAAATTCTCTTGAATCTCTTGAAGATTTTTCTCCATTGTTTTTACAAGCTTCTTCTCTTCCTCCCGGATCTCTCCCAGTAAGCACTGCTCTTTCTCAGTGAGAATCTGGTGCAGTTCAGCAAACTGGGATGTGATCTGTGTCTGAAGGTTGTGTGACTCTTCCTGTCAGATGAAAATTCAAAATCAATATATTGTGTTCCCTCATGACATGGAATGTGACATTTGGCAAGTCAATGTCGAGTCCTGCAGTGCAGACCAACATGTCCATGCCGGGCTCTGTACGTATCTACACTAATTCCATTTACATCTATTTAATCCATTGCTTTCATTACCTTGGCAATTCAAGAGCTCGTCTTAATAAGTCTGAAATAGTTGGTGAAAGTAATGTACAAGCACATCATTCCCATTTCCCCAGTACAATTCCCTGCAACCTGTTCCATTTCATGTGTCCATTAGCCCTCATTGGACAAAACCAGGTCACCAGGACTAGCAGACAGCAGCACCACTTAGAATGACAGACTTCACAGATTCATACAGCAAGGGGTGTTAGATACCAACCAAGACGCCCCATCTGCGCTATTTCCACCAGTCCGCATTTGGCCCAGATAGTTCTAAAACTTTTCTCTCCAGGAATTTATTCAAAGACGTTTAAACTGTTGTTATGGTACCTGACTCAACTACCTCTGGAATTTACACACTGGAATTTAGAAGGATGAGGGGGGATCTCATTGAAACATATAAGATAATTAGGGGATTGGACACATTAGAGGCAGGAAACATGTTCCCAATGTTGGGGGAGTCCAGAACAAGGGGCCACAGTTTAAGAATAAGGGGTAGGCCATTTAGAACGGAGATGAGGAAGAACTTTTTCAGTCAGAGAGTGGTGAAGGTGTGGAATTCTCTGCCTCAGAAGGCAGTGGAGGCCAGTTCGTTGGATGCTTTCAAGAGAGAGCTGGATAGAGCTCTTAAGGATAGCGGAGTGAGGGGGTATGGGGAGAAGGCAGGAACGGGGTACTGATTGAGAGTGATCAGCCATGATCGCATTGAATGGTGGTGCTGGCTCGAAGGGCTGAATGGCCTACTCCTGCACCTATTGTCTATTGTCTACCTCCTCTGGCAGCTCGTTCCATATACCCACTACCAAAGTTGCTCTTAATGTCCGTATTAACCCTGTTCCCTCTCACCTTAAACCAATGCCCTCGCACTCTCGACGCCCTATTCAGGGTAAAGGACTGAGTATTCACCCGAACATTTCGTTTCATGATATTATACACCTGCAATAGATCATTATTCAGACTCCTGCACTCTACTTGGTAAAGTCCTTGTCTGCCCAACCTCTCCCAATAGCTCGGGCCTCGACCACTGAGCTCTATACAGGTGCCCACTTATTACATGCAACACAGGGATTGAATCTACACAAAAACTTTAAATCAATAAGACAAAGCCTCACCTGAACTCCAGAAATGCTCTCTTCCTGTAGCTGTTCCATGTCCTCGATGTCTGATTTTTTTTCTGTGAGAGATTCGAAAGATGATTCCACCTGATCCTGGGGTTGGGTTTCAGATCAAAGAATGAACATGTCAGACAATAAAGAATAGATTACACAATGATGTGATCAAAATCTATTTGGTTTTACCTTGTAGAATTCAACAGCTTCATCTACCGGCATGAAGCTGTGAGACTTGTGTTCCCGCCCAGCTGCACAAACCAGGCATATCAGTTTCTTGTCCGTTTCACAAAACAGCTTCAGTTCTTCCTGATGTTTCTCGCAGTGAAGTTTACTTTCCTTCTCTGTCCGATTCGGGCTCAGTGTTCGAGCTTTCTCAGCCAGTCTCGCCAAGGCCCGATTCACCCTGAGGGTGCGGTCTGTAAACACCTCTCTACATTCCGGGCAGGGGTTTCTCTCCTCCCGGTCCCAACTCTGTGTGATACAGGAGCGGCAGAAGTTGTGTCCACACTCCAGTATAACCGGATCGGTGAAGAAATCCAGGCAGATGGGACAAACTGCCTCCTCGGTCCAACTCTCGACCTGGTCTTTCGCAGCCATTTTAGCTCCTCCTCTTCCTGGTTCAAAATCCTTTCACTGACGTGGAGCTGCTGACCAACCCCTGCAGTAGCGCGAGTGCCCATTGCCTTCCCGGGCAATGAATGTTATTTGACAATGGACAATAGGTTGCAGGAGACGGCCACTCAGCCCTTCGAGCCAGCACCGCCATACACCGTGATCATGGCTGATCATCCACAACCAGTACCCCTGTTCCTGCCTTCTCCCCATACCTCCTGACTCCGCTATCATGAAGAGCTCTATCTAGCTCTCTCTTGAAAGCATCCAGGGAATTGACCTCCACTGCCTTCTGAGGCAGAGAATTCCACAGCTTCACAACTCTCTGAGTGAAAAATTGTTTCCTCATCTCAGTTCTAAATGGCCTACCCCTTATTCTTAAACTGTGGCCCCTGGTTCTGGACTCCCCCAACATTGGGAACATTTTTCCTGCATCTGACTTGTTCAGTCTTTTTATAATTTTATATGTCTCTATAAGATCCCCTCTCATCCTTCTAAACTCCAGCGAATACAAGCCTAGTCTTTTCAATCTTTCCTAATATTACAGTCCCGCCATCACATGGATCAATCTCGCGAACCTACGCTGCACTCCCTCAATTACAAATCTGTCCTTCCTCAAATTAGGAGACCAAAACTATACACAATACTCCATATGTGGAGAAAGGCCCTATACAACTGCAGAAGAACCTCTTTAAACCTATACTGAAATCCTCTCGTTATGTAGGCCAACATACCATTAGCTTTCTTCATTGCCTGCTGTACCTGCACGCCAACTTTCAGTGACTGGTGTACAAGGACACCCAAGTCTCGCTGCACTCCCCCCTTACCTAACATAACACCATTGAGATGATAATCTGCCTCCTTGATTTGCCGCCAAAGTGGATAACCTTACATTTATCTATATTATACTGCATCTGTCATGCATTTGCCCACTCACTCAACCTATCCAAGTCACCCTGCAACTTCCTAACATCCCCTTCGCAGTTCGCACTACCACCAAGCTTTGTGTCATCCGCAAACTTGCTCGTGTTACTTCTAATTCCTTCATCCAAATCATTCATATATATTGTAAATAGTTGTGGCCCCAGCACCGAGCCTTGCAGCACTCCACTCTCCACTGCCCACCATTCAGAAAAGGACCGGTTTATTCCTACTCTTTGCTTCCTGTCTTTCAACCAATTCTCTATCCATGTCAATACCCTATCCCCAATACCATGTGCCCTAATTTTGCTCACCAACCTCCCGTGTGGCACCTTATCAACGGCTTTCTGAACGTCTAGATACACTACATCAACTGGCTCTCCTTCATCTATTTTACTTGTCACATCCTCAAAAAATTCCAGAAGATTCGTCAAGCAGGATTTCCCTTTCGTAAATCTATGCTGACTTGGAACAATCCTTTAGCCGCTATCCAAATGCGCCGTTATTACCTCTTTAATAATTGACTCTAGCATCTTCCCCACAACCGATTTTCAGGCCAACTGGTCTATAATTCCCCCGCTTTCTCTCTCGTTCCTTTCTTGAAAAGTGGGATAACATCAACTGCCAGAGATAGCTTTAATGTGTGAGGGAAAGATTAATCAGGAACCCAAGGGGCAACCTTTACGCACAGAGGATATATGATATATGGAACACGCTGGCAGGGGAAGCAATTGGGGACGGTGCTACAACCATGTTTAAAATGCATTTGAGCAGGTACAGGGATGGGAAAGGTTTAGAGCGAAATGTGCCAGACGCGAGCTGCTGGGACGAGTGTAGGTGGGGCATATTGGTCGACAAGAGCAAGTTGGGCCGAAAGATCTGCGTCCGTGCAGTTGGACTCGATGATAAATGGTCGGGGCCCGGTGCTAACGAGGCCTCGGGTGTAACTGAGAAGGCGTTGGGCAGTGGAACCCGCCGCGCCCATCTCCGTTCCCAGCCCGGGATCAGGATGGACGGAGACCTCTCTCCGGTCTTATTTTAATCCACAACAGTACACCCGTCTCTCGTGCGCCAGTCTTCAGGTTAATCTATATTTGGAGACGCGGCGCATCGCTTGATAAATTGTGTTATAGGATCCATTAACCTTTATGCCAGAGTATTTAGGTTTGTCCGCTCACGAGTGGCAGTGGGGGGCGGTGAACATTACGCATCGAAAGCCTGGGATCGAATTTGTTGAATTTCCAACGCCAGTGCAGGTCATTTTCCATCATATTCCCCTTGTTGGAGTCATAGAGTCATGGAGTGATGCAGCGTGGAAACAGGCCCTTCGGCCCAACTTTACTCGCCACCTGGCCACCTGGTTGCGTCTCTGTTGAAATCGGTGTGGTCTTTGCTCCTCCCACTGACCACCACAGATGGGAAGATCATTGGCCCCCATTGCTCCGGATCCGAAATTGGACCCCTCTGTCAAATCTCCCGACAGCCCCTATCTATGTTCCCCGGAGAAGCAAACACTCATCTCCGGTCTTATCCTGAACCTGAACCCCGTCATCTCCAAAACCTTTCCAGCAAATGTCTCCTCCACCTTCCCGAAGCCTCCCGATTCATTCCTTGTGTTTGGTGAAGGGAAATAGACCAGATTCTCCATTCGGGGTCCTAACCTGGGCTTCTCATCCCCAGGGCAGCGTTCACCGAGATTTGTGGAGATTTGGAGATCCGCTCATCAAACACTCTTCTCCTCAGACGGCCAAATTTGTGCAGGCGCGCAGTAGGAGCTGGTGGATTTCACCATCGATGTCTGCTTTCGTCTGGGAAGAGGGGCGCCGGCCAGAGAACCCGAGGGTCTCCATCATGACGACCATTTTATAGAATTGGGACAAATGCACCTGCGGCGCCAACAGAGGTGTTTCCCCTGCGGTCAACCACAGGGCAAGTGGTTCACGGGTCCCCCTCAATCACTACCTCCATGTCACTGAAAACCTGCCACTGTTGAAGGTGTAGGGAATGCAGTCGCCAATTTGTAGAAAGGACAACTCAAAAACACAGTTCAAAAGATTAAAGGGTGGTACCGGTAGAGTTGCTGCCTCACAGCGCCAGAGATCTGTGTTCCATCAGGACTACGGGTGCTGTCTGTACAGAGTTTGTACGTTCTCCCCGTGAGCTGCGTGTTCTGTGGTTTCCTCTCACACTCCAAAGAGGTATAGGTTTGTAGGTCAATTGGCTTGGTATAAGTGCAAATTGTCCCTAGTGTGTGTAGGGTAGTGTTAATGTGCGGGGATCGCTGGTCGGTGCGGACTCGGTGGGCCGAGGGACCTGTTTCCGCGCTGTATCTCCAATCTAAACTAAAGCAAACTAAACTGCTGTCTCCCCGTTCAGTAGATTTCAAAATAATTCAAAAGCAAGCTGCACAGTTGAAGTAATTTTGAGTTTATTTCAATTACAGTATTGGAAGCAACAATGCATATCATTCAAATAAACGCGATCTTTCAATTAGCTTGTCGTGTGTGTCAATGGATGTGTACATTTTCCAAATCACTGAAGTAACATGAAATGTATCTATTACATTGAACTAGTCATTGAACGGAGTTAATAATACCGTGGCGACTTTTGACCAGAAGGGTCCAATGACATTACATTTAAAAAATATTTTCACAAAAGTAATTTCTGTTCCGTTGCCGGACGCGGATAACGCGTCAAAATGAACGCATCGACATCTCTGATTCCACTTGCTGTTTATTTCTCTCTTCCCACATTTACATTCCCCCTGGTTTTATTTCCGCGCTCACTGGGGTTTTTACGAGGTGGAATTTGGGGATTAAATGGGAGCCGTTCAGCGCCGACCTGTTGCCCACCGGGTTTCTGCCCCACAGCCCCTGAGCCCCGCTCCTGACGCCGGTCCCGGGACCCGACCCTTTTACACACCCGGAGCGGAACCGGAGCAGATACTCAGCCACTGGTCTTCATCCCGAGTCCCGAAGAAAGGATAAAGTTTCTCCGTGAATTTATTCCCAGTGAAGGTGTGGAGATGGGACTTGGTGTCCGCGTCGTAAAATGAAACTGTCCCGGACTCGTAACTGAGATAAACTCCCACCCTCCCGGGGATGGGACGGGCGGGGAGACGGGATGGAGGTGAGGTGAGTGCAACAAACTCGTCACCCCAATGCCTGATCCTCCAGACCCCAGACTCTGAGGTCAGGTCATCCCGTCTCTTCCTCTCCACAGACTCTGCGGCGACTCCCAGACTCCAGAACCGATTCTCCATCATCTCTACCTCCCAGTAATGTCTCCCCGACGTGAATCCCTCAGATCCCAGCACACACGACAAAACCGTAAACCTCTGCCAGGTGTCAGGGAGATTCCACTCGCCCTCGGTCCATCTCACCCTCTTCCGATCCGCAGACACCTCGAGGTGCGAATGTGCTGTATCCACGTCCAGGGTGACGGAGACTGGTGGGTGGGGGGTAGAAGCCAACATCATCGGATGGTCAGCTGACATATTTACCGGAGTTTTTCTCCCGTCTGGAGAGGGGAATGTCATGGGCTTTGGGGAACGGGGAGGTGGGGGGTGGGGGGCAGCCCCGTGGGTTTGGGGCGGGGTCGAAGAGGGGGAGGACGATGGCGGACGGTGTGGATGGACGATAGATTGCGGTTGCGGTTGAGAAATGAGGAGGTGTATTCAGAAGCTCGGGACGCTTCTTCAGAATTTCAGAAGGAGTTGGATAGCTGACAGGATTGTTTGGCAGACAGGAAACAAAGACAAGGGATTAACGGGTCCCTTTCATAATGGCAGGCAATGACCAGTTGGGTACCGCAAGGCTCGCTGCTGGGACCGCAGCTATTTACAATTTACATTAATGATTTAGATGAAGGAATTAAAAGCTGGGTCGCAGTGTGAACTGTGAGGAGGATGCTATGAGGATGCAGCATTACTGGGACAAGTAGTGTGAGTGGGTAGATGCATGGCAGATGCAGTTTAATGTGGATAAATGTGAGGTTATCCACTTTGGTGGTAAGAACAGGAAGGCAGGTTATTATCTGAATGGATCCAAGTTGGGAAATGGGGAAGTACAAAGAGATCTGGGTGTCCTTCTTCATCAGTCACTTAAAGTTAGCGTGCAGGTACAGGATGTGGTGAAGAAAGCTAATGGCATGTTGTCTTTATGAAAAGAGGAGTTGAGTATACGAGCAAAGAGGTCCTTCTGCAGTTGTACAGGGCCATAGTGAGACCACACCTGGAGTACTGTGTGCAATTTTGGTCTCCAAATTTGAGGAAGGACATTCTTGCTATTGAGGGCGTGCAGCGTAGGGTCACTAGGGTAATTCCCGGGATGGCAGGACTGTCTTATGTTGAAAGACTGGAGTGACTAGGCTTGTATACGCTGGAATTTAGAAGGATGAGAGGGGATCTCATTGAAACATATAAGATTATGAAGGGATTGGACAAGTTAGAGGCAGGAAACATGTTCCTAATGTTGGGGGAGTCCAGAACCGGGGACCACAGTTTAAGAATAAGGGGTCGGCCATTTAGAACGGAGATGAGGAAAAACGTTTTCAGTCAGAGAGTTGTAAATCTGTGGAATTCTCTGCCTCAGAAGGCAGTGGAGGCCAATTCTCTGAATGCATTAAAGAGAGAGCTAGATAGAGCTCTTAAAGATAGCGGAGTCAGGGGGTATGGGGAGAGGGTAGGAACGGGGTACAGATTGTGAATGATCAGCCATGATAACATTGAATGGCGGTGCTGGCTCGAAGGGCCGAATGGCCTACTCGTGCACCTATTGTCTATTGATATTTTGCTGATAGATGGTGGGGGGGGGGGGGGGAGATTGTTGGAAGAGGAGATTAATGTGAGTGATAATTAGAGGTGGTTAACGAGGAGGTAGTGTTGTGGGATGGAGTCGCCATGATCTTATGGAACGGGGGCGGTCCTGAGGGGCCAGGTGACCTGCTCCTTTCTTCTTGAGAAGCGGTGAGACAGAGGGAGGGGCGCGCCTGTCGGTTGTGTTCGGGGATCTCACACCTCCAGCTGCCTGTGTGAAAATGAAGCTTCCCAGCAGCTGGGTTTGGTACTGGAATAAAACGCCAATTCCCACTCAGCCCACAATTGCATCAACATGTTACTCAGATGTGTCTGATAAATGAGGAGAAATAAATCTAGGCCTTTGTTTTAACAGAATGAATTGGAGATGAAAGTTTACTAAAGAAACACGATGTGCTCAGTCAGCTCAGAAAGCCAACGCAATGCTAGTATTTATTTTAAGAGGGTGAGAATAGAAAGAAAAACGTATGTAATGCTGAGGCTCTAGAAAGGCCGCATTTGGAGTACTGTGAGCAATTTTGCGCACCATATCTGAGGAAGGGCGTGCTGGCTCTGGAGAGGGTACAAAGAAGGTTTACAAGAATGATCCCTGGAATGAGTGGGTTAACATATGATGAGCATTTGACAGCACTGGGCCTGTACTCGTTGGAGTTTAGAAGAATGTGGAGGGGCCTCATTGAAACATACAGAATAGTGAAAGGCCTGGATAGAGTGGATGTGGATGGGGATGTTTCCACTAGTGGGACAGTGTAGGACGAGGTCACAGCCTAAGAATTAAATGACGTATTTTTCGGAAGGAAATGAGAAGGAATTTCTTCAGTCAGAGGGTAGTGAAACTGTGGGATTCTTCGCCACAGAAGGCGGTGGAGGCCACATCAGTGGATAATTTTAAGGCAGAGATAGATAGATTCTTGATTATATAGAAACATAGACATAGAAACATAGAAAATAGGTACAGGAGGAAGCCATTCGGCCCTTTGAGCCTGCACCGCCATTCAAAATGATCATGGCTGATCATCCAACTCAGTATCCTGTACCTGCCTTCTCTCCATACCCCCTGATCCCTTTAGCCACAAGGGCCACATCTAACTTCCTCTTAAATATAACCAATGAACTGGCCTCAACTACCTTCTGAGGCAGAGAATTCCACAGATTTACCACTATCTGTGTAAAAAAACACGTTCCTTAAACGGTGACCCCTTGTTCTGGACTTCCCTAACATCGGGAACAATCTTCCTGCATCTAGCCTGTCCAACCTCTTAAGAATTTTGTAAGTTTCTATAAGATCCCCCCTCAATCTTCTAAATTCCAGCGAGTACAAACCGAGTCTATCCAGTCTTTCTTCATATGAAAGTCCTGCCATCCCAGGAATCAATCTGGTGAACCTTCTCTGTACTCCCTCTATGGCAAGAATATATTTCCTCAGATTAGGAGACCGAAACTGTACGCAATACTCCAGGTGTGGTCTCACCAATGCCCAGTACAACTGCTGCAGAACCTCCCTGCTCCTATACTCAAATCCCCTCACCTTGAATGCCAATATACCATTCGCTTTCTTCACTGCCTGCTGCACCTGCATGCCTACTTTCAATGACTGGTGCACCATGACACCCACGTCTCGTTGCATCTCCCCTTCTCCTAATCGGCCACCATTCAGGTAATAGTCTGCTTTCCTGTTCTTGCCACCAAAGTGGATAACCTCACATTTATCCACATTATATTGCATCTGCCATGCATTTGCCCACTCACCTAACCTATCCAAGTCACCTTGCAGCCTCCTAGCATCCTCCTCACAGCTAACACTGCCCCCCAGCTTCGTGTCATCCGCAAACTTGGAGATGTTGCATTCAATTCCCTCGTCCAAATCATTGATATATATTGTAAATAGCTGGGGTCCCAACACTGAGCCTTGCAGTACCCCACTAGTCACTGCTTGCCATTCTGAAAAGGACCCGTTTATTCCTACTCTTTGCTTCCTGTCTTCCAGCCAGTTCTCTATCCACATCAATACTGAACCCACAATACCGTGTGCTTTAAGTTTGCATATTAATCTCTTATGTGGGACCTTGTCGAAAGCCTTCTGGAAGTCCAGATATAACACATCCACTGGTTCTCCCTTATCCACTCTACTAGTTACATCCTCGAAAAATTCTATAAGATTCGTCAGACATGATTTACCTTTCATAAATCCATGCTGACTTTGTCCAATGATTTCACCACTTTCCAAATGTGCTGCTATCCCATCTTTAATAACTGACTCTAGCATTTTCCCCACTACCGATGTTAAACTAACTGGTCTTTAATTCCCCATTTTATCTCTCCCTCCCTTTTTGAAAAGTGGGGTTACATTAGTACGTGTGTCAGCGGTTTTGGGGAGAAGGCAGGTGAATGGGGTTAGGAGGGAGAGATAGCTCAACCATGATTGAATGGTGGAGTACACTTAATGGCTTAATTTTGCTCCTATCGCTTATGACCTTATGATCTCTGCAGAACATGGATACATTTTGTTTTGCATTGGGCCACCTCAGATTGAAAGTGCTGAGGGCGAAGAAACCAGGAAGAGAGGTGCGGGGCTGGACAAGGTCTGGTGAGTGAGAGGTAGATACCATTGAGTTGATTTTTTGACAGGCCAATTGTTGGATAAATGCCAGAGATGAAAAGACAAAATATGTGAGACAAGGATAGTCGAGATGAGAGTTGTGAAATGAGAGGAAGGGTTATCTGTGGAGGGGCTAGAGGAGGGGACAAATTGTTATGAGTCCAGGTGGGGTACAGGGAAAAGATTGTAGGGGAAGGGGGTTAGGGAGAGACTGCAGGAAGAGGGGGTGGAGTGAGGGAGGGAGAGGGTGGTTTTTTAAAAAGTTAGTTAGCTAAAGTCAGAGAGTTCAATATTCCTACCATTAGGTTGTAAGCTGCTCTGCTTAAGGGTATCAGACATTTTTCTGAACATTGTGTCAAACACGAAGGGGTGATAGAGCTTTGCAAAGGCGGGGGCAGCATCCGTCACTGACAACGATGTGGCGTCAATATTCACCCTGCAAAATAGTAAACGGTAAACTGAGAGCCTGGGAATTTTTTAGTTACTTTTCAAATCCACGCAGTGTTTCAGTCAAGAGCATGTCCTACCTCCTCTCCCGTCCTGCTTCCTCCTGGAATAAAGAAAACAAAACTGAATTCATTGAGATACAAGCAACTATAGATGCCGGTTTACAAAAAATCAACGCAATGTTTTGGAGTAACTCAGCAGGCCAAGTAGCATTTCTGAGGGATATGAATGGATGACGATTGGGGTCGGGACCTACCTTCATATCGGCGAGACCAAACATCGACTAGGTGATCTAGATCTGCGAGACCTCCCAGTTGCTAAACATTTTCATCCCCCCATCCCATTTCCATACCGTCCTTGATGACCTTGGCCTCCTTTATTGAGCATGAGGCCACGCTCAAACTGGAGGAACAACCACTAATTTTCCTCTACGATATTCCTCATCATTGCTGCCCCCAAAAATGTTGCGTTCTCAGCACCACCACAGCCGCCCCCCCCCCCCCGCCCCATTATCGGTCCCATCTAAACTCTTTGTACACACATGAATGTGCAGCTAAACACAAATCCAACTCAGTTTCCAGGTTCGTAGACGATAACACCTTAGTGGACCAGATATCAAATAATTACAAGACGGGGGTAGGCACAAAATGGTGGAGTAACTCAGAGGGACAGGCTGCATCTCCGGAGAGAAGGAATCTCCAGAGATGCTGCCTGCCCCACTGAGTTACTCCAGCATTTTGTGTCTACCTTCGATTTAAACCAGCATTTGCAGTTCTTTCCTACACAATGACAAGGTAGGAGATTGAGAACCTCGTAGCCTTGGGCCAAGACACCAACCTCCCCCTCAATGTCAGCAAGACCAATGAGATTGTCAGTGACTTACGGAGCGAAGCAGTATAAATATATATACATTGATGGTGCCGAAGTAGAGATGGAAAACTTCAAATTCTTAGGAATAAATATCACCAGCAATTGATCCTGGACCAGCCACATCAAAGTTATGGCCAAGAAAGGACAACAATGCCTCTACATCCTTAGAAGGCTCAAGATATTCAACATGTCCCCCGTAACCCTCCCCAACTTCTACAGATACACCATAGAAAACATTTGATTGGGATGCATAATAGTATGGTTTGGGAACAGCTCCATCCAAGACCGTAAGAAATTGCAGACAGTTGTGGATGCTTTCTAGACCATCAGGCAAACCAACCTCCTTTCCTTTGACTGCGCTGGCACTTCATGCTACCTTGATAAGGCAACCAGCATAATTAAGGACCTGTCTCACCCCAGGCACTCCGTCAAAACCCCACTCCCCTCAGGTAAGATGTACAGAAGATGGAAAAATCGTATGTCCAGATTCAGGAACGATTTCTTCCCGGCTGTTATCAGGCAACTAACAGTCCTTTCACCAGCTTGAATGTGGTCCTGACCTCCCATCTACCTCACTGGAGATCCTTGAACTATCTTTAATTGGGTATTGTTGAATTATCTTGCACTAAATATTATAGACGTTATCTGTATACTATGGATTGTAATCATGTACAGGCTGGATAGCATGCAACAAAACGCTTTTCACTGTACCTCAGTACATGTGACAATAATAATCTAAACGAAACTTTCTACCCCTCCACTACAATCAGTGTGAAGTAGGGTCCCGACCTGAAAAGTCACCCATTTATATTCCCCAGAGATATGGCCTAACCCGCTGAGTTGCTCCATCATTTGGGGGGGGGGGGGGGTTCTGAATTAATCGAGACTGACTGTCGAAATCCCGACAGGAATTATTCCATGCAACACTAGGAGCTGCTGAAAATTCACACTCCCCAACACTGACTCCAGCTGATGCAAAGACGATATTACAGAACAGACACAAAACAAAGGGAGTATGTATAAGGCGTGTTTGTGAAAATAGTGCAGAAAAGAAAGTGTCCCTACTTGTGTGGAGAGCAGAAGTCAAAGGTAATATCAGTTGATCCTTATGAATCCTGCCAGAAAGAAATTCTGCAAAGAAAATGTATAACTCTCTACCACAGGAGAGACTGAAGCCAATATCAAGGAAAAATTAAGGGGAAGGCATATACACTCATGAGGGGCGTGGGAACTGGGTCGTTGCTGGTGGCTGTTGTGAGTAGCTGGGGAGAGGCTTGTGCTGAGCAGGAAAACTGACAGCAGTGGATGGGCCGAATGTCCATGATGTAGAGTGGGTTGGAATTCTACGCAGAACACATACACAAAAAGCCGCATTTATTTCAGAATAACGTCCCACTGTTTTGAGACTGTGCACTTCCCTTTAACTAACCTGTAATGTAACACCTTACCTTCAGAAATATCACATTGTCCTTTTGATCCATTCTTTCGTGTAAAATTGAGACCTCCTCCTGAATAGAATTTATGATTTTTTTAATCTCCCGCAGATTTCTCTCCATTGAATTTACAATCGTCTCCTCGCCTTCCCGGAGATCTCCGAGTAAGCGCTGCTCTTTCTCAGTGAGAATCTGGTGCAGTTCAGCAAACTGGGATGTGATCTGTGACTGAAGGTTGTGTGACTCTTCCTGTCAAACGAAAAGTGAAGGTGAATATATTATGTTGCGGCACTGTATTTATTGTCTTTCCTGATACACTTCCACCCACCATCACAGGGAGAACAGGCGACTCACAAGGACAGCACCCGAGGTCAGGATCGTCCAGGTCACCAGAACTGCAGGACAGTAGCACTAGCTAAAGTCTACAGAATCAAGCCATTCGTTCCTACTTTTACATGCCGATGAAGATTCCCCATCTACGCTTGTGCCGCATGCCTGCATTTGGCTAGTTTGCTCCAAACATTTTCTCTCCATGTATCTGTCCGAATGTCGTTTAAATATTGTTATGGTATCTAGCTGAACAAGCTCACCACGACACTATGTTTATACCCACCACCCTCTGTGTGAAAAGGATGCCCTCTGGCTCCTTCTATATCACCTCTCATCTTAAACCTCTGTCTTCTGATTCACGATTCCCCCATTCAGTGTAAAAGGGTAAAGTGCCCGACCAGTCTCGCTTCATAACTGAGACCCTTGACTCGAGCAAAAGAAAGCTGCGCTATTATCACACGCAGCACAGCGATCAAATTCACGCAAAATGGGAAATTGAAACTGGAAAGTCTCACCAGAACTCCAGAAATCTTCAGCTTCTGTTGCTGCTCCATTTGCTGGATCTCTGATATCTTTTTCGTGAGAAATGCGAAGGACGATTTAACCTGATCCTAGGATTGGGTTTCAGATTAGAGAATAAATGTGTTGGAAAATAAAAAAGAAATTAAACAATGATGTGATTAAAAACGTTTTAGCCATTACCTTGTAGAATTCAACAGCCTCATTTATCAGCATGAAGCTGTGAGACTTGTGTTCCCGCCCAGCTGCACAAATCACACAGATCAGCTTCTTGTCAGTTTCACAAAACAGCTTCAGTTCTTCCTGATGTTTCTCGCAGTGAAGTTTACTTTCCTTCTCTGTCCGATTCAGGCTCAGTGTTCGAGCTTTCTCAGAGAGTCTAACCAAGGCCCGATTCACCCTGAGGCTGCGGTCTGTAAACACCTCTCTACATTCCGGGCAGGAGTTTCTCCCCTCCCGGTCCCAACTCTGTGTGATACAGGAGCGGCAGAAGTTGTGCCCGCACTCCAGTATAACCGGATCGGTGAAGAAATCCAGGCAGATGGGACAAACTGCCTCCTCGGTCCAACTCTCGACCTGGTCTTTCGCAGCCATTTTAGCTCCGCCTCTTCCTGGTTCAAAATCCTTTCACTGACGTGGAGCTGCTGACCAACCCCTGCAGTAGCGCGAGTGTCTCTTGCGCAAGCTGTCGTCCCGGAATGTTATTTGGCTGCAAGTGTTCAGTGTGAAGTTGTCCTGGCCACTTCCAACTAATATCACACGTAGGATAGTAAGTTAGTTCAGTTCAGTTAGTAATTATACAGGCCTGAATATACTCGAAAGCGGAGAGACAGACATGGACAAATGCCATGATCACAATGAATGGCGGTGCTGGCTCGAAGGGCCAAATGGCCTCCTCCTGATTTTGAGATGCAGCGCAGAAACAGGCCTTTCGACCCACCGGGTCCGCGCCGCCCAGCGATCCCAGCACACTAACCAGCCAATTAACCTACATACCTGTACGTCTTTGGAGTGTGGGAGGAAACCGAAGATATCGGAGAAAACCCACGCAGGTCACGGCGAGAACGTGCAAACTCCGTACAGACGGCGCCTGTAGTCAGGATCGAACCTGAGTCTCCGGCGTTGCATTCGCTGTAAGGCAGCAACTCTACCGCTGTACCGCCTAAAGGGACAGGGCCCGGCGCGAACTAAGTCTCGCGTCCTCCAGAGGAGGTCTCCCGAGGTCCGGAATCAAGCAACAAGGTCTGAGTTTGGGATTTTGCGGCCCACTTTGTTGGGAGATGGGAATGCTGATTACAATGTTACGGAGATTGGTGATTGAAAGGCAACATTGCGGGAAAGGAGGAATTTCAGTATTCCTTTTGAGTGATACTGATGCAAGTTTGGTACATTTTGACTCTGTCTCTTGGGCTGAGAGCGGCAATGATAGTTTGACCTGGCGGACAAGGGTAAAAGAGGAATGTAACATAGGCAGATGATTAGTGTGGTAAATGTAAAGGAATTGGATAATTGAAATCAAACCCACTTACACTATTATTAACTGTGTAATGAACCTATAAATACATAGATACATTTAATGCCACTTACTTGAATGTTTAGAATTTACATATAATAATCATCAAAATCATGATCATAATCGTAATTTATTAGCCAAGTATGTTTTGCAACATACGAGGAATTTGGTTTGTCATACAGTTATAGCAAAAAAGCAACAAGACACACTAGATTAAAAAAATGACATAAACATCCACCTTTTCCACATTCCTCACTGTGATGGAAGGCAATAAAGTCTTATCTTCTTTCTTCTTTCCTCCCGCGGTCGAGGGAATCGAACCAACCGCAGCCGGCGATCGAGCTCCCACGTAGGGGCAGTCTAGGCTCCCGCATCGGGGCGGTCGAACTCCTGCGGCTTGGCGTTCCCGAAAATCGGTCCCTAACCAGGGGCAGCGAGCTTCACGATGTGAACCTAACATCGTGGAGTTTGTTGGCTCTTGTGTGGGACTTCTCGAGCTGCAAAAGCGTGGAGCTTAACACGGTTTTGGAGCTCGAGAAGTCCCATACAAGAGCCAACAAACTCCACGATGTTAGGCCGCAGTGCGGACGGAGATACCACACGGAGGAAAGGGATAGGAAGGGTTTCTCCCTCCCCCCCCCCCACACATAATACAAACCTAAAGATAAACTAAAACATACATTTTACAACAAACATATAACGCAAAGAAGGAAAAAGACGAAGACAGACCGCTGGCGAAGTAACCATCGTGAGCCTGGTGGCACAACTCGGAACATACGAAGGGGAACGGGCATTCGGTCGAGGGGTCGCCGGCGGGGTGGTGGACGAGGAAGGGATGAGTACTGTTTGTAACTTTGTCGGCGCCTTTGTGGTGACTCATTTGTTTATTTTGTCTGCAAAGAGTTTCACTGTACCGAGCTACATGTATAAACTAAAACTCTCGTTTGTTTGTTCCTGAACTACAGCCAAAACGGTGCACGATAGCGCGACAATGTTAGGCCCACCTTACTCACCGTCGTCCCTTTGGTGTGAATGGAAGAAGTTTAATCGACATTGGTGTTATATTTTTTAAGTTATTCACATTTTAAAGTTTAAACCTGTCTCCTAGGGAGGGAGGGAGGATAGGGGGGGTTGAGGGGGTGGAGTGGGGGGAGGGGAAGGGGGGGAGAGAGGGGAGGGAGGGGGAGGAGGAGGCGAAGGCGAGGGGGAGAGGGGAATGGGAGAGGGGGCGGAGAGGGTGCTGCACCAATGCAGGAGATGTTTGGGCCCAACGGGTCAACTTGGTCTAGTGTGACAATGAAGTATTATCATAATGATTCACAAGAATCTATTGGGAAGATTGTGTTTATTCGAATTACGTGCCTTGGTGCTTCCTGGATGGAAATGAAATAAATCCAAAACTGTTTGGATTTTATAGCTTGGTTTGAAAATTTGTTTGTAAATGTTCCAGTCTCTAAATTGACTCGTACATTTCCGTTGCTATTCGTGGCTGCCCTTCAAAGAGATTTACGCCTGTAAAGCACTGGGGTCTCCTAAAGGAGATGCGAGGACGTTGTGTAAATGTAAGCGGGTTGTTGCTGTACGCACTCGATCTTGGGGGGAATATTCCATTTCCAATGCGCAAACAGGGGTAGTGGAGAGACAAAGTAGCCGATGGTGTCCGCGGGCTTGGAATGGACTTTGGTCTCTCGCGTTTTCTCTGAAACGGAGACAGAGACGGTGAGAAAGCGAAGGGAAGAGTCGGAGCTCGAGCAGAGGAAAGTGGGAGCTGGTGGGAAACTGGCAGTGAGGGGGGCGAAGCGTTAAAGCGGTGAACGAGAGCAGGAAGCAGCGCGGATACAGACATGATGTGCCTGAGAGAGAGGTGAGGGAGGGGTGTGGCGGCGACTGAAACAAGGAATGTTCTCCGTATCCTGCAGAGAGACAGGCAGACCCTGAGCACAACGGGATCCCACCTGGAACCGGGAATTCGGTTTGAACCCATTCTTCTAAAGATCCCTTCCGAAGAAAACCAATCTGTTGTGTGGAGAGCAAATGCTGCAAACACGCTATAAATTATCTGAATCTGCGGACTTTAGAACACGGGGGAGCCCGGAGCTCAGGACCCGCCGCCCGCGGCCGCTGCTGAACCCGCGGGAAGGGCGTTTGTTTCAATCTTTATATTTTCACAAAAGTAATTTCTGTTCCGTTGCCGGACGCCGTTAACGCGTTAAAATGAACGGATCGACAGCTCTGATTCCACTTGCTGTTTATTTCTCTCTTCCCACATTTACATTCCTCCTGGTTTTATTTCCGCGCTCACTGGGGTTTCGCGACGCGGAATTTGGGGATTAAATGGGAGCCGTTCAGCGCCGACCTGTTGTCCACCGGGTTTCTGTCCCACAGCCCCTGAGCCCCGCTCCTGACGCCGGTCCCGGGACCCGACCCTTTTATACATCCGGTGCGGAACCGGAGCAGATTCCCAGCCACTGGTCTTCATGCCAAGTCTTGAAGAAAGGATAAAGTTTCTCCGTGAATTTATTCCCAGTGAAGGTGTGGAGATGGGACTTGGTGTCCGCGTCGTAAAATGAAACTGTCCCGGACTCGTAACTGAGATAAACTCCCACCCACCCGGGGATGGGACGGGCGGGGAGACGGGAAGGAGGGGAGGTGACTGTAACAAACCCGTCATTCCACCGTCTGATGCTCCAGACTCCAGTCTCCGGGGTCAGTGTGGACCGGTCCCTTCCTCTCCACAGACTCTGCGGCGACTCCCAGACTTCCACCGAATCACATGTGACACTAACCATGCCTCAATAAAAAATAAACCGGTAAAAAGTGCCCTGGACTGTCTGAACGCAGGACAGAAAGGGAGCGGGAATAACACGTTAGAGGGGCACAAGACACGGTAGGAAGGAACTGGAGATGTGTAAGAAGGAACTGCAGACGCTGGTTTAAACCGAAGATAGACACAAAAAGCTGGAGTAACTCAGCGGGACAGGCAGCATCTCTGAAGAGAAGGAATGGGTGACGTTTCGGGTCGAGACCCTTCTTCAGACTGACCCGAAACGTCACCCATTCCTTCTCTCCTGAAGGAACTGCAGATGCTGGTCTAAACCGAAGATACGCTCGTCCCTGCTCCTGGATGATGTTGGATTTGGAGCCAATGTCACACGATTTGAACGTTACCCAGGCGGCCAGAGTTCATTGCCGACCCACAACAAACCGTGTTAATTACGTTCAGATCGTGCAGGAAAATGTTCCCAATGTTGGGGGGGGGGGGGTCCAGAACCAGGGCCACGGGCTTAGATTAAAGGGGAGGCGATTTAAAACTGAGGTGAGAAGGAACTTTTGCACCCAGATAGTTGTGAATTTTTGGAATTCTTTGCCACAGAGGGTAGTGGAGGCCAAATCACTGGATGAATTTTAGAGAGAGTTAGATAGAGCTTTGGGGACTAGTGGAATCAAGGGATATGGGGAGAAGTTGGGCACAGGTTACTGATTGTGGATGATCGGCCATAATCACAATGAATGGCGGTGCTGGCTCGAAGGACCGAATGGCCTCCTCCTGTACCTATGTTTCTATCACTGTTAACGTTAACCTTTACCTCCAAGTAAAGAGCCATAAGAATTGTCAATAAGGCTGGTTATAATGACCCAACCAACCCGTTGTTTATGAAATCATATGCCCCAAAATGTATGGACCTAGTAGACTTTAATACTCTACAAATAATGTTTCGAGCAAAAGAAAGAACACTTCCTGACTGCATCCAAGGTTTGTTTTCGGTGAGAGAGAGCAGGTATCCACTCAGGGGAAATTATATGTTTACAAAAAAGAGGGTAAGGCCAAATGTGAAAAATAGTTGTGTGACTGTTAAAGGGGTCATTTTATGGAATGTTTGCAACAATGAATTAAGAGTAGTAGTATGTGTAAATTCAAGAAAATGTTCACAAATATAATATTTGAAATATACAAAATATGTGACCAACACTGAGAAATGACTGACATGACAGAAATGATGGTTCTTGACTATATTCGTGTTTCTTTCTATGTTTTGTTGATCCGCTTCTGAACTATGATGTTTTTTTTTAAATTATATTTTATTTTATTGTTTTGTTTCACTGTTATTTCGGCGAGTTAGGGTAAAGCTTTGTTAAGTATTAAGGGTAGGCACAATAAGCTTTACCTTCTGCCTACACATTTTTTTCGGTCAGAGAATATCATGTGTGATTATATTGTTTCATTTTTGATATAATGATTTCACACTATTTAACTTTCACAACAGCATGATCAATCTGTTGGAATAAATAAATAAAGAAACAAACAAATAGAAAGATAAATAAATAAGTAAATGAACAGACAGACAAACAAATAAAGAAATAGATAAAGAAATAGATAAATGGATAAATAATTAAATAAATAAATAGACATAAAGGCCTCCCATAAACAAGGAGAAAGGGATCTCCCGTTGGGTCCACGCGGGACCGAAAGTTGCCGATACTTCCAAGCCTCATCCCATTCCTTCCATTGCCGGCACCGAGGAGCAGAGTCCCATGTGATAGGAGCAGCATTAGGCCATTCGGCCCATAAGGAATATTCCACCATCCAATCGTGGCTGATCTATGTCTTCCATTCTCCTACCATAACCTCTGGCATCTGTACTAATCAAAAATCTATCTGTCTCTGCCTTAAAAATATCCACTGACTTGGCCGCCACAGCCATCTGTGGCAAAGAATTCCACAGAGTCACCAGCCTCTGTCTAAATAAAGTTCTCCTCGTCTACTTCCTAAAAGAACGTCCTTTAATGCTAAGGCTGTGACCTCAAGTCCTGGACTCTCCCACTAGTGGAAACATCCTCTCCACGTCCACTCTATCCTGGCCGTTCACTATTCTGTACGTTTCAATGAGGTCGCCCCTCATTCTTCTAAACTAAAGCCCAGTGCCGGCAAACGGTCATCATAGGCTGACCTACTCATTCCTGGGATCATTCTTGTAAACCTCCTCTAGAGCCAGCACATCCTTCCTCAGATATGGTGCCCAGAACGGCTCACAATATTCCAAATGCGGCCAGAAGGCAGTGGAGGCCAGTTCGTTGGATGCTTTCAAGAGAGAGCTGGATAGAGCTCTTAAGGATAGCGGAGTGAGGGGGTATGGGGAGAAGGCAGGAACGGGGTACTGATTGAGAGTGATCAGCCATGATCGCATTGAATGGCGGTGCTGGCTCGAAGGGCTGAATGGCCTACTCCTGCACCTATTGTCTATTGTCTATTGTCTATTGACCAGCGCCTTATCGAGCCCAGAATTGTATGCAAGCCCTCTTGAAATAAATGCTAGCGTTGAGTTTGCTATCTTTGACATCCCTCAAACAAGGAAAGGAGTATCACCCGAGATGGGCGCACGACCGGCAAGGGTGTTCCGTGTACAGACAGGTGCGAAAACTACCGAGTATAACATGACTGAATGTTTTCGTTTTTTTTTAGTTTTAGAGATGGCGCTCGGAGACAGGCCCTTCGACCCACCGAGTCCGCGCCGACTAGCGATCTCCGTACACAGGCCAATTACAATATCCAATTTACAATTTTCACCGAATCCAATTATTCTACTTAAGTCTTTTGGAGTGTGGAAGGAACCCGGGGCATCAGGGCACAACCCACGCGGGTCACAGGGAGAACGTATAAACTACGTACAGGCAGTACCGTAGTCAGGATCGAACCCGGGTCTCTGGCGCTGTGAAGCAGCAACTGTACCGCTGCACCACCCTGTGGAAAGGAATCCTAATGCAGAAGGTAGAGACAAAATGCTGGAGTAACTCAGCAGGTCAGGCAGCATCTCTGGAGAGAATGAATGGGTGACGTTACGGGTCGAGACCATGTAGAGACACTTAAACCGAGAAGAGCTTTTGCACAGTTTTGGTTTTTGTTTATTTATCTGAAAACGAGTTTATTCCAAGCAAAAAAATATCATCCCATTCCCCACCGGAATTCTACAGGGGGACAATAAATGCTGGAATAAGGCAGCAGCCCCGGAAATGAATGGACAGGGAACCTTTCAGGTCGGGACCATTCTTCATCCAGAGATGCTGCCTGTCCACACGAGATACTCCAGAATTATGTGTGTATCTTCGGTATAAACCAGCATCTGCAGATCCTTCCTAAACACCACCCACTCCATCCATGTAACTCCCATTCCAACACTCGGCGCTATATATTTTTTCTCCACAATCGACTGTAAAGTTTACACGGCGGACTTTAGAACCGGGGGAGCCCGGAGCTCAGGACCCGCCGCCCGCGGCTGAACCCGCGGGAAGGGCGATTGTTTCAATCTTTATATTTTCACAAAAGTAATTTCTGTTCCGTTGCCGGACGCGGTTAACGCGTTAAAATGAACGGATCGACAGCTCTGATTCCACTTGCTGTTTATTTCTCTCTTCCCACATTTACATCCCCCCTGGTTTTACTTCCGCGCTCACTGGGGTTTTTTTACGATGCGGAATTTCGGGATGAAATGGGAGCCGTTCAGCGCCGACCTGTTGTCCACCGGGTTTCTGCCCCTGAGCCCCGCTCCTGACGCCGGTCCCGGGACCCGACCCTTTTACACACCCGGAGCGGAACCGGAGCAGATTCTCAGCCACTGGTCTTTACGCCAAAAAGGCCCGAAGAAAGGATAAAGTTTCTCCGTGAATATATTCCCAGTGAAGGTGTGGAGATGGGACTTGGTGCCCGCGTCGTAAAATGAAACTGTCCCGGATTCGTAACTGAGCTAAACTCCCACCATCCCGGGGATGGGACGGGCGGGGAGACGGGATGGAGGGTCGGTATCTGCATCAAACTCGTCATCCCACCGCTCGATGCTCCAGACTCCAGTCTCCGGGGTCAGTGCGACCCATTCCTTCCTCTCCACAGACTCTGCAGCGACTCCCAAGACTCCAGCCCTCACTCCCCGCCACCTCCACCTCCCAGTAATGTCTCCCCGATGTGAATCCCTCCGATCCCAGCACACACGCCCTGTCTGTAAACCTCTTCCCGGTGTCAGGGAGACTCCTCCGGGTCCCGGTCCGTCTCCCCTCTTCCGATCCTCAGACACCTCGAGCTCCGGATCCGCTGTTTCCACATCCAGGGTGACGGAGACTGGGGGGGGGGGAAGCAGAGAATCAGAGAGTCCCCGGGGGTCGGGGGGAGACTCGGGCAGCGCGGCCCCGGGACCGGGGGAGAGGCCGCTCGGCCTCAGGCACAGGTGGGCGGACAACTGAAACCTTGCCCGTTGTTTCACCCACAACCACATCGGGTGGACAACAGACATCTCCCCTGGAGTTTTTAATCCAGAGATGGCGAGGGGAATTTCGTGAGGTGGGGGAGGGTGGACGGGGAGGACGTGCGGAGAGTGAGGAGGATTGCGAGATTGCGGTGGTGAAGGAGAAAGTGGGGGGGGGGGGGGGGGGGAGTGGCTACTGATACATGGAGGCAGATCGGAGCAAGAGGATATTGACGTTAGCGGTAATTTGAGGTTAAAGAGGAGGTAGAGGTACTTGGTGGGGTCGTCATGATCACAGTGAAAGGGGACAGACACGAGGGGCCAGATGACCTGCCCCTGTTTCTTTGAGTGGAGGGAGAGAGAGAGGGGTGGCTTGGAACATGGAAGGAAGCAGAGGCTGAATGATCTGGTGTTGGACAGAATGGGTGGAGACTTGTGGATGTGGGGTTGCTGAAAGTGAGCGGATTCACGGGTGGATTTGATGGGTGTGTGCAACTAACACACTGATCTCATTGTGAACCAATATATGAACTTCACTGAGGGACTTGACAATGTTCCACATGTAAGGCTGGTCCAGAAAGCGAAGGCAGGTGGGATCCAAGACGAGCTGGTGAAATGGACCCATAATTGGCTTCGTGGTTGGAGGTGGAAGGTAGCGGTAGAAGGATGATTTTCTGCTTTTTGTTCGTACTTTTAGTTAAGGGTTCAGTGAGTTAAGGGTTCAGTGAGTTAAAGGTTCAGTGAGTTAAGGGTTCAGTGAGTTAAGGGTTCAGTGCTTTTTAGTAAAGGTACAGTTTAAAGGATTAAGAGGGATTTGATTTAATTTGTGGGTAAGACATGTCAGGTGAGATCGGCCCCGTGGAATGCTCATCCTGCAACATGTGGGAGATCAGGGATATTGTCGGTGTCCCTGATGACTACATGTGCAGGAAGTGTGTCCAGCTGCAGCTCCTGGCAAACCGCATTGAACGGTTGGAGCTGCGGTTGGACTCATTCTGGAGCATCCACGATGCTGAGAAGGTCGTGGATAGCATGTATAGTGAGTTGGCCACACCACAGGTAAAAGATAAGTGGACAGAAGGGAAACGGGTGGCCACTAGCCAGCGTAGCAGTAGGCAGGTAGTGCAGGAGTCCCCTGCGGTCATCTCCCTCCTAAACAGATATGCCATTTTGGATACTGTTGGGGGAGATGGCTCATCAGCGGAAGGCACCAGCAGCCAAGTTCATGGCACCGTGGGTGGCTCTGCGGCAAAAGAGGGGAGAAAAAGAGTGGAAGGGCTATCGTGATAGGGAATTCAATTGTAAGGGGAATAGATAAGCATTTCTGCGGACGCAAACGAGACTCCAGGATGGTATGTTGCCTCCCTGGTGCAAGGGTCAGGGATATCTCTGAGCGGCTGCAGGACATTCTGGAGGGGGAGGGTGAGCAGCCAGTTGTCGTGGTGCACATTGGCACCAACGATTTAGGTAAAAAACGGGATGAGGTCCTACAAGGTGAATTTAGAGAGCTAGGAGAAAAACTTAAAAGTAGGACCTCAAAGGTAATAATCTCTGGATTACTACCAGTGCCACGTGCTAGTCAGAGTAGGAATAGGAGGATATTTCAGATGAATACGTGGCTTGAAAAATGGTGCAAGGGGGAGGGATTCAAATTTTTAGGACATTGGAACCAGTTCTGGGAGAGGTGGGACCAGTACAAACAGGACGGTCTGCACCTGAGCTGGAATGGAACCAATTTCCCAGGGGGAGTGTTTGCTAGTGCTGTCGGGGAGGATTTAAACTAATGTGGCAGGGGGATGGGAGCAGGAGCAGAGAGACAGAGGGGTGTAAAATGAGGGTGGAAGCAACAGGTAGCAAGTTGAAAAGTAAAAGTGGCAGGCAGACAAATCCAGAGCAAAAATCAAAAAGGGCCACTTTTCAACATAATTGTATAAGGGGTAAGAGAGTTGTAAAAACAAGCCTGAAGGCTTTGTGTCTCAATGCAAGGAGTATACGTAATAAGGTGGATGAATTAAATGTGGAGATAGTTATTAATGATTATGATATAGTTGGGATTACGGAGACATGGCTCCAGGGTGACCAAGGCTGGGAGCTCAACATCCAGGGATATTCTATAATCAGGCGGGATAGACAGAAAGGAAAAGGAGGTGGGGTAGCGTTACTGGTTAGAGAGGAGATTAAAGCAGTGGAAAGGAAGGACATTAGCTTGGAGGAAGTGGAATCGATATGGGTAGAGCTACGAAACACTAAGGGGCAGAAAACGCTGGTGGGAGTTGTGTACAAGCCACCTAACAGCAGTAGTGAGGTTGGGGATGGCATCAAGCAGGAAATTAGAAATGCGTGCACTAAAGGTGCAGCAGTTATAATGGGTGACTTCAATCTACATATAGATTGGGTGAACCAAACTGGCAGGGGTGCTGAGGAAGAGGATTTCTTGGAATGTTTGAGTGATGGTTTTCTAAACCAACATGTCGAGGAACCAACGAGAGAACAGGCCATTCTAGACTGGGTATTGAGTAATGAGGAAGGGTTAGTTAGCAGTCTTGTTGTGCGAGGCCCCTTGGGCAAGAGTGATCATAATATGGTAGAGTTCTTCATTAGGATGAAGTCGATACAGAAGCAAGTGTTCTGAACTTAAAGAAAGGTAACTTTGAGGGTATGAGGCATGAATTGTCCAAGATAGACTGGCGATTGATGCTGAAAGGTTTGACGGTGGACATGCAATGGAAGGCATTTAAAGGTCGCATGGATGAACTACAACAAGTGTTCATCCCAGTTTGGCAAAAGAACAAACCAGGAAAGGTAGTGCATCCGTGGCTAACAAGGGAAATCAAGGAAAGTATTAAAACAAAAGATGAAGCATACAGATTAGCCAGAAAAAGTAGCATACCAGAGGACTGGGAGAAATTGGGATTAGGGCGGCACGGTAGCGCAGCGGTAGAGTTGCTTCTTTACAGCGAATGCAGCGCCGGAGACTCAGGTTCGATCCTGACTATGGGTGCTGCACTGTAAGGAGTTTGTACGTTCTCCCCGTGACCTGCGTGGGTTTTCTCCGAGATCTTCGGTTTCCTCCCACACTCCAAAGACGTACAGGTATGTAGGTTAATTGGCTGGGTAAAGGTAAAAATTGTCCCTAGTGGGTGTAGGATAGTGTTAATGTGCGGGGATCGCTGGGCGGCACGGACTTGGTGGGCCGAAAAAGGCCTGTTTCCGGCTGTATATATATGATATGAAATTCAGAGTCCAGCAGAGGAGGACAAAGGGCTTAATTAGGAAAGGGAAAATAGATTATGAGGGAAAACTGGCAAGGAACATAAAAACTGACTGCAAAAGCTTTTATAGATATGTCAAGAGAAAAAGATTAGTTATGACAAATGTAGGACCCTTGCAGTCGGAAATAGCGGGGGACCGGGGGTCTAATGAGATGCAGGAACTGAGGGAAATCCAGGTTAGTCTGGAAGTGGTGTTAGGTAAATTAAATGGATTAAAGGCAGATAAATCCCCAGGGCCAGATAGGCTGCATCCCAGAGTGCTTAAGGAAGTAGCCTCAGAAATAGTGGATGCATTAGTGATAGTTTTTCAAAACTCTTTAGATTCCGGAGGAGTTCCTGAGGACTGGAGTGTAGCTAATGTAACCTCACTTTTTAAAAAGGGAGGGGAGAGAAAACGGGGAATTATAGGCCAGTTAGCCTAACATCGGTAGTGGGGAAAATGCTAGAGTCAGTTATTAAAGATGTGATAGCATCACATTTGGAAAGTGGTGAAATCATCAGACAAAGTCAGCATGGATTTACCAAAGGCAAATCATGTCTGACGAATCTTATAGAATTTTTCGAGGATGTAACTAGTAGAGTGGATAAGGGAGAACCAGTCAATGTGTTATATCTGGACTTTCAGAAGGCCTTTGACAAGGTCCCACATAGGAGATTGGTGTACAAACTTAAAGCCCACGGTATTGAGGGTTCAGTGTTGAGGTGGATAGAAAATTGGTTGGCGGACAAGAAGCAGAGTGTAGGAATAAACGGGTCCTTTTCGGAATGGCAGGCAGTGACTAGTGGGGTACCGCAAGGCTCAGTGCTGGGACCCCAGTTATTTACAGTGTATATCAATGATTTGGACGAGGGAATTGAAAGCAACATCTCTAAGTTTGCGGATGACACGAAGCTGGGTGGCAGTGTTAGCTGCGAGGAGGATGCTAGGAGGCTGCAGAGTGACTTGGATAGATTAGGCGAGTGGGCAAATGCATGCCAAATGCAATATAATGTGGATAAATGTGAGGTTATCCACTTTGGCGGCAAGAACAGGAAAGCAGAGTATTACCTGAATGGTGACCGATTGGGAGAAGGGGAGATGCAACGTGACCTGGGTGTCATGGTGCACCAGTCATTGAAAGCAAGCATGCAGGTGCAGCAGGCAGTGAAGAAAGCGAATGGTATGTTGGCATTCATAGCAAGAGGATTTGAGTTTAGGAGCAGGGAGGTTCTGCTGCAGTTGTACAGGGCCTTGGTGAGACCGCACCTGGAGTATTGTGTGCAGTTTTGGTCTCCTAACCTGAGGAAAGACGTTCTTGCCTTAGAGGGAGTACAGAGAAGGTTCAGCAGATTGATCCCTAGGATGGCGGGACTTTCATATGAGGAAAGACTGGATAGACTGGGCTTGTACTCGATGGAATTTAGAAGACTGAGGGGGGATCTTATAGAAACATTTAAAATTCTTAAGGGTTTGGAGAGGCTAGATGCGGGAAGATTGTTCCCGATGTTGGGGGAGTCCAGAACCAGGGGTCACAGCTTAAGGATAAGGGGGAAGTCTTTTAGGACCGAGATGAGAAAACATTTCTTCACACAGAGAGTGGTGAATCTGTGGAATTCTCTGCCACAGAAGGTAGTTGAGGCCAGTTCATTGGCTATATTTAAGAGGGAGTTAGATGTGGCCCTTTTTGATAAAGGGATCAGGGGGTATGGAGAGAAGGCAGGTACAGGCTACTGAGCTGGATGATCAGCCATGATCATATTGAATGGCGGTGTAGGCTCGAAGGGCCGAATGGCCTACTCCTGCACCTATTTTCTATGTTTCTATGTTTCTATGATTTTTCTGCCTGGAGGTCTGTGACTGGTGGTGTGTATCACAGATCGGTGCTGCAACCTTTGCCGTTTATTTTATATTTTCGTGGCTTGGGTGTGAATGTAGGAGGTGTATATAGTACGTTTGTGGAGAATGGGAAATGTTATGGGTTGCGAGAAAGTCTGTCAAAGTTTGCAACAAGATCTAGGCTGGATCATCGAAACATTATTTTCATGCGGGGATATCAATTTTGGAGAACACAGTTTTCTTCACACAAAGAGTTGTTAAGAGGTATCAATTTTACCTCGCTTGATGATATCAGATGTTTCTCTCAATGCCATGTTGTAGAAAAAGGTGAGATCAAACGTTTCAATTGGCAACGCGTCATCTACCACCAACATTGGTTTGGCTTCATCACTAAACCTGCAAATATTTAACAGCTGGTTATAAACTGAGGATTTGAGCTGTTTTTTAAAAACATATGTTGTTTCAGTCAAAAGCATGTCTTACCTCGTCTTGGACGAGCTACCTCCTGAAATAAATAAAACACCAATGTCAATAGACTGAGATGGATCGTCATTATCCCGACAGCGGGTGTTCCGCCAAATTGCTACAAAAAAACCCACTGATAATTCCCATTTCCAAACTCTTTGCCTGTGCCACACAGACAGGAAGTGGATATTCTGGTAGAGACATCGAACACGGGGGAAAGCATTAGGAATGTTGACGAGAATAGGCGCGATCATGCAACTTACGAGTAAGACTGGGCAGGTTGTGGGATTTTACCTGGAGAAGATGTCACAGAAAATTTGATGGAATATTTTAGGATCAGCGTCGGATTTAAATGGGCGGGGGATGGAAAAATTATCACTACTTGTGGGGGGAGCAAAAATCAAAGCTGAAATTTAAGATCACCTTTTGCTAAATTCCATAAGAAATGCAGCAAAGAGAACGTGGAACTCACGGGACGGCCTGAAGACAATATTGCAGATAAATGTAGGTTGATGTGGGATGAATACATGAGGATTCCTGGAATTTGGGGCATTGTTGTCAGATGTGGTGAGTAGTTGGAACAGACGGAACATTGACCCAGTTCTGAATTACTGGTAAATGCGGCGTTTATTTCAGAAATTATAACCCACCATTTTGTGCCTGTGCACTTTCACTTCGCCAAACTCGCGTAGTTTCAGAAATATCACGCCGTCCTTGTGATCTATCTGTTCCTGTAACTTTGAGAGTTCCTCCTGAATGGACTTTAAATTCTCTTGAATCTCTTGAAGATTTTTCTCCTTTGTTTTTACAAGCTTCTTCTCTTCCTCCCGGATCTCTTCCAGTAAGCACTGCTCTTTCTCAGTGAGAATCTGGCGCAGTTCAGCAAACTGGGATGTGATCTGTGTCTGAAGATTGTGTGACTCTTCCTGTCAGATGAAAATTCAAAATCAATATATTGTGTTCCCTCTTGACATGGAATGTGACATTTGGCTAGTCAATGTCGAGTCCTGCAGTGCAGACCAACATGTCCATGCCGGGCTCTGTACGTATCTACACTAATTCCATTTACATCTATTTAATCCATTGCTTTCATTACCTTGGCAATTCAAGAGCTCGGCTTAATAAGTCTGAAATAGTTGGTGAAAGTAATGTACAAGCACATCATTCCCATTCCCCAGTACAATTCCCTGCAACCTGTTCCATTTCATGTGTCCATTAACCCTCACTGGACAGAACCAGGTCACCAGGACTAGCAGACAGCAGCACCACTTAGAATGACAGACTTCACAGATTCATACAGCAAGGGGTGTTAGATACCGACCAAGACGCCCCATCTGCGCTATTTCCACCAGTCCCGCATTTGGCCCAGATAGTTCTAAAACTTTTCTCTCCAGGAATTTATTCAAAGACGTTTAAACTGCTGTTATGGTACCTGACTCAACTACCTCCTCCGGCAGCTCGTTCCATATACCCACTACGAAAGTTGCTCTTAATGTCCGTATTAACCCTGTTCCCTCTCACCTTAAACCAATGCCCTCGCACTCTCGACGCCCTACTCAGGGTAAAGGACTGAGTATTCACCCGAACATTTCGTTTCATGATATTATACACCTGCAATAGATCATTATTCAGACTCCTGCGCTCCATTTGGTAAAGTCCTTGTCCGCCCAACCTCTCCCAATAGCTCGGGCCTCGACCACTGAGCTCTATACAGGTGTCCACTTATTACACGCAACACAGGGATTGAATCTACACAAAAACCTTAAATCAATAAGACAAACCTCACCTGAACTCCAGAAATGCTCTCTTCCTGTCGCTGCTCCATGTACTCGATGTCTGATTTCTTTTCTGTGAGAGATTCGAAAGATGATTCCACCTGATCCTGGGGTTGGGTTTCAGATCAGAGAATGAACATGTCAGACAATAAAGAATAGATTACACAATGATGTGATCAAAATCTATTTGCTTTTACCTTGTAGAATTCAACAGCTTCATCTACCGGCATGAAGCTGTGAGACTTGTGTTCCCGCCCAGCTGCACAAATCACACAGATCAGTTTCTTGTCCGTTTCACAAAACAGCTTCAGTTCTTCCTGATGTTTCTCGCAGTGAAGTTTACTTTCCTTCTCTGTCCGATTCAGGCTCAGTGTTCGAGCTTTCTCAGCCAGTCTCGCCAGCTCTCTCTTGAAAGCATCCAACGAACTGGCCTCCACTGCCTTCTGAGGCAGAGAATTCCACACCTTCACCACTCTCTGACTGAAAAAGTTCTTCCTCATCTCCGTTCTAAATGGCCCACCCCTTATTCTTAAACTGTGGCCGCTTGTTCTGGACTCCCCCAACATTGGGAACATGTTTCCTGCCTCTAATGTGTCCAATCCCCTAATTATCTTATATGTTTCAATTAGATCCCCCCTCATCCTTCTAAATTCCAGTGTATACAAGCCCAATCGCTCCAGCCTTTCAACATACGACAGTCCCGCCATTCCGGGAATTAACCTAGTGAACCTACGCTGCATGCCCTCCATAGCAAGAATATCCTTCCTCAAATTTGGAGACCAAAACTGCACACAGTACTCCAGGTGCGGTCTCACCAGGGCCCGGTACAACTGTAGAAGGACCTCTTTGCTCCTATACTCAACTCCTCTTGTTATGAAGGCCAACATTCCATTGGCTTTCTTCACTGCCTGCTGTACCTGCATGCTTCCTTTCATTGACTGATGCACTAGGACACCCAGATCTCGTTGAACACCCCCTCCTCCTAACTTGACACCATTCAGATAATAATCTGCCTTTCTATTCTTACTTCCAAAGTGAATAACCTCACACTTATCTACATTAAACTGCATCTGCCATGTATCCGCCCACTCACACAACCTGTCCAAGTCACCCTGCAGCCTTATTGCATCTTCCTCACAATTCACACTACCCCCCAGCTTAGTATCATCTGCAAATTTGCTAATGGTACTTTTAATCCCTTCGTCTAAGTCATATTGGTCGACACGAGCAAGTTGGGACGAAATGATAAATGGCCGGGGCCCGGTGCTAACGAGGGCTCGGGTGTAACTGAGAAGGCGTTGGGCAGTGGAACCCGCCGCCCGCATCTCCATTCCCAGCCCGGGATCAGGATGGACGGAGACCTCTCTCCAGTCTTAGTTTAATCCACAACAGTGCACCCGCCTCTCGTGCGCCAGTCTTCAGGTCAATCTATATTTGGAGACGCGGCACATCGCTTGATAAATTGTGTTATAGGATCCATTAACCTTTATGCCAGAGTATTTAGGTTTGTCCACTCACGAGTGAAAGTGGGGGCCGGTGAACATTCCGCATCGAAAGCATGGGATCGAATTTGTTGAATTTCCAACGCCAGTGCTGGTCATTTTCCATCATATTCCCCTTGTTGGAGTCACAGAGTCATGGAGTGATGCAGCGTGGAAACAGGCCCTTCGGCCCAACTATACTCACCACCTGGCCACTGTTGTGTTCTTAAAAAAGATACAGTGTGTCCGACTGTGTTTTTACGCGTGTTTATTCAACCGCCATCTGCTCCGCCGGGCTCCTCCCTGTCGCCCTCTGATGACCCCCTACCAATAGATCGGTGTACTCTTAAAGGCACATTGCAATAACACCACATCTCCCCTTTCTAGAATCAATCGGTAGACTGCGGTTGATTCACCAGACCTTAGAGGATTATTCTGCTTCTTTAGCTGGAAGGTCGGTTCCTATCTGAACTAAATTAATTCAACATAAGTACATGTATACACATTGTCTTAGTGAAAAGGATTTTACCCTTTTCACTAAATTAGAAAAACATTTTTCTTTAGAAACTCTCTTTTTTTTCCACTTATAGTTCAACCTATCTGGTCTCACCACTTTTCTCCCAAACCTGGTTCTGGGAGTGGATGGCAGTTCTGGAATGTTCTCTTTTGGTGGCTCTGCTGAGCTCTGCTCTGGAATGTTCTCTTTTGGTGGCTCTGCTCTGGAATGCAACCCGGGAGTTGCGCTTTCATACCACCCCCACTCTGGTCCGGCAAGGGTTTCATGGGAATTGGATGGCGACGGTTTCGCCTGACCATCCCGTGAGGTCCTTCGACGATGTAAGAGTGGGGGGGGGGGGGGCAGTGTGGCTGCCGATCACAGCTCCAGCTTCGCCTTGATCCGTGACCCACACTTCTTGTCCGGGAAACAGCCTGTCGAGACTCCGTGCACGATGCCGCAGGTTGCACCATTGTGCATCTCTGATTCTCTTCTCCTTTTCCTTCCACGCAACCACTTAATTGTCGGGAAGAGCAGGATTCAGCAGGGCTGGAAGTGTTGGTACCGTAGTGCGAAGCCTTCTCCCCATAAGGAGTTGGGCTGGGCTGTACCCGTTTTGCAGTGGGGTCGCTCTATATGCAAGTAAAGCGAGGTAGGGATCCGCCGGTTTCTTCAGGAGACCCTTCACTGTCTTGACTGCACGTTCGGCCTCCCCGTTACTCTGAGGATATCTCGGGCTGCTTGTGACATGACGGAAACCATACGACTTTGCAAACGCAGCAAAGGCGGTTCCGGCAAACTGAGACCAATGTCTGTGACCAATGGTCACATTGTCTGTGACCAATGTCCCCGGAATGCCGTGACGTGCAAACATTGATTTGAGGTGGTGGATTACATCTGTCGACTTGGTGGGGCTGAGTGGAGCGATTTCCACGTATCTCGATGCATAATCCACTACCAGCAGGTAGTTCTTGCTTCCCAGCATGAACAAGTCAGCTCCCAGCTTTTGCCATGGTCGCCCTGGGTATTGTGATGGCATCAGCGGCTCTGTGTGGTTCTGTCTCTCTTTGCTGCATGTCCGGCAGTTGAGGACCAATTCGTTCAGCTGCTGACTTAGTCCAGGCCACCACACTGACCGTCGTGCACGCTCTCTACACTTCACCACTCCCTGGTGACCTTCATGTAGTCTGGTCAGCACGTCGTTCCTCATAGTTGAGGGTCTGACTAATCTGTCCCCTTTGAGTAACAGTCCGTCATTTACCGTGAGCAATGCTTGTTCTGCCCAGTACAGCCTGAGTGCCGGTTCACTGTTGCTATTGGTTGGCCATCCTTCCTGGCACAGCTGCATTACGCGTGCGCACACACTGTCCCTTTTTAGCTCCGCTCTCAACTCATCCAGGTAGACAGTGCTTGCCGGCAGGTTCTCTATTATCATGTCCACATAGATGTTTCTATTCTCAAACAACTCCTTTTCGTCAGGCGTTTCCCCCATTTTCACAGGAGCACGCGACAGCGTATCAGCTGTCCACAGACACTTTCCTGGCACATGAGAAATGGAGTAAGAATAGCGCATGAGGCGCATCCGGAAATGTTGAATCCGTGGAGGGAGAGCATCCAGTGCCTGTGACCCCAGCAGACTCAGGAGAGGCTTATGATCCATCTCCATCTGGAAGTGTTTACCGATGAGAAAGTTGCGGAACCTTTCACAAGCCCAGGTCAGGCCCAAGGCCTCTTTCTCCACCTGCGCGTACCTCTGCTCCGTCTGTGTGAGAGATCGCGACACGTAGGCTACCGGTCTCCACTCCTCATCCCATTTTTGGAGAAGTACACTTCCCAGGCCGTAAGATGACGCGTCTGCTGAGACTTTGCATTCACGGTTCGTGTCGTACATGGGTAGTACAGGTGGGGATACCAGTGCATTTTTCAAATCTTGAAACGATCTTGCCTGGTCGATGCCCCACAGCCAGCAGTTCCTCTTTGACAGGAGGTCTCGCAGAGCCTTGTCTCTCTCTGCTAGTTGCGGGATGAATGTCCTCTGCTGGTTAACCATTCCGAGAAAGCTCCTCAGCTCACTCACATTGGTCGGCTCCTCCATCTTCCTTACAGCCTCAGTCTTGCTCAGGTCAGGACTAATGCCACTGGAGGAGAGGACATGACCAACAAAGGTCACCTCTTCCTTCGACAGGTCACATTTGTCAATGTTAAGCGTAATGCCGGACTTTTGGATCCTCGCCAGCACAGTATGCAGACGAGCCTCGTGCTCCTCTCGTGTTTGGCCCCAGACCAGTACATCATCCATGTGGCAGACGATTCCCTCGAGTCCCTCCGTGACCTCTGACACCATCCTATTTTGAAAGTGTTCGGGGGCAGAGGCAATGCCGAAGGGCAGCCGCTTGAAGTAGTAACGACCGAAGGGTGTGATGAATGTTATGTATTTTGCTGAGTCTTCGGTCAGAGGTATTTGCCAAAACCCCGTGTTGACATCCAACTTGCTGAATATTCTGGCTCCAGCCAGCATCCCCAGTGTTTCCTCCACCGATGGCAGGATGTACTTTTCTCGACACACCGACTCGTTTAGGTTAGTGAGATCGACGCATATGCGTACGGCTCCTGTCTTTTTCGGCACCACCACCATGCCTGAACACCAGTCAGTAGGCTCTTCAACCCTGGTGATCACCCCCAGGCCTTCCATGCGGGACAGTTCTCGCTCGACTTTACCCATCAGCGGCAACGGAATCCTTCTGGGTGTCTTCAATGAGAACGGTTGGGCCCCTGGTTTCAGCTTGATGGCATACTGCTGTCGTACCTCCCCGAGACCGCTGCATAGCTCCGGGTAGCTAGTCTTAAGTGTCTCTATGGTGATGCTGTCTAGCCGAACCACAAGCTCCACCTTGCCGATAGCAGGCCCCCCAGCAATGCAGTGTGCAGGTGCCGTGTGACGTACACATCCTCCATCACCCTTTTCTCTCCTTTCACCAGGAACAGCCCAGCGACGCCCACAACTTCTAGTGGGCTCCTCCTGGGTCCCAGCAGTGGCTTCGTTGGTTTACGGAGGGTAGGTGGATCGCTGTCTCTATAGATCTCTTTAAACACGGTGTGGGGTAGGACTGTAACATCGGCGCCGGTTTCAATTTTGAATGACAAGTTTTTATCATTTATGTCGATGTTTACCATCCATGGCTCTCCATCGGCTGTGACGCTGCCTCGGAACATAACATCCTCGTCCTCTTCAACTTCCTGCACGGTTTTGGGTGATCTACACACACGCTTGTAGTGTCCCTTTCTCCCACATAAATGGCATTTCGCATCCTTTGCCGGGCAATCCTGCCTTGGATGGGACGGAGAGCTGCCACATTTATGGCACTGTACACTTTTCCCCCTGCTGTGTTGGGCGCTGTGTGTTTTGAGTTGGTGGCTATAAGCCTGGTGAGGTTTGTTTTTGGCACCTTTACTACTGCTCTTATACACTCTGTCCACAGATTTAGCATCACTTGTCTCTGTCCTGGTGTCACCTCGCAGAGAAGATTGTTGCCGTTTCACCTCCTCACTCTGCCTCGCCATATTGACGGCCTTTTCGAGCGTCTATTCTGCGTCCAGCTGCATACGTTCGGACAGCCGCTTATCCATCAGTCCGACAACAAGCCTGCCGCGTATCAGCTCGTCGTGTAGCACCCCGTAGTTACAGTGCTCTGCCAGCGCATATAACGCAGTGACAAAGGCATCCACTGTTTCATGTTCTCCCTGCCTGCGCATGTTGAACTTGGCACGCTCATAGATTATATTTTTCTTTACTATGAAAAATCGTTGGAAGCCATCGCGCACCCCTATGTACGTTCCGCTTTGTGCTACTGTCAGGTTTAACCCGCGAAGAACATCGTCCGCCTCATCTCCCATGCAATAAATCAGCGTGTTAACTTGATTATCTTCGGAGCTGGCATTCAAGTTACTTGCCAGATGGAACCTTTCGAACCTCCGTATCCATTTGGCCCACTCTTGCGGCTTTGAAAAGTCGAAAGACTCCCGAGGCTGGATGCTAAATGTAGCATTTGGTCCCACCGGGGCTCCCTGTGCGTTGTCGTCTTGCATGTCGCAATCTTCTTTCTCTTTTGCCGTCAACGAGCTCCAAACGATAGTTGTTCGATTCAAAGTACACTTCACGCACCCTACAGGACTTCTGACACCATGTTGTGTTCTTTAAAAAGATACAGTGAGTCCGACTGTGTTTTTACGCGAGTGTTTATTCAACCGCACCTCTGCTCCCCCGGGCTCCTCCCTGTCGCCCTCTCTTGACCCCCTACCAATAGACCTGTGTAGTCTTAAAGGCTCATTGCAATAACACCACAGCCACCTGGTTGCGTCTCTGTTGAAATCGGTGTGGTCTTTGCTCCTCCCACTGACCACCACAGATGGGAAGATCATTGGCCCCCATTGCTCCCATTGACCCCTCTGTCAAATCTCCCGACAGCCCCTATCTATGTTCCCCGGAGAAGCAAACACTCTTCTCTGGTCTTATCCTGAACTTGAACCCCGTCATCTCCAAAACCTTTCCAGCAACTTCCCGAAGCCTCCCGATTCATTCCTTGTGTTTGGTGAAGGGAAATAGACCAGATTCTCCAGTCGGGGTCCTAACCTGTGCTTATCATCCCCCGGGCAGCGTTCACCGAGATTTGTGGAGCTTTGGAGATCCGCTCATCAAACACTCTTCTCCTCAGACGGCCAAACTTTGGGCAGGCGCGCAGTAGGAGCTGGTGGATTTCACCATCGATGTCTGCTTTCGTCTGGGAAGAGGGGCGCCGGCCAGAGGACCCGAGGATCTGCATCATGACGACCATTTTAAAGAAATGGGACAAATGCACCTGCGGCGCAACAGAGGTGGGTCCCCTGCGGTCAACCACAGGGCAAGTAGTTCACGGGTCCCCCTCAACCACCACCTCCCTGTCACTGAAAACCTGCCACTGTTGAAGGTGTAGGAAATGCAGTCGCCAATTTGTAGAAAGGACAACTCAAAAACACAGTTCAAAAGATTAAGGGGTGGTACCGGTAGAGTTGCTGCCTCACAGCGCCAGAGATCTGGGTTCGATCAGGACTACGGGTGTTGTCTGTACAGAGTTTGTACGTTCTCCCCGTGAGCTGCGTGTTCTGTGGTTTCCTCTCACACTCCAAAGAGGTATAGGTTTGTAGGTCAATTGGCTTGGTATAAGTGCAAATTGTCCCTAGTGTGTGTAGGGTAGTGTTAATGTGCGGGGATCGCTGGTCGGTGCGGACTCGGTGGGCCGAGGGGCCTGTTTCCGCGATGTATCTCCAATCTAAACTAAAGCAAACTAAACTGCTGTCTCCCGGTTCAGTAGATTTCAAAAGAATTCAAAAGCAATCTGTACAGTGCAAGTAATTTTGAGTTTATTTCAATTACAGTATTGGAAGAACAATGCACATCATTCAAATAAACGCGATCTTTCAATTAGCTTGTAGTGTGTGTCAATGGTTGTGTACATTTTCCAAAACACTGAAGTAACATGAAATGTATCTATTACATTGAACTAGTCATTGAACGGAGTTAATAATACCGTACCGACTTTTGACCAGATGGGTCCAATGTCATTATATTTTTAAAATATTTTCACAAAAGTAATTTCTGTTCCGTTGCCGGAAGCGGTTAACGCGTTAAAACGAACGGATCGACAGCTCTGAACCAACTTGTTGTTTATTTCACTCTTCCCACATTTACATTCCCCCTGGTTTTATTTCCGCGCTCACTGGGGTCTTTACGACGAGGAATTTGGGGATTAAATGGGAGCCGTTCAGCGCCGACCTGTAGTCCACCGGGTTTCTGCCCCACAGCCCCTGAGCCCCGCTCCTGACGCCGGTCCCGGGACCCGACCCTTTTACACACCCGGAGCGGAACCGGAGCAGATCCTGAGCCACTTGTTTTCACCCCAATAAGGCCCGACGAAAGGATAAAGTTTCTCCGTGTATTTATTCCCAGTGAAGGTGTGGAGATGGGACTTGGTGTCCGCGTCGTAAAATGAAACTGTCCCGGACTCGTAATTGAGATAAACTCCCACCCTCCCGGGGATGGGACGAGCGGGGAGAGGGAGTGGAGGGGAGGTGAATGCATCAAACCTGCCAAACCACCGCTTGATGCTCCAGACTCCAGTCTCCGGGGTCAGTGTGAACGGTCTCTTCCTCTCCACACACTCTGCGGCGACTCCCAGACTCCAGCGCCGACTCCCCGCCACCTCCACCTCCCAGTAATGTCTCCCCGATGTGAATCCCTCCGATCCCAGCACACACGCACTGTCTGTAAACCTCTTCCCGGTGTCAGGGAGACTCCTCCGGGTCTTGGTCCATCTCACCCTCTTCCGATCCTCAGACACCTCGAGCTCCGGACCCGCTGTTTCAACATCCAGGGTGACGGAGACTGGGGGGAGAAGCAGAGAATCAGAGTCCCCGGGGGTCGGGGGGAGACTCGGGCAGCGCGGCCCCGGGAGCGGGGGAGAGGCCGCCCGGCCTCAGGCACAGGCGGGCGAACAACTGAAACCATGCCCGGGGTTGCACCCACAAGAACATTGGGAGGACAACAGACATCTCTGCCGGAATTTTTCTCCCGGTTGGCGAGCGGGATTTCATGGGCATTGGGGAATCGGAGGGGCGGGGCCTTGGGATTCGGGCGTGAATTTCAAGGGGGGGGCGGTGACGAGTGCGGACAATGAAGATGGACGAGAGATTGCGTTTGTCGTTGACAAATGAGATGTATTCACAAGCTCGGGACCTTTCTTCACAAAGAAGCATTCGTTATCCTGCTGGTAGATGGTGGTGGTGGGGTGGGGGAAGGGGAGGGGGCGGGACGATAGTGGGAGGGGGTGGGGCGGGGGAGGCGAGAGGAGAAAGATTGTTCGAAGAGGAGATTGACGCGAGTTGTAATTAGAGGTGGTTAAAGAGGAGGTAGACTTGTGGTGGAGTCGCCATCATCATACTGAACGTGGGCGGACATGAGGGGACAGGTGACCTGCTCCTGTTTTCTTGAGAGGCGGTGAGACACAGGGAGGGGTGCGCCTGTCGGTTGTGTTCAGGAATCTCACATCTCCAGCTGCCTGTGTGAAAGTGAAGTTTCCCAGCAGCTGGGTTTGCTACTGGAATAAAACGCCCATTCCCCCTCAGCCCACAATGCATCAACACGTTACTCAAATGTGTCTGATAAACGAGGAGAAATAAATAACAGAATGAATTGCAGATGGAGGTTTAGTAAAGAGGCAGAATGTGCTGAAGTAATTAACAGAGGCTCAGTCAGCATCTCTGCAAAACATGGATGCGTTTTGTTTCAAAGTTAGGCACAAAATGCTGGAGTAACTCAGCGGGACAGGCTGCATTTCTGGAGACAAGGAACAAGTGACGTTTCGCGTCGAGACCCTTCTTCAGACCGAAGTCAGGGTGAAAACGAGACAAAGGGGATGGAGTTAAAAGGAAATGTAGAATGTAGTTAGCTGGGAGTAGGTAACAACAAAGCAAACAGAGATAAAATGTAATCGGAGACAGTAAGACTGGTCGGAGAACTGCGAAAGGGAGGGACGTAAAAAGAGTGAAAAAAGGGTTACTTGAACTTAGAGAAGTCGATGTTTATACCGTTGGGTTGTAAGCTGCGCAAACGGAATATGAGGTGCTGTTCCTCCAATTTGTGTTGGGCCTCACTCGGATAATGGAGGAGGCCGAGGACAGAAAGGCCAGACTGGGAGTGGGAGGGAGAGTTTAAATGCTGAGCAACCGGGAGATCAGGTCGGTTTAGATAGACTGAGCGGAGGTGTTCAGCGAAACGATCGCCAAGCCCACGATTGGTCTCGCCGATGTACAGGAGTCCATATCTGATACAGCGGCTATGGTAGATGAGGTTGGAGGAGGTGCAAGTGAACCACTGCTTCACCTGAAAAGACTGTCGGGGTATTTGGACGGAGTCGGAGGAGGGAGGTAGAGGGACAGGTGTTGCTCCTCCGGCGCTTGCAGAGGGAAGTACCTGGAGAGGGGGTAGTTTGGGTGGGAAGGGACGAGTCAACCAGGGAGTTGCGAAGGGAATGGTCTGCGGAAAGCGGAAATAGGTGGAGATGGGAAGTTGTGGCCAGTGGTGGGAATCGATCTCCACCAAACGCAAGTGAGAGGCGGTTGCCAGCGAGTGGATTGTTTTGATAGGCCAATTGTTGGATTAATGCCAGAGATGAAAAGTCAAAAGGAGTGAGATAAGGATAGAAGGGGTGAGAATCGTGAAGCCAGAGGGAGGGATATCCGTGGAGGTTGTGGTGGACGGGAGAAATAGATACGAGTCCAGGTGATGTACAGGGAAAAGACGGTGGGGACGCGGGGTCAAGAAGCTGCTGGAGGAGGGGGTGGAGGAGGGAGGGAGAAGGTGTGCATGTGCGTGTGTGTGGGGGGGGGGGGGGCTGAGGGGAGCATAATGTTAGTAAAAAAACAGCGAATTCTACATTCATACCGTCAGTTTCTAAGCTACTCCGCTTAATGGCATCAGATATTTCTCTTAACATTGTGCTAAACATAAAGGGGCGATAGAACCTTTCAAAGGCCGGGGCAGAATCTGTCACTGACAACGATTCGGTATCAACACTCGCACTGCAAATAGTAAACACATGGTTATAAATTGAGCATTTAAATTTTACTTGACAAAGTGGACCCGTTGGGCCCATTCCTCGTAGAGGGGTGACACGGAAGGGGAGAGGGTGTGATTGAGTGAGCCCTGGACCCAAAGCCTTTCCTGTATTGTAGCACCCTCAACACCCCCACTCAATCCCCCTTCCCCCGCCTCCTCCCCCCCACTGACCCACCCCATCCCCCCTACCCACTCCCACTTGCCCCTCCCCTGCCCCCACCCCCACTTTCCCCACCCCTACCCCACTCTCCCCAGCCCTGCCTCCACCCCCATTTCCCCCTCCCCACCCCTATTCCCCCTCCCCCCACTCGCCCCCACCTCCCTCCCCTCCCCTACCCCCACTCTCCCTGCCCGCACCCCACTCTCCCCACACCCCAATCTTCCCTCCTCCCCACCCCCACTCTCCCCACTCCCATTCTTCCCTTCTCCCCACCCTGCCCTCCTCCCCACCCCCACTCTCTTTGCCCGCACCCCACTCTCCCCCACCCCAATCTTCACTTCTCCCCACCCCCACTCTCCCCCCACCCCCACTCTTTCTTCTCCCCACCCCCACCCTTCCCCCTCCCCACCCCCACTCCCCACCCACCCCCACTCTCTCCTCCCCTCCACCCCCTCCCCACTCTCTCCTCCCCCACCCCCTTCTCCCCTCTTCCCCACCCCCACTTTCCCCTGCCGCGCACGGTCCACCCCACACTCTCTTATCCCGACACCCAACCCCCTCACCCCCAACCCACCTGCCCCCACACCCACTGTCCCCTTCCCCACACCCCTCCTCCCCCCAACTCCAACTCTCCCCGACCCCTATCTCCCCCGCTCTCTTCCCCCACCCCTCTCCCTCCTCCCCCACTGTCTCCTTCCCCCCAACCCCACCCCCTCCTACCCCACTGTATCCTTCCCCCCTCCCCCACCCTACCGCCAACCTCCCCTCCACCCATTTGAACCCCCCTCCTTCGGGCCCGGCAACACCGCTTAAAGCTCCTACGTGTGAGGGGGGAGTGGAAAGGGGAGAGGAAGGCATTGAGCACGGCACTGCCGTCAGTCGGGTGTGTGGCGGGTGCGGGGAGGCGACTACACCTCCCGGCGGTCAGTGCGGCCCGATCTGAGGAATGTCCGGCGCGGGGCATGCCGGGACTCGCGTCGATGCTCCCGGAGGGGGGGGGGGGGGGCGGTGAGGCGCTTTAGTTCCGGGGGGGGGGGGGAGCGCATTAGTTAAAGGTCCGGGGAGTGGGGGGGAGCGCATTAGTTAAAGGTCCGGGGGAGGGGCGCATTACTTAAAGGTCCGGGGGGGTGGGGGGAGCGCATTAGTTAAAGGTCCGGGGGGGGGGCATTAGTTTAAGGTCGGGGGGGGGGGGGGCGAGATCATCTCTCACAGGCACACGGGTCCCATTGCAAACTCATTGCTGAAGACCTTCATGAAATGGGTTAGAAAGGAAAATTTCTCGAGCTTTAAAAATGTAGCTTCAATTTGAATGAGAGTTGTTACATTATAGGCCCAGTCTAATGGTGAGTAAGGTGGTACAAAAATTGTGGCGCTATGGTGTACCGTTTTGGCTGTGCGAACGACAAATGTTATGCTGCACACATACACACGGACACAGAGTTTTAGTAATATACGGTTACACTACACATCCACACAATGTTTCAGTCAAGAGCATGTCCTACCTGCTCTCCCGACCAGCTTCATCCTGAAATAAACAAAACACAAATCTGAATTCATTGAGATACAAGAAATGCAAACTGCCGGTTTATCTATATACTAAAACTCTCGTTTGTTTGTTTGCTTGTTCCTGAACTACAGCCAAAACGGTACACGGTAGCGTGACAATTTTAGGTCCACCATACGTACCGTCATCTCTTTGGTGTTAATAGAAGAAGTATCATTGAAATCGGCATTATATATTTAAAGATACTCACATTTTAAAGTTTAAATCTATCTCCTAGGGAGGGAGGGAGAGCGAAGGAGGGAGGGAGGGGGAAGAAGGGAGGATAAGGGGGTTGAGGGGGATGGAGTGGGGAGGAGGGGAAGTGGGGGGAGGGGAGGGAGGAGGGAGAGGGAGAGGAGGGGGGATGGGGAAGGGGGGGCAGGAGTGGGAGCTGCACCAATGCAGGAGAGGTTTGGGCGAAATGGGTCCACTTGGTCTAGTATATATATAAAACACAATGTGCTGGAACATGGCATGGTAGGCAGCATTTCTCGAGGATGTGTATTGGTGATGTTTCGGTTCGGCCCCCTCCTGTATATCGCCGAGACCAAGCATAGACTAAGTGACTCAGATCTACGGAACATCCCGGTTGCTAAACATTTCATCTCCACTTCTCATTTCCATATTGTCCTTCCTGTCCTAGGCCTCCTCCATTGACAGAGTGAGATCACACATAAGGGACTAAAAGAAACATTAGCAAATTTGCGGATGACAGAAAGCTGGGTGGCAGTGTGAACTGCGAGGAAGATGCTATGAGGATGCAGGGTGACTTGGACAGGTTTTGTGAGTGGGCAGATGCAAGGCAGATGCAGTTTAATGTGGAAAAATGTGAGGTTATCCACTTTGGTGGAAAGAACAGGAAGGCAGATTATTACCTGAATGATGTCAAGTTCGGAAATGGGGAAGTACAAAGAGATCTGGGTGTCCTTGTTCATCAGTCACTTAAAGTTAGCATGCAGGTACAGCAGGCAGTGAAGAAAGCTAATGGCATGTTGGCCTTTATGACAAGAGGAGTTGAGTATATGAGCAAAGAGTTCCTTTTGGAGTTGTACAGGGCTCTAGTGAGACCGCACCTGGAGTACTGTGTGCAGTTTTGGTCTCCAAATTTGAGGAAGGATATTCTTGCTATTGAGGGCATGCAGCATAGGCTCACTAGGTTAATTCCCGGAATGGCGGAACTGTCGTATGTTGAAAGACTGGAGCGACTGGGGTTGTAGATGCTGGAATTTAGAAGGATGAGAGGGGATCTTATTGAAACTCATAGATTATTATAAGATTATTAAGGGATTGGGCACATTAGAGGCAGGAAACATGTTCCCAATGTTGGGGGAGTCCAGAACTAGGGGCCACATTTTGAGAATAAGGAGTAGGCCATTTAGAACGGAAATGAGGATATCCCTTTTCAGTCAGAGAGTTGTGAATCTGTGGAATTCTCTGCCTCAGAAGGCAGTGGAGTCCAATTCTCTGGATGCTTTCAAGAGAGAGCTAGATAGAGCTCTTAAAGATAGAGTAGTCAGGGGGTATGGGGAGAAGGCAGGAACGGCATACTTCATGAGCTTTTGGGGCTAATTAAAGGAAAATTAAACGAACGTAATATTTTCTTCATTAGTATACATGTCAAAGGCTATGGGGAGAAGGCATGAGAAGGGGCTAGGACAGGTAGATCAGCCATGATTGAGGGGTAGAGTAGACTTGATGGCTATTGCTGCTCATATCACTTCTGAACTTATGAACATATTATTGTCACGTGTACTGAGGTACGGCGAAAGGCGTTTGTTTGCTTGCTGTCCTGTCAAAGAAAAGACAACACATGTATGAAAATAAGCCGCCCACAGCGTGGAGATAAAGGATTAAGGGTTCAAAATTTAGTGCTAGATTAAACATTGAAATATCAGATAATGGTAAGAAAGTGAATAGAAAATAAAATATCAGGTGGTCTTTCAAATGTTCCAAAAGAGATTCAGTCAAGATGACATATAACACTCTACCACAGTACTGGTGATTTAATGGGGAGGAGGTAAAGGTGGATAACGGCGAGACATGTGGGAACTGTGGACATTGCTGATGGATGTTGTGACAATGTGGGGAGAGGCTAGTGGGGAACGGGAAATCAGACAGCAGTGGATGGGCCGAATGTCCATGATGTAGAGTGGGGCGGAATTCTATGTTTGATCACAGATGCACAAAAAGCTGCGTTACTTCAGAACAACGTCCCACCGTTTTGTTACTGTGCGCTTTCCTTTAAAGGAACCTGTAATGTAGCGCCTCACCTTCAGAAATAGTACGCTGTCTTTTTGATCCATTCTTCTCTGTAACTCTTCGAGCTCCCGCTGAACATAATTTAAATTGTTTTGAATCTCCGTCAGATTTATCTTCATTTGATCTACGAGCTTCATCTTTTCTTCCTGGAGATCTCTGAGTAAACTATTTTCTTTCTCGTAGAGGATCTGGTGCAGTTTAGCAAACCAGGATATGAAGTGAGAATGAAGGTTGCATGACTCTTCCTGTCAAATGAAAGATGAAGATTAATGTACAAAGTTGTGGTATTGCCTTGCCTTAAGACATGGAAGGCGACCGTTTGACTGCGATTTCATGGAACACTGAAATAGGCCTTCGGTCAACCATGTCCAGGCCAGCGTTTATACATATCCGTCTTGATTCATTTTATCTGCATTTCACTTTGCACGTTTTTGCCTTGGCAATTGAAGAGCATGTCGAGGTGATTTCTTATTTGTTGTGAGAGGAAAGCGATGATCCCACCAATCCCACTCTCCCAATTAAATGCCCCGCTGCCAATGCGGTTCTCGTGCCCATTAATTCGCACTTATTTGCCCACCACTACCTTTCACCAGAATAATTTACATTCGCCGATTGACTAACTGGCATGTCTTTGGGATATGATAGGAATCTGACGGGGTCACAGGGAGACTGTGCGAAGTGCACAAGTAGTAAAGTCACTGCCTGCCCAATCTCGCTCTGTAGCTCAGGTTCTCGAATCTGAGCTGCAGAGGACTGGTCTATTGTTATTCGGATCACAGGTAAACAAGACCAGGAAATCGAAACTAGAACGCCTCACCCCAACTCCAGATATCTTTAGTTTCTGTTGCTGCTCCATTTGCTGGATCTCTGATTTCTTTTTTGTGAGAGATTCGAAGGAAGATTCCACCTGAATCTGGGATTTGGTTTGAGATCAGAGAATTATATGTCAGACAATAAACAAGGTATTAAACGATGAAGTGACCAAAATCGGTTTGCTTTTACCTTATAGGTTTCTACAGCTTCTTCTATCAGCTTGAAGCTGTGGGACTTGTGCTCCCGCGCAGCTGTACAAATCACACAGATTACTTTCTTGTCGGTCTCACAAAACAGCTTCAGTTCTTCCTGATGTTCCTCACAATGAGGTTTACGTTCATTCTCTTGCCGGTTTAGGCTCAGCCTTCGAGCTTTATCAGCCATTCTCGCCAAGTTCCAACTAACCCTGAGGGTGCGCCCCTCAAACTCCTCTCTACATTCCGGGCAGGAGTTTCTCTCCTCCCTGTCCCATCTCTGCGTGATACAGGAGCGGCAGAAGTTGTGCCCGCACTCCAGTGACACCGGATCGGTGAAGAAATCCAGGCAGATGGAACAAACCGCCTCCTCGGTTAAACTCTCGACCGGGTCTTTCGCAGCCATTTTAACTCCGCCTCTTCCTCGATCAAAGTGTTTTCCACCTCGGGCGCTGCCGTCTCGGGGAATGAATGTTATTGGTCTGCAAGTGTTCAGTGTGAAGGTGCCCTGGCCGCTTCCAACTAATCACACACGAGGGAGGGGTCAGTTAGACACCAATCAGGCCTGAGTATGAACGACGGCGGAGAGAAGGGCCTGGGTTGGACTAAGCAAAGATAGAACGTTGAAAAAGGAGGACTGACGACTTACGTGGATGTTGCCAGGACTTGAGGTCCTGAGTTACAGGGAGGGGCTGGGCAGGCGCGGAGTTTATTCCTTGGAGCACAGGAGGCTGAGGGGTGATCTTAAACAAGTGTGTAATGTGATGTGAGGAGTAGGTAGGGTGAACGCACAGTACGGGGAATCAAGAACCAGAGGTAGCTTTAGTGTCGGAGGGAAAGATTCAACAGGAACCCAAGGGGCAATCTTTTCACACAGATGGCAGATATATGGAACAATCTGCCAGGGGTGGAAATTGAGGACAGTGTTACAACATCGTTTAAAACGCACTTGAGCAGGTACATGGATATGAAAGGGTTAGAGCGAAATGGGCCAAACGCAAGCAGCTGGGTCGACTGTAGATGGGGCATCTTGGTCGACATGAGCAAGTTGGGCCGAAGGACCTACGTCCGAGCAGCTTGACTCGATGATAAATGTTCGGGGCGCGGTGCTACCGAGGCCTCGGGTGTAACAGGCGGGAGTGGATCCCGGGAGTGGATCCCGCCGCCCGCATCTCCGTTCACAGCCCGGGATGAGGATGGACCGAGACTTCTACCCGGTCTCAGAGGGGCGTCGCCAGAGGACCCGAGGTGCACCATTATGACGACTATTTTAAAGAAATTGGACAAATGCACCTGCGGCGCCAACAGAGGGGTTCCCTTGCAGTCTCCCACAGGGCACGTGGTTCACGGGTCCCCCTCAACTACCACCTCCCTGTCACTGAAAACCTGCCACTGTTGAAGGTGTAGGAAATGCAGTTGCCAATTGTAGAAAGGACAACTCAAAAACAATGTTCAAAAGATTAAGTGTGCTGCCTCACAGCGCCAGAGATTCGGGTTCGATCCTCACTACGGGTGCTGTCTGAACGTAGTTTGTACGTCCTCCCCGTGCCCTGCGTGGGTTTTCTTTGGCATCTCCGGTTTCCTCCCATACTCCAAAGACGAAGGTTTCTGCGTTAATTGGCTTGGTATAAGTACAACCTGTCCCTAGTGTGTGTAGGGTAGTGTTAGTGTGCGGTGATCGCTGGTCAGTGCAGACTCGGAGGACCGAGGGGCCTGCTTCCGCGCTGTATCTCCAATCTAAACTAAAGAAAAACTAAACTGCCATCTCCCTGTTCAATAGATTTCAAAAGAGTTCAAAAGCAAGCTGTCCAGTGCAAGCAAATTTGGGTTTAATTCAATAATAGCATCAGAAGCAACAAAGCACACCATTGAAATAAACACGATCTTTCTATTAGCTTGTTGTATATGACAATGGTTGTGTACATTTTCCAAATGACCGAAGTAACATAAAATGTATCTATTAACATTCATCTAGTCATTGAACGGAATTAATAATTTGACCAGAAAGGTCCAACACCTTTACATTTAAAAAATATTTTCACAAAAGTAATTCTGTTCCGTTGTCGGACTCGGTTAACGCATTAAAATGACAGCTCTGATTTCATTTGTTGTTTATTTCTCTCTTCCACATTTATATTCCTCTGGTTTTATTTCCGCGCTCACTGGGGTTTTACGACGCGGAATTTGGGGATTAAATGGGAGCCGTTCAGCGCCGACCTGTTGTCCACCGGGTTTCTGCCCCACAGCCCCTGAGCCCCGCTCCTGACGCCGGTCCCGGGACCCGAACCTTTTACACACCCGGAGCGGATCCAGAGCAAATTCTCAGCCACGGGGTTTCACACCAAGGCCACAAGAAAGGATAAAGTTTCCCCGTGAATTTATTCCAGAGAAGGTATGGAGATGGGACTTGGTGTCCGCGTCGTAAAATGAAACTTTCCCCGACTCGTAACTGAGACAAACTCCCACCCTCCCGGGGATGGGACGGGCGGGGAGAAGGGTTTCGGCGGAGATGACTACCTGAAACCTGTCACCACCCGCCTAATCCTCCGGGCCACATTGGAATGAGCTGAGGAAAATCTTTTTCAACCGGAGAGTTTTGAATCTGTGGAGTTCTCTGCCACAGAAGGCAGTGGAGGCCAATTCACTGGATGTCGTCAGGAAAGAGTTAGGTATAGTTCATAGGGTTAACGGAATCAAGGTTTATGGGGAGAACGCAGGAACGGGGTACTGATTTTGGATGACCAGCGCTGATCATATTAAATGGCGGTGCTCGCTCAAAGGGTCGAATGGCCTACTCCTGCAACTATTTTCGATGTTTCGCCGTTTCTATGGTGACATTTTGGAGAGTGAATCCATTCATCTGGGATGGAACAAGACTTTCATAAACTGGGCCAATGGGCGGATTAACGGCTGATTTATTTGATTCGGATAAAAGTGATGCAAGTTGGTAAGACATGCCAAGGCAGATTATACATATTAAAAATTTACGCCCTGTGTTATTTTTAGTAGACGAGAGAGACACTGGAATGCAGATACACAGCTCCAAAGAAAATTGCACCAGGGATGGGCAGGGTGGTGCCGAAGGTGTTTGGCACATTTGCTTGTGTCCGTGAGGGTATGGAATCTGGCCATTCTGTCAGCCCCAGATCCACTTTCCCCGCGGGTAACGGGTTAATATGTCGGCCGATGCCGCTGCACCGGTTTTTACCAGCAGGTAGGGACCTGCGCCGCGCAAACATTTAGACAGCTCGGCATCACCATCACCATGAAAGCGGCACTGCGGTGAACTGAACTTACTGACATGAATGATGTTGTGTCTGTGAAATGTGTACTGACCTTCTTGACGTGCTGCACATTTTAAAACATATTCTGCTACTTTAAAGTTCTGCAAGCATGCGATTTGTTTAATGTAACGATTTATAATGCTTCGTTCATCGTTGTTGATGTCCTGAATTCACGGAGACACAAGAGACTGCAGATACGGCACATGTATGAGGTGGAATAGTGGAGAGACCCTCAATGCAGGAGCGAGAAGTGAACTGCTGGTAGAATTAAATTGATCAAGAAGCATTTGTGGATCCTCTTTGGGGGCAGTGACCCTGAATTATGACGAAATGATATATTAATAGATTAATGTAATAGATAAATTTGATGCCCCTTTGTTGAATTTGGATAATTCGCACGACCAGCAACATTCACAAGAACATCATAGCATGTGTTTACTGGAATTATGTGATTGCTGCTTCTAATGCTACAATTAAAATAAATCCAAACCTGTTTGGTCAGTATAGCTTGTTTTTAAACTCTGCTCGTGAATGTTCCTGTCTGCAAAAAATCCAACAGTTCTGTTGCCCTTAATGGCAGCACTTCAAAGAGATTTACGTCAATAAAACCCGCTGGGGTCACCTAAAAGAGAATGTCTATTGTCTATCGTCTATAAAAGAGATGCGAGGACAATGTATATAAGTCATTTCTGCAGAATTTAAGGCATAATTTTTGTGATCGAAATGCTTTCCTGTTTGTTTGATTGGACCCGTTTTCCTGTTGCAAAAGCAATACACCACTTTCTTTCACGTAGCAGCTGTCCAAACCTAATCAGCTACCTGCGTTGTCACAACTATTCGCATGAAGCGTGCATTCAGAGTCATTGAGTCAGACAGCACAATGCTCTTCGGTCAATCACGAGCATGACAAAAATAGGCCGTTCTAAGGTACTCATTTGTTCTGCATTTGAACCCATGCTTCTAATCTAAATTTAAGCGGGTTGTTGCTGTGCGCACTCGATCTTGGAGGGAATATTCCCTTTCCGATCCGCAAACAGGAGAGCGGAGAGACAAAGTAGCCGATGGCGTCCGTGGGCTTGGAATGGAATTTTTGGTGTCTCGCGTTTCCTCTGAAACGGACACAGAGACGGCGAGAAAGCGAAGGGAAGAGTCGGGGTTCGAGCAGAGGAAATTGGGAGCTGGTGGGAAACTGGCAGTGAGGGAGGTGAAGCGTTAAAGCGGTGAACGAGAGCAGGAAGCAGCACCGATACAGGCATGATGTGCCTGAGATAGAGGTGAGGGAGATGAAGCGTTAAATGCTGAGGCGCTGGTCGGGCTGTATTTCAAATAACGTGAGCATTTTTGGGCACCGTGCCTGCGGAAGGATGTGCTCGCTCTGGAGAGTGTGCAGAGGACGTTTACATGAATGATCCCAGGAATGAGAAAGTTAACAAATGATGAACACTTTACTGCACTGGGCCTGTATTCGCTGGAGTTTAGAAGAATGAAGGGGGACATTTAAATATACAGAATAGTGAAAGGCTTGGATAGAGTGGATGTGGAGAGGATGTTTCCACTAGTGGGAGAGTCTCGGACGAGAGGATATAGTCTCAGAATTAAAGGACGTTCTTTTAGGAAGGGGATGAGGAGCAATTTTTTCGTCAGAGGGTGGTGAATCGGTGGAATTCTTTGCCAAAAAAGGCTGCGGAGGCCACAAGTCAGTTGATATATTTAAGGCAGTGACAGATAGATTCTTGATTAATGCGGGTGTCAGGGGTTATGAGGAGAAGGCAGGAGAACGGGGTTAGGAGGGAGAGATAGATCAGCCATGATTGAATGGCGGAGTAGACAGTGGGCTGAATGGCCTAATTCTACTCCTATCACTTATGAACTTAATGCGGTGAACAAAAGCACATTGTAACTTCCCCTTTTCCCTATCTATTGTACTTCTGTTTGACTTGATTGCATTTATCTTTGGTATTAGCTAATTTGAATGGATAGTGTGCAAAAGTAAACCTTTGTACACGTGAAAATAATAAACCTAAACCGGTTTGTGACCGGAGACACTGCGGCAGGTGGCGCCGGGTGGTGGTGGGTGAGTCCCGGGGGTGGGAGGCGGGCGGGTTGGGTGGGCGGGGGGTATCACACCCTCCGGTGTTTGTGTTCGTCCCCCGTGTTGTCCGTGATCCGTAGGGCCGCCGAGTACTGATGGTGGCCTCACGCGCAGAGACTTTTGCAAATTCTGTGAAGAAAGTCACATATCTGTAATATAAATGGATACCGATTTATCTGGGTCCTGTGCATCTTATTTAGTCGCTAAATTCGCTGCACTGCCCCGTCACCAAAGCTGCCGTGGCTGGCGGGGCTTTCCAGTGATTACAGCTGCCGCCAGCGAGATCCAACGACCAAGGTTCGATCCAGGCCTCCGGTTCTACCTGTGTGGACTTTGTTCATTCAACCCGTCACCGCGTGCTTTTCCCGCGGGTGCTCCGGTTTCCTGCCACTTCCCGAGGGCGGGAGGGGCTCTCGGTGAACCGGCTGCTTGATGTGACCCCAGCGTAGGTTAGTGTGGGGGTGGAGGCAAGGGGGAATAGTGTAGGGTGAGGGGAGGTGATGGTACGAGTGCGAGAAATGAGTGCAGGCAGTGGGGCTGATGGGAATACAGTGAGTGGCGGCAGAGAGTTGAGACACAAGAGCCAGGAGTTGCTGGAATCTCAACAACAAAAAAAATCAGGTCGACTCAACGGGTGAGGCAGCATCTGTGGAGGGACATGGATGTTTCACGTTTCCACTCGTGATCCTCAGGCTTGATGGACGATTTGCTTCCCGTTTTTAAAATCGTGCGTAAAAAAGAACGATCCTTTACAGAATTTCACTTTCAGAACTTGAATTTCTCCTTGAACCGCGCGGCCGCTGGTATGACTTGGTATATCTAGATTGTGGTCGTGTACAGTATGATTTGAATGGACAGCACTCAGGCAAAGCTTTTCACTGTACCTCGGTGCACGTGAAATCATAAACCAAACGAAACCAATACCACCATGTTGTCGTCAGCGTGGTCTCCGTCACCCTGGATGTGGAAACAGCGCATCCGCGGCTCGAGGTGTCTGAGGATCGGAAGAGGATGAGATGGACCCGGACCCGGAGGAGTCTCCCTGACACCGAGAAGAGGTTTACAGACAGTGCGTGTGTGCTGGGATCGGAGGGATTCACATCGGGGAGACATTACTGGGAGCTGGAGGTGGCGGGGAGTGATGGCTTGAGTCTGGGAGTCGCCGCAGAGTCTGCGGAGAGGAAGGGACCCCGGAGACTGGAATCTGGAGCATCAGGCGGTGGGATGACGAGTTTGAAGCAGACCATCCCGTCTCCCCGCCCGTCCCATCCCCGGGAGGGTGGGAGTTTATCTCAGTTACGAGTCCAGGACAGTTTCATTTTGCGACGCGGACACCAAGTCCCATCTCCACACCTTCACTGGGAATAAATTCACGGAGAAACTTTACCCTTTCTTCGGGCCTTGGGCACCAAACCAGTGGCTGAGAATCTGCTCCAGTTCCGCTACGGGTGTGTAAAAGGGTCGGGTCCCGGGACCGGCGTCAGGAGCGGGGCTCAGGGGCTGTGGGGCAGAAACCCGGTGGACAACAGGTCGGCGCTGAACGGCTCCCACTTAACCCCCAAATTCCGCGTCGTAAAAACCCCAGTGAGCGCGGAAATAAAACCAGGGGGAATGTAAATGTGGGAAGAGAGAAATAAACAGCAAGTGGAATCAGAGCTGTCGATCCGTTCATTTTAACGCGGTAACGGAACAGAAATTACTTTTGTGAAAATATAAAGATTGAAAGAACCGCCCTTCCCGCGGGTTCACCAGCGGCCGCGGGCGGCGGGTCCTGAGCTCCGGGCTCCCCCGGGTTCTAAAGATTGTAGTTCGACGTCGATACATAGATCATTCTTCATTCAGTCGCCGCCAGACCCCTCCCCCACTTCTCCCTCAGTTACATCAAGTCTGTGTCGCTGCTGCTTCCTGCTTTTGTTCACCGCATTAAGTTTATAAGTGATAGGAGTAGAATTAGGCCATTCGGCCCATCAAGTCTACTCCGCCATTCAATCATGGCTGATCTATCTCTCCCTCCTAACCCCATTCTCCTGCCTTCTCCCTGTAATCTCTGACACTCGTACTAATCAAGAATCTATCTGTCTCTGCCTTAAATATATCGACTGACTTGTGGCCTCCACAGCCTTTTGTGGCAAAGAATTCCACCGATTCACCACCCTCTGGCGAAATAAATTCCTCCTCATCTCCTTCCTTAAAGAACGTTGTTTAATTCTGAGGCTGTGACCACTTGTCATCGACTCTCCCACTAGTGGAAACATCCTCTCCACATCCACACTATCCAGGCCTTTCACTATTCTGTATGTTTCAATGAGGTCCCCCCTCATTCTTCTAAACTCCAGCGAGTACAGTCCCACTGCAGTCAAATGTTCATCATATGTTAACTTTCTCATTCCTGGAATCATTCATGTAAACGTCCTCTGGACCCTCTCCAGAGCCAGCACATCCTTCCTCAGATATGGTGCCCAGAATCACTCACAATATTTGAAATGCGGCCAGACCAGCGCCTTATAGAGCCTCAGCATTTAACGCTTCATCTCCCACACCTCTCTCCCAGGCACATCATGTCTGTATCGGTGCTGCTTCCTGCTCTCGTTCATTGCTTTAAAGTTTCACAGCCCTGAATAGTCAATTTAATTTTGTCACATACACATAAATGCGCAGTGAAGTGAAACATTACCCACAGCGACAATAAGAGCAATAAAAATAAGCAATAACACACACAATCACAAACCAACACCAAACAAAAAGAAACATCCATCACAGTGAGTCTCCTCCAGTCACCTCCTCACTGTGATGGAAGGCCAGAATGTCTTTTCTCTTCCCCTGCCGTCTTCTCCCGCGGTTAGGCTGTTGAAGTTGCCACGTTCCAGGCCGCGCCGGACGGTGAATGGTCCGCGACGGGCCGACCCAAGCCCCGCGATCCGCGAAGAGGCTGTCGCTGCCGGAGCTCCTGATGTCGGCCCCCGCCCAGGGGGCTGCGAGCTTCCGGAGCCGAAGCCTCCGCATCCGAAGCCTCCGGAGCCTCCGAAGGCGAGTCGCAGCCGCTCTCGCAGCGCCACCACAGCCTCCGAAGGCAGCCAGCTCCGCAGATGGTAAGTACAGTCCGGTCCGCGGGCACTGTGAACCAGAGCCCATGTGGTCCCAGGTGGAGGCCGCCAGCTCCAGGTGTTTGGCCGATGGTAGGGCGCAGCGGGAACGGAGACACCACCCAGAAAAAAGGACGCGTCTCCGTTTCAAAGAGACAATTTTACAGCCCCCTCCCCCCAAACACATAGTGCACAACCACAAAAAAACACGACATCACATCTAAACACTACAATTAAGACAAAAAACAACAAAAAACACAAAAGACAAACGGACAACAGGCGAGCCGCAGCTGCTAGAGCAGCGCAGTCAGTTTCCCACCAGCTCCCACTTTCCTTTGCTCGAGCCCCGACTCTTCCCTTCGCTTTCTCGCCGTCTCTGTCTCCGTTTCAGAGAAAACGCGAGCGACCAAAGTCCACTCCAAACTCGCGGACGCCATCGGCTACTTTGTCTCTCCACTACCCCTGTTTGCGGATCGGAAATGGAATATTCCCTCAAAGTCCGAGTGCGCACAGCAACAACCCACTTACATTTACACAACGTCCTCGCATCTCGTTTAGGAGACCACAGAGTGCTTTACAGGCGCTAATCTCTTTGAAGTGCAGCCACGAACGGCAACTGAAACGCAGGAGTCAATTTGCAGACAGGAACATTCACAAATAGAGTTTAAAAGCAAGCGATACTCTCCAAAGAGATTTGGGTTGATTTAATTTGCAGTATTAGAAGAACCAACGATACAATTCTAACAAAAACACAATCTTTCTAATCAGTTCTTGTGAATGTTACTGGTCGTGCAAATAATGGAAATTCACCAACAGGGTATTAAATGTATCTGTTGCTGAGAAAAGAACAGAGGAGGCCACAAGCTGCCTGGATATCTAGATTTGATACAAATTGCACCATTGCTAGTGTTACTCGTTCATTAAATTGAACAGTTAATAAGATAACATCTTCCATAAACACTACTCCATCTTCCTATAGAGGAATACTTTAAATGGATGATTTTGATCAGTGTTCAGGGTTTGGTTGTCGCTGCAGGTACATCACTTACTGCACGTCCCTAATTATCCTCTGAGTGGTTCCTTCAAGCACTTTGAACTTGATGCGTGTCTTAGCAGCGTTGTGGTCATCACTCCTCGGACTAGTTTATTTTTAGAGGATTTGAAATGATATTTCAATGGGTATTTTTAAGGCAGCGATAGCTAGATTCTTGAACAGTACAGGTGTCAGGGGATATGGGGAGAAGGCAGGAGAATGGGGTTAGGAGGGAGAGAAAGATCAACCATGATTGAATGGCTGTGCGGACTTCTTGGGCTGAATGGCCAAATTCTGCTCCTATCATTTATGAGTAACTGTATTTAAGGTGCGTTAGGAGACTTCAATTTTTGTCTCTGGGTTCCTCATTCAATAATTAAATCGTTGCCTCAGCACCTCACGCCGACTGCCTGTTGCTGCCTCGAATTCGCTAGTTTCTATGGAATTGCGGCCCTTTAGTTAATAGTCATGCTTAAAACCGGGATTAAGACTGGCCAGCATTGTAACATTACACAGCGATGTAGTTTATTGTCACGTGTACTGAGGTACAGGGGAAAAGTCATTGGGGAAGCTCCCGGCAGGCGCCGAGGAGTCGACTGGAGAGGACCCAGAGGCGGTTAGGACGGGGCCGGTGGTCGAAGTCGAGGAAGGGGCCGCTGGCCGAGGACGGACGTCGGCGGTCGAGGACAGGCCTGCAGTGGGCGCCATGAGGTCGACAGGCTCGTGTGCGTGCAGAAGGGTGGAGGTATCACAAAATGCTGGAGTAACTCAGCAGGTCAGGCAGCATCTAGGAGAGAGGGAATGGGTGACGTTTTGGGTCGAGACCCTTGGTTGGACGCGCAGCCGGGAACAAATAGGGACCGGCGTGTTGAGGGGGGGGGGGGGGGGCTGCGAGAACAGAGGGACCATTGGGGACTAAGTGGAATACTTTGTAACTCTATCGGTGCAGTTTGTGTGACGACTCTTTACATACTTGTGCATGCAAAACAATGAATCCCACTGTGACATGTCACATGTGATAATAAACTGTCATCCAATCATTCATTCATTTATTCATTCATTCATTCTTTCATTAAATCATTCATTCATTCATTCATTCATTCGTTCAGTCATTCGTTCATTTATTCATTCATTCATTCGTTCATTGATTCATTCATTCACTGACTGGGGGGAGAAGCAGAGAATCATGACAATGTGCCGCGTGCAAGGCTGGTCCAGAAAGCGAAGGCAGGTGGGATCCAAGGCGAGCTGGTGAAATTGATCCACAATTGGCCGTCCAGACGTAGAAAGTTGGGGAAAGGCACAAGGAATATGAGAGAATGAAGCCATAACTGAGAGGACGGAACTCAATGCAAAGACTGGGCAGGTCGTGGGAGTTTATCTGGGGAAGATGTCAGGAGTGAAGAGATAGACAATAGACAATAGACAATAGACAATAGGTGCAGGAGTAGGCCATTCAGCCCTTCGAGCCAGCACCGCCATTCAATGCGATCATGGCTGATCACTCAATCAGTACCCCGTTCCTGCCTTCTCCCCATACCCCCTCACTCCGCTATCCTTAAGAGCTCTATCCAGCTCTCTCTTGAAAGCATCCAACGAACTGGCCTCCACTGCCCTCTGAGGCAGAGAATTCCACACCTTCACCACCCTCTGACTGAAAAAGTTCTTCCTCATCTCCGATCTAAATGGCCTACCCCTTATTCTCAAACTGTGGCCCCTTGTTCTGGACTCCCCCAACATTGGGAACATGTTATCTGCCTCTAATGTGTCCAATCCCCTAATTATCTTATATGTTTCAATAAGATCCCCCCTCATCCTTCTAAGTTCCAGTGTATACAAGCCCAATCGCTCCAGCCTTTCAGCATACGACAGTCCCGCCATTCCGGGAATTAACCTAGTGAACCTACGCTGCACGCCCTCCATAGCAAGAATATCCTTCCTCAAATTTGGAGACCAAAACTGCACACAGTACTCCAGGTGCGGTCTCACCAGGGCCCGGTACAACTGTAGAAGGACCTCTTTGCTCCTATACTCAACTCCTCTTGTTACGAAGGCCAACATTCCATTGGCTTTCTTCACTGCCTGCTGAACCTGCATGCTTCCTTTCATTGACTGATGCACTAGGACACCCAGATCTCGTTGAACTCCCCCTCCTCCTAACTTGACACCATTCAGATAATAATCTGCCTTTCTATTCTTACTTCCAAAGTGAATAACCTCACACTTACCTACATTAAACTGCATCTGCCATGTATCCGCCCACTCACACAACCTGTCCAAGTCACCCTGCAGCCTTATTGCATCTTCCTCACAATTCACACTACCCCCCAACTTAGTATCATCTGCAAATTTGCTAATGGTACTTTTAATCACTTCGTCTAAGTCATTAATGTATATCGTAAATAGCTGGGGTCCCAGCACCGAACCTTGCGGTACCCCACTGGTCACTGCCTGCCATTCCGAAAGGGACCCATTTATCCCCACTCTTTGCTTTCTGTCTGTCAACCAATTTTCTATCCATGTCAGTACCCTACCCCCAATACCATGTGCCCTAATTTTGCCCACTAATCTCCTATGTGGGACCTTGTCGAAGGCTTTCTGAAAGTCGAGGTACACCACATCCACTGACTCTCCCTTGTCAATTTTCCTAGTTACATCCTCAAAAAATTCCAGTAGATTTGTCAAGCATGATTTCCCCTTCGTAAATCCATGCTGACTCGGAATGATCCCGTTACTGCTATCCAAATGCTCAGCAATTTCGTCTTTTATAATTGACTCCAGCATCTTCCCCACCACTGATGTCAGACTAACTGGTCTATAATTACCCGTTTTCTCTCTCCCTCCTTTCTTAAAAAGTGGGATAACATTTGCTATCCTCCAATCCACAGGAACTGATCCTGAATCTATAGAACATTGAAAAATGATCTCCAATGCTTCCACTATTTCTAGAGCCACCTCCTTAAGTACTCTGGGATGCAGACCATCAGGCCCTGGGGATTTATCAGCCTTCAGTCCCATCAGTCTACCCAAAACCATTTCCTGCCTAATGTGGATTTCCTTCAGTTCCTCCATCACCCTAGGTTCTCCGGCCCCAAGAACATTTGGGAGATTGTGTGTATCTTCCTCAGTGAAGACAGATCCAAAGTAACGGTTTAACTCGTCTGCCATTTCTTTGTTCCCCATAATAAATTCCCCTGCTTCTGTCTTCAAGGGACCCACATTTGCCTTGACTATTTTTTTCCTCTTCACGTACCTAAAAAAACTTTTGCTATCCTCCTTTATATTATTGGCTAGTTTACCCTCGTACCTCATCTTTTCTCCCCGTATTGCCTTTTTAGTTAACTTTTGTTGCTCTTTAAAAGAGTCCCAATCCTCTGTCTTCCCACTCTTCTTTGCTATGTTATACTTCCTCTCCTTAATTTTTATGCTGTCCCTGACTTCCCTTGTCAGCCACAGGTGTCTCTTACTCCCCTTAGAGTCTTTCCACCTCTTTGGAATAAATTGATCCTGCAACCTCTGCATTATTCCCAGGAATACCTGCCATTGCTGTTCTACCGTCTTCCCTGCTAGGGCCTCCTTCCAATCAATTTTGGCCAGCTCCCGCCTCATGCCTCTGTAATCCCCTTTGCTATACTGTAATACCGACACTTCCGATTTTCCCTTCTGCCTTTCCATTTGCAGAGTAAAACTTATCATGTTGTGATCACTGCCTCCTAATGGCTCTTTTACCTCCAGTCCCCTTATCAGATCAGGATCATTACACAACACTAAATCCAGAATTGCTTTCTCCCTGGTAGGCTCCAGTACAAGCTGTTCTAAGAATCCATCTCGAAGGCACTCTACAAACTCTCTTTCCTGGGGTCCATTTCCAACCTGATTTTCCCAGTCTACCTGCATGTTGAAATCTCCCATAACCACCGTAGCATTACATTTTTGACACGCCAATTTTATCTCCTGATTCAACTTGCACCCTATGTCGAGGCTACTGTTTGGGGGCCTATAGATAACTCCCATTAGGGTCTTTTTACCCTTACAATTTCTCATTTCTATCCATACTGATTCAACATCTCCTGATTCTATGTCACCCCTTGCAAGGGAATGAATATCATTCCTTACCATCAGAGCAACCCCACCCCCTCTGCCCACCTGTCTGTCTTTTCTATACGTTGTGTACCCCTGGATATTCAGTTCCCAGCCCTGGTCCTCTTGTAACCATGTCTCAGTGATCCCTACCACATCATACTTGCCCATGACTAACTGAGCCTCAAGCTCATCCACTTTATTTTTTATACTACGCGCATTTAAGTACAACACTTTAACTTCTGTATTTACCTCCCCTCTCACATCGTTCACAATTGGCCCTGCCCTTAATTTCTTTTCCGCTCTAGAACTTCTGTTCCCATTCTTCCGAGAGTCTTTTGCAATATCTCCTGTATTCCCTTTTACCTCATCTTCATATTCACAATTTGTTAACCCCTCCCCCCCACTACTTAGTTTAAAGCCACAGGTGTCACACTAGCAAACCTGCCTGCCAGAATGTTTGTCCCCCTGCTGTTAAGATGCAACCCGTCCCTTTTGTACAAGTCACCCCTAGCCCAGAAGAGATCCCAGTGGTCCAGAAATCGAAATCCCTGCTCTCTGCACCAGCCCCTCAGCCATAAATTCATACGCTCTATCTCTCTGTTCCTGGCCTCACCAGCACGAGGTACCGGTAGCAGTCCAGAGATAACCACCTTCGACGTCCTACTTTTAAGTTTATCGGTGGATTTAAACGGGTGAGGATGAAATAATATCTCTAATCGATGGGAGAGCAAAAATCAAAGCTGAAATGTAATGTGGTCTTCAACAAATACTGAAAGGAATGCAGTCATGAGAACATGGACATCACTTGGATTGGAGGGACTGAAGCCAAGAGCAGAGATAAATTTAAGGGTGCGCGGGATAAACACGTGAGCACTCCTGGAATTCGGGGTATTGTTACTGGGTGTGGTGAGTAGATGGGAGGGATGTTGAGTGGAGCTGAAATCTTGACTGGATAGGATGGGCTGAATGGCCTGTCAATGATGTAGAATGGGATGTCATTCTAAGGTGAACAAAGGTGGGTAAAACAAACAGAGCAAATTCCCCCAAGATGACCACCCACTGCTGATGGGAACCGGATGTAGATGATCAATCTGCTGTGTGCGCCATGTTCAAAATTTCAGTGTTAATCCCCACAATATGTTCATGGCTGATCTAGCCCAGGACTGAACTCCTCCGCTTTGTCCCATTCCCTTTGATTTCAGTTCCCCGAATTTTCAAAAATGTATCTCCCTCTGGTATAAATACGTTTAACAGGTTAAACCTCTCAGAGTCTCTGGGTTGGAGAATCCCAGAGATTTACTGCCCTCTGTCCATTCGTGGCCCTTGGGATCAGATTACGATCACCCGTCGTAGTTCTGAACTCCACAGAATAGAAACACCCCTCTACATTCCAGGCAGTCCTGAGATCCCATAGATTATGCGGGAGGCCAATTAGTTTGGGAACAACAACAACTTGAATAGATGAAACATTTACCCCATTCTGAATTACTGGTAAATACAGCATTCATTTCAGAAATGTCACCCACCATTTTGTGCCTGTGCACTTTCACTTCGCCAGACTGTAGTGAAACCCCTCACCTTCAGAAACACCATACTGTCCTTTTGATCCATCTGCTGCTGCAACTTAAAGAGTTCCTCCTGAATGGAATTTAAATTCTCCTCAATTTCTTGAAGAATTTTCTCCATTATATTTAGAATCTTCTTCTCTTCCTCCCGGATATCTGCCAGTACGCGCTGCACTTTTTCAGTGAGAATCTGGTGCAGTTCAGCAAACTGGGATGTGATCTTAGAGTGAAGGTGGTGTGACTGTTCCTGTGAAATGAAAGGTGAAGAGCAATAGACAATAGACAATAGGTGCAGGAGTAGGCCATTCGGCCCTTCGAGCCAGCACCGCCATTCAATGTGATCATGGCTGATCAATCTCAATCAGTACCCCGTTGCTGCTTTCTCCCCATACTCCCTGACTCCGCTATCCTTAAGAGCTCTATCTAGCTCTCTCTTGAATGTATTCAGAGAATTGTCCTCCACTGCCCTCTGAGGCAGAGAATTCCACAGATTCACAACTCTCTGACTAAAAAAGTTTTTGCTCATCTCTGTTCTAAATGACCTACCCCTTATTCTTAAACTGTGGCCCCTGGTTCTGGACTCCCCCAACATTGGGAACATGTTTCCTGCCTCTAACATGTCCAACCCCTTAATAATCTTATACGTTTCGATAAGATCCCCTCTCATCCTTCTAAATTCCAGTGTATACAAACCTAGTCGCTCCAGTCTTTCAACATATGACAGTCCCGCCATTCCGGGAATTAACCTAGTAAACCTACGCTGCACGCCCTCAATAGCAAGAATATCCTTCCTCAAATTTGGAGACCAAAACTGCACACAGTACTCCAGGTGCGGTCTCACTAGGGCCCTGTACATCTGTATAAGGACCTCTTTGCTCCTATACTCAACTCCTCTTGTTATGAAGGCCAACATTCCATTGGCTTCCTTCACTGCCTGCTGTACCTGCATGCTTCCTTTCAGTGACTGATGCACTAAGACACCCAGATCACGTTGTACGTCCCCTTTTCCTAACTTGACACCATTCATATAATAATCTGCCTTCCTGTTCTTTGCACCAAAGTGGATAACCTCACACTTATCTACATTAAACTGCATCTGCCATGCATCCACCCACTCACCCAACCTGTTCAAGTCACCCTGCAACCTCATAGCATCTTCCTCACAGTTCACACTGCCACCTAGCTTTGTATCATCGGCAAATTTGCTAATGGTACTTTTAATCCCTTCATCCAAGTCATTGATGTGTATTGTAAATAGCTGCGGTCCCAACACCGAGCCTTGCGGTACGTACCCCCACTAGTCACTGCCCAACCCCACTAGATATTTCCTCAATGTCTCAAAGTGTGGAGTTGTGCATTTTTGGCGAAGGAATAAAGCATAGGTTATTTTCTAGATGGGGTGAGAATCCACAAAACGGAGGTGCAAAGGGGCTGGGGAGTGCTGGTGTTGGATTCCGAAAAAGTTAATCTGAAAGTCGAATCGATAGTAAGGAAAGCAAACTCAATGCCAGCATTTATTTCAAGAGGGCTTGTATACAAAAATAGGGATGTAATGTTGAGGCTCCATAAGGCGCTGGTAAGGCCGTATTTGTAATATTGTGAGCGATTTCGGGCACCATATCCGTGGAAAGATGTGCTGGCTCTGGAGAGGGCCAGAAGAGGTTGACAAGAATGAGCCCATGAATGAGTGGGTTAACCTATGATGAGTGTTTGTCAGCACTGGGCCAGTACTAGCTGAAGTTTCGGAGAATGAGGGGGACCTAATTGAAACATACAGAATAGTGAAAGGCTTGGATAGAATGGATGTGGAGAGGATGTTTCCACTAGTGGGAGAATCCAGGACTCAAAGTCATAGCCTCAGAATTAAAGGACGCTCTTTTAGGAAGATGAAGAGAAATTTCTTTGGTCGGACGGTGGTGAATCTGTGGAATAGTTTGCCACACAAGGCTATGTATATTTTTAAGGCAAAGATAGATAGATTCTTGATTAGTACAGGTGTCAGAGATTATGGGGAGAAAGCAGGAGAATGGGGTTAGAAGGGAGAGATAGGTCAGCCATGATTGAATGGCGGCGTGGATGTGGTGGGCTGAATGGCCTCATTCTACTCCTGTTCCTTATGACTTTAATTCCCTGCTGCCTATTCCTTTTCACGTACCCATTAATTCTCATTCATCCGCCCACCACCCACATTCGCAGGGATAATAGAAACATTGTGCTTTTTCGAATTATGTGCTTGGTGCTTCTAATACTGCAATTGAATTCAACCCAAATCTCTTTGGAGGGTATCGCTTGCTTTTAAACTCTGTTTATGAATGTTCGTGCTCGCAGATTGACTCCTGCGTTTCAGTTGCTGTTCCTGGTTGCACTTCAAAGAGATTTACGCCTGTAAAGCACTCTGGGGTCTCCCAAAAGAGATGCCAGGACATTGTGTAAATGTAAGCGGGTTGTTGCTGTGCGCACTCGATCTTGGAGGGAATATTCCATTTCCGATGCGCAAACAGGGGTAGTGGAGAGACAAGGTACCCGGTGGCGTCCGCGGGCTTCGAATGGACTTTGGTCACTCGGGTTTTCTCTGAAACGACCGAGATAGAGACGGAGAGAAAGCGAAGGGAAGCGTCGGGGCTCGAGCAGAGGAAAGTGGGAACTGGTTGGAAACTGGCAGTGAGGGAGATGAAGCGTTAATGCGATGAACGAGAGCAGGAAGCAACGCCGATACAGGCATGATGTACCTGAGAGAGAGGTGTGGGAGGGGTCTGGCGGCGCCGGATACAAGGAATGTTCTACGTATCCTGCAGAGAGACTGGCAGACCCTGAGCACAACGGGCTCCCACCTGGAACCGGTAATTCGGTTTGAACCCATTCTTCCAAAGATCCGTCACGAAGAAAACCAATCTGTTGTGTGGAGAGCAAATGCTGTAAACGCGCTATAAATTCTCTGAATCTGCGGACTTTAGAACCCGGGGAGCCCGGAGCTCAGGACCCGCCGCCCGCGGCCGCTGCTGAACCCGCGGGAAGGGCGATTGTTCCAATCTTTATATTTTCACAAAAGTAATTTCTGTTCCGTTGCCGGACGCGGTTAACGCGTTAAAATGAACGGATCGACAGCTCTGATTTCAGTTGCGGTTTATTTTTCTCTTCCCACATTTACATTCCCCCTGGTTTTATTTCCGCTGGGGATTTTACGACGCGGAATTTGGGGATTAAATGGGAGACGTTCAGCGCCGACCTGTTGTCCACCGGGTTTCTGCCCCACAGCCCCTGAGCCCCGCTCCTGACGCCGGTCCCGGGACCCGACCCTTTTACACACCCGGAGCGGAACCGGAGCAGATTCTCAGCCAGTGGTCTTCATCCCCAGTCCCGAAGAAAGGATAAAGTTTCTCCGTGAATTTATTCCCAGTGAAGGTGTGGAGATGGGACTTGGTGTCTGCGTCGTAAAATGAAACTGTCCCGGACTCGTAACTGAAATAAACTCCCACCCTCCCGGGGATGGGACGGGCGGGGAGACGGGATCGAGGGGAGGTGAATGCAACAAACTCGTCATCCCACCTCCTGATTCTCCAGACTCCAGTCTCCGAGGTCAGTGTGACCGGTCCCTTCCTCACCACAGACTCTGCGGCGACTCCCAGACTCCAGCCCCGATTCCCCGCCACCTCCACCTCCCAGTAATGTCTTCCAGATGTGAATCCCTCCGATCCCAGCACACACGGCCAGTGTGTAAACCTCTTCCCGGTGTCAGGGAAACTCCTCCGGGTCCGGGTCAGTCTCACCCTCTTCCGATCCTCAGACATCTCCGCAAACCTGCTAGTATTACTTCTAATTCCTTCATCCAAATCATTAATATATATTGTAAATATTTGCGGCCCCAGCACCGAGCCTTGCAGCACTCCACTCTCCACTGCCTACCATTCTGAAAACGACCGGTTTATTCCTACTCTTTGCTTCCTGTCTGTCAATCAATTCTCTATCCATGTCAATACCCTACCCCCAACCTCCAGTGTGGGACCATATCAAAGGCTTTCTGAAAGTCTAGATACACTACATCCACTGGCTCTCCTTCATCTATTTTACTTGTCACATCCTCAAAAATTCCAGAAGATTCGACAAGCAGGATTTCCCCTTCATAAATCCTTGCTGACTTGGAACAATCCTTTAGCCGCTATCCAAATGCGCCGTTATTACCTCTTTAATAATTGACTCCAGCATCTTCCCCACCACCGATGTCAGGCCAACTGGTCTATAATTCCCCCGCTGTCTCTCTCGCTCCTTTCTTGAAAACTGGGATAACATCAACAACCAGAGATGGCTTTAATGTGAGAGGGAAAGATTCAACAGGAACCCAAGGGGCATCCTTTACGCACAGAGGGTAGATGATATATGGAACACGCTGGCAGGGGAAGCAATTGGGGACGGTGCTGCAATATCGTTTAAAGGGCATTTGAGCAGGTACAGGGATGGGAATGGTTTAGAGCGAAATGGGCCAGACGCGAGCTGCTGGGACGAGTGTAGATGGGGCATATTGGTCGACACGAGCAAGTTGGGACGAAAGACCTGCGTCCGTGCAGTTGTACTCGATGATAAATGGCCGGGGCCCGGTGCTAACGAGGCCTCGGGTGTAACTGAGAAGGCGTTGGGCAGTGGACCCCCCCCCCGCCCGCATCTCCGTTCCCAGCCCGGGATCAGGATGGACGGAGACCTCTCTCCGGTCTTATTTTAATCCACAACAGTGCACCTGTCTCTCGTGCGCCAGTCTTCAGGTTAATCTATATTTGGAGACGCGGCGCATCGCTTGATAAATTGTGTTATAGGATCCATTAACCTTTATGGCAGAGTATTTAGGTTTGTCCGCTCACGAGTGACAGTGGGGGGCGGTGAACATTCCGCATCGAAAGCCAGGGATCGAATTTGTTGAATTTCCAACGCCAGTGCAGGTCATTTTCCATCATATTCCCCTTGTTGGAGTCACAGAGTCATGGAGTGATGCAGCGTGGAAACAGGCCCTTCGGCCCAACTTTACTCGCCACCAGGCCACCTGGTTGCGTCTCTGTTGAAATCGGTGTCGTCTTTGCTCCTCCCACTGACCACCAAAGATGGGAAGATCATTGGCCCCCATTGCTCCGGATCCGAAATTGGACCCCTCTGTCAAATCTCCCGACAGCCCTTATCTATGTTCCCCGGAGAAGCAAACACTCTTCTCCGGTCTTATCCTGAACCTGAACCCCGTCATCTCCAAAACCTTTCCAGCAAATGTCTCTTGCAACTTCCAGAAGCCTCCCGATTAATTCCGTGTTTTTGGTGAAGGGAAATAGACCAGATTCTCCAGTCGGGGTCCGAACCTGTGCTTCTCATTCCCAGGGCAGCGTTCACCGAGATTTGTGGAACTTTAGGGATCCGCTCATCAAACACTCTTCTCCTCAGACGGCCAAACTTTGTGCAGGCGCGCAGTAGGAGCTGGTGGATTTCACCATCGATGTCTGCTTTCGTCTGGGAAGAGGGGCGCCGGCCAGAGGACCCGAGGGTCTCCATCATGACGACCATTTTAAAGAAATGGGACAAATGCACCTGCGGCGCCAACAGAGGTGGTTCCCCTGCAGTCAACCACAGGGCAAGTGGTTCACGGGTACCCCTCAACCACCACCTCCCTGTCACTGAAAACCTGCCACTGTTGAAGGTGTAGGGAATGCAGTCGCCAATTTGTAGAAAGGACAACTCAAACACACAGTTCAAAAGATTAAGGGGTGGCACCGGTAGAGTTGCTGCCTCACAGCGCCAGTGATCTGGGGTCCATCAGGACTACGGGTGCTGTCTGTACAGAGTTTGTACGTTCTCCCCGTGAGCTGCGTGTTCTGTGGTTTCCTCTCACACTCCAAAGAGGTATAGGTTTGTTGGTCAATTGGCTTGGTATAAGTGCAAATTGTCCCTAGTGTGTGTAGGGTAGTGTTAATGTGCGGGGATCGCTGGTCGGTGCGGACTCGGTGGGCCGAGGGGCCTGTTTCCGCGATGTATCTCCAATCTAAACTAAAGCAAACTAAACTGCTGTCTCCCGGTTCAGTAGATTTCAAAAGAATTCAAAAGCAATCTGTACAGTGCAAGTAATTTTGAGTTTATTTCAATTACAGTATTGGAAGAACAATGCACATCATTCAAATAAACGCGATCTTTCAATTAGCTTGTAGTGTGTGTCAATGGTTGTGTACATTTTCCAAAACACTGAAGTAACATGAAATGTATCTATTACATTGAACTAGTCATTGAACGGAGTTAATAATACCGTAACGACTTTTGACCAGATGGGTCCAATGTCATTATATTTTAAAAATATTTTCACAAAAGTAATTTCTGTTCCGTTGCCGGAAGCGGTTAACGCGTTAAAACGAACGGATCGACAGCTCTGAACCAACTTGTTGTTTATTTCACTCTTCCCACATTTACATTCCCCCTGGTTTTATTTCCGCGCTCACTGGGGTCTTTACGACGAGGAATTTGGGGATTAAATGGGAGCCGTTCAGCGCCGACCTGTAGTCCACCGGGTTTCTGCCCCACAGCCCCTGAGCCCCGCTCCTGACGCCGGTCCCGGGACCCGACCCTTTTACACACCCGGAGCGGAACCGGAGCAGATCCTGAGCCACTTCTTTTCACCCCAATAAGGCCCGACGAAAGGATAAAGTTTCTCCGTGTATTTATTCCCAGTGAAGGTGTGGAGATGGGACTTGGTGTCCGCGTCGTAAAATGAAACTGTCCCGGACTCGTAATTGAGATAAACTCCCACCCTCCCGGGGATGGAACGAGCGGGGAGAGGGAGTGGAGGGGAGGTGAATGCATCAAACCTGCCAAACCACCGCTTGATGCTCCAGACTCCAGTCTCCGGGGTCAGTGTGAACGGTCTCTTCCTCTCCACACACCCTGCGGCGACTCCCAGACTCCAGCGCCGACTCCCCGCCACCTCCACCTCCCAGTAATGTCTCCCCGATGTGAATCCCTCCGATCCCAGCACACACGCACTGTCTGTAAACCTCTTCCCGGTGTCAGGGAGACTCCTCCGGGTCTTGGTCCATCTCACACTCTTCCGATCCTCAGACACCTCGAGCTCCGGACCCGCTGTTTCAACATCCAGGGTGACGGAGACTGGGGGGAGAAGCAGAGAATCAGAGTCCCCGGGAGTCGGGGGGAGACTCGGGCAGCGCGGCCCCGGGAGCGGGGGAGAGGCGGGGGAGAGGCCGCCCGGCCTCAGGCACAGGCGGGCGAACAACTGAAACCCTGCCCGGGGTTGCACCCACAAGAACATTGGGAGGACAACAGACATCTCTGCCGGAATTTTTCTCCCGGTTGGCGAGCGGGATTTCATGGGCATTGGGGAATCGGAGGGGCGGGGCCTTGGGATTCGGGCGTGAATTTCAAGGGGGGGGGGGCGGTGACGAGTGCGGACAATGAAGATTGCGTTTGTCGTTGACAAATGAGATGTATTCACAAGCTCGGGACCTTTCTTCACAAAGAAGCATTCGTTATCCTGCTGGTAGATGGTGGTGGTGGGGTGGGGGAAGGGGAGGGGGCGGGACGATAGTGGGAGGGGGTGGGGCGGGGGAGGCGAGAGGAGAAAGATTGTTCGAAGAGGAGATTGACGCGAGTTGTAATTAGAGGTGGTTAAAGAGGAGGGAGACTTGTGGTGGAGTCGCCATCATCATACTGAACGTGGGCGGACATGAGGGGACAGGTGACCTGCTCCTGTTTTCTTGAGAGGCGGTGAGACACAGGGAGGGGTGCGCCTGTCGGTTGTGTTCAGGAATCTTACATCTCCAGCTGCCTGTGTGAAAGTGAAGTTTCCCAGCAGCTGGGTTTGCTACTGGAATAAAACGCCCATTCCCCCTCAGCCCACAATGCATCAACACGTTACTCAAATGTGTCTGATAAACGAGGAGAAATAAATAACAGAATGAATTGCAGATGGAGGTTTAGTAAAGAGGCAGAATGTGCTGAAGTAATTAACAGAGGCTCAGTCAGCATCTCTGCAAAACATGGATGCGTTTTGTTTCAAAGTTAGGCACAAAATGCTGGAGTAACTCAGCGGGACAGGCTGCATTTCTGGAGACAAGGAACAAGTGACGTTTCGCGTCGAGACCCTTCTTCAGACCGAAGTCAGGGTGAAAACGAGACAAAGGGGATGGAGTTAAAAGGAAATGTAGAATGTAGTTAGCTGGGAGTAGGTAACAACAAAGCAAACAGAGATAAAATGTAATCGGAGACAGTAAGACTGGTCGGAGAACTGCGAAAGGGAGGGACGTAAAAAGAGTGAAAAAAGGGTTACTTGAACTTAGAGAAGTCGATGTTTATACCGTTGGGTTGTAAGCTGCGCAAACGGAATATGAGGTGCTGTTCCTCCAATTTGTGTTGGGCCTCACTCGGATAATGGAGGAGGCCGAGGACAGAAAGGCCAGACTGGGAGTGGGAGGAAGAGTTTAAATGCTGAGCAACCGGGAGATCAGGTCGATTTAGAAAGACTGAGCGGAGGTGTTCAGCGAAACGATCGCCAAGCCCACGATTGGTCTCGCCGATGTACAGGAGTCCATATCTGATACAGCGGCTATGGTAGATGAGGTTGGAGGAGGTGCAAGTGAACCACTGCTTCACCTGAAAAGACTGTCGGGGTATTCGGACGGAGTCGGAGGAGGGAGGTAGAGGGACAGGTGTTGCTCCTCCGGCGCTTGCAGAGGGAAGTACCTGGAGAGGGGGTGGTTTGGGTGGGAAGGGACGAGTCAACCAGGGAGTTGCGAAGGGAATGGTCTGCGGAAAGCGGAAATAGGTGGAGATGGGAAGTTGTGGCCAGTGGTGGGAATCGATCTCCACCAAACGCAAGTGAGAGGCGGTTGCCAGCGAGTGGATTGTTTTGATAGGCCAATTGTTGGATTAATGCCAGAGATAAAAAGTCAAAAGGAGTGAGATAAGGATAGAAGGGGTGAGAATCGTGAAGCCAGAGGGAGGGATATCCGTGGAGGTTGTGGTGGACGGGAGAAATAGATACGAGTCCAGGTGATGTACAGGGAAAAGACGGTGGGGACGCGGGGTCAAGAAGCTGCTGGAGGAGGGGGTGGAGGAGGGAGGGAGAAGGTGTGCATGTGCGTGTGTGTGGGGGGGGGGGCTGAGGGGAGCATAATGTTAGTAAAAAAAACAGCGAATTCTACATTCATACCGTCAGTTTCTAAGCTACTCCGCTTAATGGCATCAGATATTTCTCTTAACATTGTGCTAAACATAAAGGGGCGATAGAACCTTTCAAAGGCCGGGGCAGAATCTGTCACTGACAACGATTCGGTATCAACAATCGCACTGCAAATAGTAAACACATGGTTATAAATTGAGCATTTAAATTTTACTTGACCAAGTGGACCCGTTGGGCCCATTCCTCGTAGAGGGGTGACACGGAAGGGAAGAGGGTGTGATTGAGTGAGCCCTGGACCCAAAGCCTTTCCTGTATTGTAGCACCCTCAACACCCCCACTCAATCCCCCTTCCCCCGCCTCCTCCCCCCACTGACCCACTCCATCCCCCCTACCCACTCCCACTTGCCCCTCCCCTGCCCCCACCCCCACTTTCTCCACCCCTACCCCACTCTCCCCAGCCCTGCCTCCACCCCCATTTCCCCCTCCCCACCCCTATTCCCCCTCCCCCCACTCGCCCCCACCTCCCTCCCCTCCCCTACCCCCACTCTCCCTGCCCGCACCCCACTCTCCCCACACCCCAATCTTCCCTCCTCCCCACCCCCACTCTCCCCACTCCCATTCTTCCCTTCTCCCCACCCTGCCCTCCTCCCCAACCCCACTCTCTTTGCCCGCACCCCACTCTCCCCCACCCCAATCTTCACTTCTCCCCACCCCCACTCTCCCCCACCCCCACTCTTTCTTCTCCCCACCCCCACCCTTCCCCCTCCCCACCCCCACTCCCCCCACCCCCCACTCTCTCCTCCCCTCCACCCCCTCCCCACTCTCTCCTCCCCCACCCCCTTCTCCCCTCTTCCCTACCCCCACTTTCCCCTGCCGCGCACGGCCCCCCCCACACTCTCTTATCCCGACACCCAACCCCCTCACCCTCAACCCCCCTGCCCCCACACCCACTGTCCCCTTCCCCACACCCCTCCTCCCCCCAACTCCAACTCTCCCCGACCCCTATCTCCCCCGCTCTCTTCCCCCACCCCTCTCCCTCCTCCCCCACTGTCTCCTTCCCCCCAACCCCACCCCCTCCTACCCCACTGTATCCTTCCCCCCACCCCCACCCTACCGCCAACCTCCCCTCCACCCATTTGAACCCCCCTCCTGCGGGCCCGGCAACACCGCTTAAAGCTCCTACGTGTGAGGGGGGAGTGGAAAGGGGAGAGGAAGGCATTGAGCACGGCACTGCCTTCAGTCGGGAGTGTGGCGGGTGCGGGGAGGCGACTACACCTCCCGGCGGTCAGTGCGGCCCGATCTGAGGAATGTCCGGCGCGAGGCATGCCGGGACTCGCGTCGATGCTCCCGGAGGGGGGGGGGGGGGGGCGGTGAGGCGCTTTAGTTCCGGGGGCGGGAGCGCATTAGTTAAAGGTCCGGGGGGTGGGGGGGAGCGCATTAGTTAAAGGTCCGGGGGAGGGGGCGCATTACTTAAAGGTCCGGGGGGGTGGGGGGAGCGCATTAGTTAAAGGCCCGGGGGGGGGGGCATTAGTTTAAGGTCCGGGGGGGGGCGAGATCATCTCTCACAGGCACACGGGTCCCATTGCAAACTCATTGCTGAAGACCTTCATGAAATGGGTTAGAAAGGAAAATTTCTCGAGCTTTAAAAATGTAGCTTCAATTTGAATGAGAGTTGTTACATTATAGGCCCAGTCTAATGGTGAGTAAGGTGGTACAAAAATTGTGGCGCTATGGTGTACCGTTTTGGCAGTGCGAACGACAAATGTTATGCTGCACACATACACACGGACACAGAGTTTTAGTAATATACGGTTACACTACACATCCACACAATGTTTCAGTCAAGAGCATGTCCTACCTGCTCTCCCGACCAGCTTCATCCTGAAATAAACAAAACACAAATCTGAATTCATTGAGATATAAGAAATGCAAACTGCCGGTTTATCTATAGACTAAAACTCTCGTTTGTTTGTTTGCTTGTTCCTGAACTACAGCCAAAACGGTACACGGTAGCGTGACAATTTTAGGTCCACCATACGTACCGTCATCTCTTTGGTGTTAATAGAAGAAGTATCATTGAAATCGGCATTATATTTTTAAAGATACTCACATTTTAAAGTTTAAATCTATCTCCTAGGGAGGGAGGGAGAGCGAAGGAGGGAGGGAGGGGGAAGAAGGGAGGATAAGGGGGTTGAGGGGGATGGAGTGGGGAGGAGGGGAAGTGGGGGGAGGGGAGGGAGGAGGGAGAGGGAGAGGAGGGGGGATGGGGAAGGGGGGGCAGGAGTGGGAGCTGCACCAATGCAGGAGAGGTTTGGGCTAAATGGGTCCACTTGGTCTAGTATATATATAAAACACAATGTGCTGGAACATGGCATGGTAGGCAGCATTTCTCGAGGATATGTATTGGTGATGCTTCGGTTCGGCCCCCTCCTGTATATCGCCGAGACCAAGCATAGACTAAGTGACTCAGATCTACGGAACATCCCGGTTGCTAAACATTTCATCTCCACTTCTCATTTCCATATTGTCCTTCCTGTCCTAGGCCTCCTCCATTGACAGAGTGAGATCACACATAAGGGACTAAAAGTAACATTAGCAAATTTGCGGATGACAGAAAGCTGGGTGGCAGTGTGAACTGCGAGGAAGATGCTATGAGGATGCAGGGTGACTTGGACAGGTTTTGTGAGTGGGCAGATGCAAGGCAGATGCAGTTTAATGTGGAAAAATGTGAGGTTATCCACTTTGGTGGAAAGAACAGGAAGGCAGATTATTACCTGAATGGTGTCAAGTTCGGAAATGGGGAAGTACAAAGAGATCTGGGTGTCCTTGTTCATCAGTCACTTAAAGTTAGCATGCAGGTGCAGCAGGCAGTGAAGAAAGCTAATGGCATGTTGGCCTTTATGACAAGAGGAGTTGCGTATATGAGCAAAGAGTTCCTTTTGGAGTTGTACAGGGCTCTAGTGAGACCGCACCTGGAGTACTGTGTGCAGTTTTAGTCTCCAAATTTGAGGAAGGATATTCTTGCTATTGAGGGCATGCAGCATAGGCTCACTAGGTTAATTCCCGGAATGGCGGAACTGTCGTATGTTGAAAGACTGGAGCGACTGGGGTTGTAGATGCTGGAATTTAGAAGGATGAGAGGGGATCTTATTGAAACTCATAGATTATTATAAGATTATTAAGGGATTGGGCACATTAGAGGCAGGAAACATGTTCCCAATGTTGGGGGAGTCCAGAACCAGGGGCCACATTTTGAGAATAAGGAGTAGGCCATTTAGAACGGAGATGAGGATATCCCTTTTCAGTCAGAGAGTTGTGAATCTGTGGAATTCTCTGCCTCAGAAGGCAGTGGAGTCCAATTCTCTGGATGCTTTCAAGAGAGAGCTAGATAGAGCTCTTAAAGATAGAGTAGTCAGGGGATATGGGGAGAAGGCAGGAACGGCATACTTCATGAGCTTTTGGGGCTAATTAAAGGAAAATTAAACGAACGTAATATTTTCTTCATTAGTATACATGTCAAAGGCTATGGGGAGAAGGCATGAGAAGGGGCTAGGACAGGTAGATCAGCCATGATTGAGGGGTAGAGTAGACTTGATGGCTATTGCTGCTCATATCACTTCTGAACTTATGAACATATTATTGTCACGTGTACTGAGGTACGGCGAAAGGCGTTTGTTTGCTTGCTGTCCTGTCAAAGAAAAGACAACACATGTATGAAAATAAGCCGCCCACAGCGTGGAGATAAAGGATTAAGGGTTCAAAATTTAGTGCTAGATTAAACATTGAAATATCAGATAATGGTAAGAAAGTGAATAGAAAATAAAATATCAGGTGGTCTTTCAAATGTTCCAAAAGAGATTCAGTCAAGATGACATATAACACTCTACCACAGTACTGGTGATTTAATGGGGAGGAGGTAAAGGTGGATAACGGCGAGACATGTGGGAACTGTGGACATTGCTGATGGATGTTGTGACAATGTGGGGAGAGGCTAGTGGGGAACGGGAAATCAGACAGCAGTGGATGGGCCGAATGTCCATGATGTAGAGTGGGGCGGAATTCTATGTTTGATCACAGATGCACAAAAAGCTGCGTTACTTCAGAACAACGTCCCACCGTTTTGTTACTGTGCGCTTTCCTTTAAAGGAACCTGTAATGTAGCGCCTCACCTTCAGAAATAGTACGCTGTCTTTTTGATCCATTCTTCTCTGTAACTCTTCGAGCTCCCGCAGAACATAATTTAAATTGTTTTGAATCTCCGTCAGATTTATCTTCATTTGATCTACGAGCTTCATCTTTTCTTCCTGGAGATCTCTGAGTAAACTATTTTCTTTCTCGTAGAGGATCTGGTGCAGTTTAGCAAACCAGGATATGAAGTGAGAATGAAGGTTGCATGACTCTTCCTGTCAAATGAAAGATGAAGATTAATGTACAAAGTTGTGGTATTGCCTTGCCTTAAGACATGGAAGGCGACCGTTTGACTGCGATTTCATGGAACACTGAAATAGGCCTTCGGTCAACCATGTCCAGGCCAGCGTTTATACATATCCGTCTTGATTCATTTTATCTGCATTTCACTTTGCACGTTTTTGCCTTGGCAATTGAAGAGCATGTCGAGGTGATTTCTTATTTGTTGTGAGAGGAATGCGATGATCCCACCAATCCCACTCTCCCAATTAAATGCCCCGCTGCCAATGCGGTTCTCGTGCCCATTAATTCGCACTTATTTGCCCACCACTACCTTTCACCAGAATAATTTACATTCGCCGATTGACTAACTGGCATGTCTTTGGGATATGATAGGAATCTGACGGGGTCACAGGGAGACTGTGCGAAGTGCACAAGTAGTAAAGTCACTGCCTGCCCAATCTCGCTCTGTAGCTCAGGTTCTCGAATCTGAGCTGCAGAGGACTGGTCTATTGTTATTCGGATCACAGGTAAACAAGACCAGGAAATCGAAACTAGAACGCCTCACCCCAACTCCAGATATCTTTAGTTTCTGTTGCTGCTCCATTTGCTGGATCTCTGATTTCTTTTTTGTGAGAGATTCGAAGGAAGATTCCACCTGAATCTGGGATTTGGTTTGAGATCAGAGAATTATATGTCAGACAATAAACAAGGTATTAAACGATGAAGTGACCAAAATCGGTTTGCTTTTACCTTATAGGTTTCTACAGCTTCTTCTATCAGCTTGAAGCTGTGGGACTTGTGCTCCCGCGCAGCTGTACAAATCACACAGATTACTTTCTTGTCGGTCTCACAAAACAGCTTCAGTTCTTCCTGATGTTCCTCACAATGAGGTTTACGTTCATTCTCTTGCCGGTTTAGGCTCAGCCTTCGAGCTTTATCAGCCATTCTCGCCAAGTTCCAACTAACCCTGAGGGTGCGCCCCTCAAACTCCTCTCTACATTCCGGGCAGGAGTTTCTCTCCTCCCTGTCCCATCTCTGCGTGATACAGGAGCGGCAGAAGTTGTGCCCGCACTCCAGTGACACCGGATCGGTGAAGAAATCCAGGCAGATGGAACAAACCGCCTCCTCGGTTAAACTCTCGACCGGGTCTTTCGCAGCCATTTTAACTCCGCCTCTCCCTCGATCAAAGTGTTTTCCACCTCGGGCGCTGCCGTCTCGGGGAATGAATGTTATTGGTCTGCAAGTGTTCAGTGTGAAGGTGCCCTGGCCGCTTCCAACTAATCACACACGAGGGAGGGGTCAGTTAGACTCCAATCAGGCCTGAGTATGAACGACGGCGGAGAGAAGGCCTGGGTTGGACTAAGCAAAGATAGAACGTTGAAAAAGGAGGACTGACGACTTACGTGGATGTTGCCAGGACTTGAGGTCCTGAGTTACAGGGAGGGGCTGGGCAGGCGCGGAGTTTATTCCTTGGAGCACAGGAGGCTGAGGGGTGATCTTAAACAAGTGTGTAATGTGATGTGAGGAGTAGGTAGGGTGAACGCACAGTACGGGGAATCAAGAACCAGAGGTAGCTTTAGTGTGGGAGGGAAAGATTCAACAGGAACCCAAGGGGCAATCTTTTCACAGATGGCAGATATATGGAACAATCTGCCAGGGGTGGAAATTGAGGACAGTGTTACAACATCGTTTAAAACGCACTTGAGCAGGTACATGGATATGAAAGGGTTAGAGCGAAATGGGCCAAACGCAAGCAGCTGGGTCCACTGTAGATGGGGCATCTTGGTCGACATGAGCAAGTTGGGCCGAAGGACCTACGTCCGAGCAGCTTGACTCGATGATAAATGTTCGGGGCGCGGTGCTACCGAGGCCTCGGGTGTAACAGGCGGGAGTGGATCCCGGGAGTGGATCCCGCCGCCCGCATCTCCGTTCACAGCCCGGGATGAGGATGGACCGAGACTTCTACCCGGTCTCAGAGGGGCGTCGCCAGAGGACCCGAGGTGCACCATTATGACGACTATTTTAAAGAAATTGGACAAATGCACCTGCGGCGCCAACAGAGGGGTTCCCCTGCAGTCTCCCACAGGGCACGTGGTTCACGGGTCCCCCTCAACCACCACCTCCCTGTCACTGAAAACCTGCCACTGTTGAAGGTGTAGGAAATGCAGTTGCCAATTGTAGAAAGGACAACTCAAAAACAATGTTCAAAAGATTAAGTGTGCTGCCTCACAGCGCCAGAGATTCGGGTTCGATCCTCACTACGGGTGCTGTCTGAACGTAGTTTGTACGTCCTCCCCGTGACCTGCGTGGGTTTTCTTTGGCATCTCCGGTTTCCTCCCATACTCCAAAGACGAAGGTTTCTGCGTTAATTGGCTTGGTATAAGTACAACCTGTCCCTAGTGTGTGTAGGGTAGTGTTAGTGTGCGGTGATCGCTGGTCGGTGCAGACTCGGAGGACCGAGGGGCCTGTTTCCGCGCTGTATCTCCAATCTAAACTAAAAAAAAACTAAACTGCCATCTCCCTGTTCAATAGATTTCAAAAGAGTTCAAAAGCAAGCTGTCCAGTGCAAGCAAATTTGGGTTTAATTCAATTATAGCATCAGAAGCAACAAAGCACACCATTGAAATAAACACGATCTTTCTGTTAGCTTGTTGTATATGACAATGGTTGTGTACATTTTCCAAATGACCGAAGTAACATAAAATGTATCTATTAACATTCATCTAGTCATTGAACGGAATTAATAATTTGACCAGAAAGGTCCAACACCTTTACATTTAAAAAATATTTTCACAAAAGTAATTCTGTTCCGTTGTCGGACGCGGTTAACGCATTAAAATGACAGCTCTGATTTCAGTTGCTGTTTATTTCTCTCTTCCACATTTATATTCCTCTGGTTTTATTTCCGCGCTCACTGGGGTTTTACGACGCGGAATTTGGGGATTAAATGGGAGCCGTTCAGCGCCGACCTGTTGTCCACCGGGTTTCTGCCCCACAGCCCCTGAGCCCCGCTCCTGACGCCGGTCCCGGGACCCGAACCTTTTACACACCCGGAGCGGATCCAGAGCAAATTCTCAGCCACGGGGTTTCACACCAAGGCCACAAGAAAGGATAAAGTTTCCCCGTGAATTTATTCCAGAGAAGGTATGGAGATGGGACTTGGTGTCCGCGTCGTAAAATGAAACTTTCCCCGACTCGTAACTGAGACAAACTCCCACCCTCCCGGGGATGGGACGGGCGGGGAGAAGGGTTTCGGCGGAGATGACTACCTGAAACCTGTCACCACCCGCCTAATCCTCCGGGCCACATTGGAATGAGCTGAGGAAAATCTTTTTCAACCGGAGAATTTTGAATCTGTGGAGTTCTCTGCCACAGAAGGCAGTGGAGGCCAATTCACTGGATGTAGTCAGGAAAGAGTTAGGTATAGTTCATAGGGTTAACGGAATCAAGGTTTATGGGGAGAACGCAGGAACGGGGTACTGATTTTGGATGACCAGCGCTGATCATATTAAATGGCGGTGCTCTCTCAAAGGGTCGAATGGCCTACTCCTGCAACTATTTTCGATGTTTCGCCGTTTCTATGGTGACATTTTGGAGAGTGAATCCATTCATCTGGGATGGAACAAGACTTTCATAAACTGGGCCAATGGGCGGATTAACGGCTGATTTATTTGATTCGGATAAAAGTGATGCAAGTTGGTAAGACATGCCAAGGCAGATTATACATATTAAAAATTTACGCCCTGTGTTATTTTTAGTAGACGAGAGAGACACTGGAATGCAGATACACAGCTCCAAAGAAAATTGCACCAGGGATGGGCAGGGTGGTGCCGAAGGTGTTTGGCACATTTGCTTGTGTCCGTGAGGGTATGGAATCTGGCCATTCTGTCCGCCCCAGATCCACTTTCCCCGCGGGTAACGGGTTAATATGTCGGCCGATGCCGCTGCACCGGTTTTTACCAGCAGGTAGGGACCTGCGCCGCGCAAACATTTAGACAGCTCGGCATCACCATCACCATGAAAGCGGCACTGCGGTGAACTGAACTTACTGACATGAATGATGTTGTGTCTGTGAAATGTGTACTGACCTTCTTGACGTGCTGCACATTTTAAAACATATTCTGCTACTTTAAAGTTCTGCAAGCATGCGATTTGTTTAATGTAACGATTTATAATGCTTCGTTCATCGTTGTTGATGTCCTGAATTCACGGAGACACAAGAGACTGCAGATACGGCACATGTATGAGGTGGAATAGTGGAGAGACCCTCAATGCAGGAGCGAGAAGTGAACTGCTGGTAGAATTAAATTGATCAAGAAGCATTTGTGGATCCTCTTTGGGGGCAGTGACCCTGAATTATGACGAAATGATATATTAATAGATTAATGTAATAGATAAATTTGATGCCCCTTTGTTGAATTTGGATAATTCGCACGACCAGCAACATTCACAAGAACATCATAGCATGTGTTTACTGGAATTATGTGATTGCTGCTTCTAATGCTACAATTAAAATAAATCCAAACCTGTTTGGTCAGTATAGCTTGTTTTTAAACTCTGCTCGTGAATGTTCCTGTCTGCAAAAAATCCAACAGTTCTGTTGCCCTTAATGGCAGCACTTCAAAGAGATTTACGTCAATAAAACCCGCTGGGGTCACCTAAAAGAGAATGTCTATTGTCTATCGTCTATAAAAGAGATGCGAGGACAATGTATATAAGTCATTTCTGCAGAATTTAAGGCATAATTTTTGTGATCGAAATGCTTTCCTGTTTGTTTGATTGGACCCGTTTTCCTGTTGCAAAAGCAATACACCACTTTCTTTCACGTAGCAGCTGTCCAAACCTAATCAGCTACCTGCGTTGTCACAACTATTCGCATGAAGCGTGCATTCAGAGTCATTGAGTCAGACAGCACAATGCTCTTCGGTCAATCACGAGCATGACAAAAATAGGCCGTTCTAAGGTACTCATTTTTTCTGCATTTGAACCCATGCTTCTAATCTAAATGTAAGCGGGTTGTTGCTGTGCGCAATCGATCTTGGAGGGAATATTCCCTTTCCGATCCGCAAACAGGAGAGCGGAGAGACAAAGTAGCCGATGGCGTCCGTGGGCTTGGAATGGAATTTTTGGTGTCTCGCGCTTCCTCTGAAACGGACACAGAGACGGCGAGAAAGCGAAGGGAAGAGTCGGGGTTCGAGCAGAGGAAATTGGGAGCTGGTGGGAAACTGGCAGTGAGGGAGGTGAAGCGTTAAAGCGGTGAACGAGAGCAGGAAGCAGCACCGATACAGGCATGATGTGCCTGAGATAGAGGTGAGGGAGATGAAGCGTTAAATGCTGAGGCGCTGGTCGGGCTGTATTTCAAATAACGTGAGCATTTTTGGGCACCGTGCCTGCGGAAGGATGTGCTCGCTCTGGAGAGTGTGCAGAGGACGTTTACATGAATGATCCCAGGAATGAGAAAGTTAACAAATGATGAACACTTTACTGCACTGGGCCTGTATTCGCTGGAGTTTAGAAGAATGAAGGGGGACATTTAAATATACAGAATAGTGAAAGGCTTGGATAGAGTGGATGTGGAGAGGATGTTTCCACTAGTGGGAGAGTCTCGGACGAGAGGATATAGTCTCAGAATTAAAGGACGTTCTTTTAGGAAGGGGATGAGGAGCAATTTTTTCGTCAGAGGGTGGTGAATCGGTGGAATTCTTTGCCAAAAAAGGCTGCGGAGGCCACAAGTCAGTTGATATATTTAAGGCAGTGACAGATAGATTCTTGATTAATGCGGGTGTCAGGGGTTATGAGGAGAAGGCAGGAGAACGGGGTTAGGAGCGAGAGATAGATCAGCCATGATTGAATGGCGGAGTAGACAGTGGGCTGAATGGCCTAATTCTACTCCTATCACTTATGAACTTAATGCGGTGAACAAAAGCACATTGTAACTTCCCCTTTTCCCTATCTATTGTACTTCTGTTTGACTTGATTGCATTTATCTTTGGTATTAGCTAATTTGAATGGATAGTGTGCAAAAGTAAACCTTTGTACACGTGAAAATAATAAACCTAAACCGGTTTGTGACCGGAGAAATTGCGGCAGGTGGCGCCGGGTGGTGGTGGGTGAGTCCCGGGGGTGGGAGGCGGGCGGGTTGGATGGGCGGGGGGTATCACACCCTCCGGTGTTTGTGTTCGTCCCCCGTGTTGTCCGTGATCCGTAGGGCCGCCGAGTACTGATGGTGGCCTCACGCGCAGAGACTTTTGCAAATTCTGTGAAGAAAGTCACATATCTGTAATATAAATCGATACCGATTTATCTGGGTCCTGTGCATCTTATTTAGTCGCTAAATTCGCTGCACTGCCCCGTCACCAACGCTGCCGTGGCTGGCGGGGCTTTCCAGTGATTACAGCTGCCGCCAGCGAGATCCAACGACCAGGGTTCGATCCAGGCCTCCGGTTCTGCCTGTGTGGACTTTGTTCATTCAACCCGTCACCGCGTGCTTTTCCCGCGGGTGCTCCGGTTTCCTGCCACTTCCCGAGGGCGGGAGGGGCTCTCGGTGAACCGGCTGCTTGATGTAACCCCAGCGTAGGTTAGTGTGGGGGTGGAGGCAAGGGGGAATAGTGTAGGGTGAGGGGAGGGGAGTGCGAGAAATGAGTGCAGGCAGTGGGGCTGATGGGAATACAGTAAGTGGCGGCAGTGAGTTGAGACACAAGAGCCAGGAGTTGCTGGAATCTCAAAACAAAAAAAAATCAGGTCGACTCAACGGGTGAGGCAGCATCTGTGGAGGGACATGGATGTTTCACGTTTCCACTCGTGATCCTCAGGCTTGATGGACGATTTGCTTCCCGTCTTTAAAATCATGCGTAAAAAAGAACGATCCTTTACAGAATTTCACTTTCAGAACTTGAATTTCTCCTTGAACCGCGCGGCCGCTGGTATGACTTGGTACATCTAGATTGTGGTCGTGTACAGTATGATTTGAATGGACAGCACTCAGGCAAAGCTTTTCACTGTACCTCGGTGCACGTGAAATCATAAACCAAACGAAACCAATACCACCATGTTGTCGTAAGCGTGTCAGTGAATGAATGAATAAATGAATGAATGAATGAATGAATAAATGAATGAATGACTGAACGAACGAATGAATGAATGAATGAATGATTTAATGAAAGAATGAATGATGAATAAATGAATGAATGATTGGATGACAGTTTATTATCACATGTGACATGTGACAGTGGGATTCATTGTTTTGCATGCACAAGTATGTAAAGAGTCGTCACACAAACTGCACCGATAGAGTTACAAAGTATTCCACTTAGTCCCCAATGGTCCCTCTGTTCTCGCAGCCCCCCCCCCCTCAACACGCCGGTCCCTATTTGTTCCCGGCTGCGCGTCCAACCAAGGGTCTCGACCCGAAACGTCACCCATTCCCTCTCTCCTAGATGCGGCCTGACCTGCTGAGTTACTCCAGCATTTTGTGATACCTCCACCCTTCTGCACGCACACGAGCCTGTCGACCTCATGGCGCCCACTGCAGGCCTGTCCTCGACCGCCGACTTCCGTCCTCGACCAGCGGCCCCTTCCTCGACTTCGACCACCGGCCCCGTCCTCACCGCCTCTGGGTCCTCTCCAGACGACTCCTCGGCGCCTGCCGGGAGCTTCCCCAATGACTTTTCCCCTGTACCTCAGTACATGTGACAATAAACTACATCGCTGTGTAATGTTACAATGCTGGCCAGTCTTAATCCCAGTTTTAAGAATGACTATTAACTAAAGGGCCGCAATTCCATAGAAACTAGCGAATTCGAGGCAGCAACAGGCAGTCGGCGTGAGGTGTTGAGGCAACGATTTAATTATTGAATGAGGAACCCAGAGACAAAAATTGAAGTCTCCTAACGCACCTTAAATACAGTTACTCATAAGTGATAGGAGCAGAATTTGGCCATTCAGCCCATGAAGTCCGCACAGCCATTCAATCATGGTTGATCTTTCTCTCCCTCCTAACCCCATTCTCCTGCCTTCTCCCCATAACCCCTGACACCTGTACTGTTCAAGAATCTAGCTATCTCTGTCTTAAAGATACCGATTGAAATATCATCTCAAAAATATAATCTCAAATCCCTTCAAAAATAAACTAGTCCGAGGAGTGATGACCACAACGCTGCTAAGACACGCATCAAGGTCAAAGTGCGTGAAGGAACCACTCAGAGGATAATTAGGGACGTGCAGTAAGTGATGTACCTGCAGCGACAACCAAACCCTGAACACCGATCAAGATCATCCATTTAAAGTATTCCTCTATAGGAAGATGGAGTAGTGTTTATGGAAGATGTTATCTTATTAACTGTTCAAGTTAATGAACAAGTAACACTGGTAATGGTGCAATTTGTATCAAATCTAGATATCCAGGCAGCTTGTGGCCTCCTCTGTTCTTTTCTCAGCAACAGATACATTTAATACCCTGTTGGTGAATTTCCATAATTTGCACGACCAGTAACATTCACAAGAACTGAATAGAAAGATTGTGTTTTTGTTAGAATTATATCGTTGGTGCTTCTAATACTGCAAATTAAATCAACCCAAATCTCTTTGGAGAGAATCGCTTGCTTTTAAACTCTATTTGTGAATGTTCCTGTGTTTCAGTTGCCGTTCGTGGCTGCGCTTCAAAGAGATTAGCGCCTGTAAAGCACTCTGTGGTCTCCTAAACGAGATGCGAGGACGTTGTGTAAATGTAAGTGGGTTGTTGCTGTGCGAACTCGGACTTGGAGGGAATATTCCATTTCCGATCCGCAAACAGGGGTAGTGGAGAGACAATGTAGCCGATGGCGTCCGCGAGTTTGGAGTGGACTTTGGTCGCTCGCGTTTTCTCTGAAACGGAGACAGAGACGGCGAGAAAGCGAAGGGAAGAGTCGGGGCTCGAGCAGAGGAAAGTGGGAGCTGGTGGGAAACTGACTGCGCTGCTCTAGCAGCTGCGGCTCGCCTGTAGTCCGTTTGTCTTTTGTGTTTTTTGTTGTTTTTTGTCTTAATTGTAGTGTTTAGATGTGATGTCGTGTTTTTTTGTGGTTGTGTACTATGTGTTTGGGGGGAGGGGGGCTGTAAAATTGTCTCTTTGAAACGGAGACGCGTCCTTTTTTCTGGGTGGTGTCTCCGTTCCCGCTGCGCCCTACCATCGGCCAAACACCTGGAGCTGGCGGCCTCCACCTGGGACCACATGGGCTCTGGTTCACAGAGCCCGCGGACCGGACTGTACTTACCATCTGCGGAGCTGGCTGCCTTCGGAGGCTGTGGTGGCGCTGCGAGAGCGGCTGCGACTTGCCTTCGGAGGCTCCGGAGGCTTCGGCTCCGGAGGCTTACGCTTCGGAAGCTCGCAGCCCCCTGGGCGGGGGCCGACATCAGGAGCTCCGGCAGCGGCACCATCTTCGCGGATCGCGGGGCTTGGGTCGACCCGCCGCGGACCATTCACCGTCCGGCGCGGCCTGGAACGTGGCAACTTCAACAGCCTGACCGCGGGAGAAGACGGCAGGGGAAGAGAAAAGACATTCTGGCCTTCCATCACAGTGAGGAGGTGACTGGAGGAGACTCACTGTGATGAATGTTTCTTTTTGTTTGGTGTTGGTTTGTTATTGTGTGTATTATTGCATATTTTTATTGCTCTTATTGTCGGACTGTGGGTAATGTTTCACTTCACTGCGCATTTATGTGTATGTGACAAAATTAAATTTACTATTCAGGGATGTGAAACGTTAAAGCGATGAACGAGAGCAGGAAGCAGCACCGATACAGACATGATGTGCCTGGGAGAGAGGTGTGGGAGATGAAGCGTTAAATGCTGAGGCTCTATAAGGCGCTGGTCTGGCCGCATTTCAAATATTGTGAGTGATTCTGGGCACCATATCTGAGGAAGGATGTGCTGGCTCTGGAGAGGATCCAGAGGACGTTTACATGAATGATTCCAGGAATGAGAAAGTTAACATATGATGAACATTTGACTGCAGTGGGACAGTACTCGCTGGAGTTTAGAAGAATGAGGGGGGACCTCATTGGAACATACAGAATAGTGAAAGGCCTGGATAGAGTGGATGTGGAGAGGATGTTTCCATTAGTGGGAGAGTCGAGGACAAGTGGTCACAGCCTCAGAATTAAACAACGTTCTTTAAGGAAGGAGATGAAGAGGAATTTATTTCGTCAGAGGGTGGCGAATCGTTGGAATTCTTTGCCACAAAAGGCTGTGGAGGCCACAAGTCAGTCGATATATTTAAGGCAGAGACAGATAGATTCTTGATTAGTACGGGTGTCAGAGATTACAGGTAGATGGCAGGAGAATGGGGTTAGGAGGGAGAGATAGATCAGCCATGATTGAATGGCGGAGTTGACTTGATGGGCCGAATGGCCTAATTCTACTCCTATCACAAAAGCAGGAGGCAGCAGCGATACAGACTTGATGTAACTGAGGGAGAAGTGGGGGAGGGGTCTGGCGGCGACTGAATGAAGGATGATCTATGTATCGACGTCGAACTACAATCTTTAGAACCCGGGGGAGCCCGGAGCTCAGGACCCGCCGCCCTCGGCCGCTGCTGAACCCGCGGGAAGGGCGGTTGTTTCAATCTTTATATTTTCACAAAAGTAATTTGTGTTCCGTTACCGATGTGTTTAACGCGTTAAAATGAACGGATCGACAGCTCTGATTCCACTTGCTGTTTATTTCTCTCTTCCCACATTTACATTCCCTCTGGTTTTATTTCCGCGCTCACTGGGGTTTTTACGACGCGGAATTTGGGGATTAAGTGGGAGCCGTTCAGCGCCGACCTGTTGTCCACCGGGTTTCTGCCCCACAGCCCCTGAGCCCCGCTCTTGACGCCGGTCCAGGGACCCGACCCTTTTACACACCCGGAGCGGAACCGGAGCAGATTCTCAGCCAATTTCCATCCCAAGAAGGCCCGAAGAAAGGATAAAGTTTCCCCGTGAATTTAATCCCAGTGAAGGTGTGGAGATGGGACTTGGTGTCCGCGTCGTAAAATGAAACTGTCCCGGACTCGTAACTGAGATAAACTCCCACCCGCCCGGGGATGGGACGGGCGGGGAGACGGGATGGAGGGTCGGTATCTGCTTCAAACTCGTAATCCCACCGCCTGATGCTCCAGACTCCAGTCTCCGTGGTCAGTGTGACCGGTCCCTTCCTCTCCGCAGACACTGCGGCGACTCCCAGACTCAAGCCCTCACTCCCCGCCACCTCCAGTTCCCAGTAATGCCTCCCCGATGTGAATCCCTCCGATCCCAGCACACACGCACTGTCTGTAAACCTCTTCCCGGTGTCAGGCAGACTCCTCCGGGTCCGGGTCCATCTCATCCTCTTCCGATCCTCAGACACCTCGAGCCGCGGATGCGCTGTTTCCACATCCAGGGTGACGGAGACTGGGGTGAGAAGCAGAGAATCAGAGAGTCCCCGGAGGTCGGGGGGAGACTCGGGCAGCGCGGCCCCGGGACCGGGGGAGAGGCCGCTCGGCCTCAGGCACAGGCGGGCGGACAACTGAAACCCTGCCAGATGACCTGCCCCTGTTTCTTTGAGTGGAGTGTCAGAGAGAGGGAGGGGTGGCTTGGACCATGGAAGGAAGCAGAGGTTGAATGATCGGCTGTTGGACAGAATGGGTGGACACTTGTGGTTGTGGGGTCGTTGAAAGAGAGCAGAATCACAGGTGGATTTGATGGGTGTGTACAACTAACACACTGTTCTCATTGTGAACCAATATATGAACATCACTGAGGGACTTGACAATGTGCCGCGTGCAAGGCTGGTCCAGAAAGCGAAGGCAGGTGGGATCCAAGGCGAGCTGGTGAAATTGATCCACAATTGGCCGTCCAGACGTAGAAAGATGGGGAAAGGTACAAGGAATATGAGAGAATGACGCCATAACTGAGAGGACGGAACTCAATGCAAAGACTGGGCAGGTCGTGGGAGTTTATCTGGGGAAGATGTCAGGAGTGAAGAGATAGGATTTAAGTTTATCGGTGGATTTAAACGGGTGAGGATGAAATAATATCTCTAATCGATGGGAGAGCAAAAATCAAAGCTGAAATGTAATGTGGTCTTCAACAAATACTGAAAGGAATGCAGTCATGAGAACATGGACATCACTTGGATTGGAGGGACTGAAGCCAACAGCAGAGATAAATTTAAGGGTGCGCGGGATAAACACGTGAGCACTCTTGGAATTCGGGGTATTGTTACTGGGTGTGGTGAGTAGATGGGAGGGATGTTGACAGGGGCTGAAATCTTGACTGGATAGGATGGGCTGAATGGCCTGTCAATGATGTAGAATGGGATGTCATTCTAAGGTGAACAAAGGTGGGTAAAACAAACAGAGCAAATTCCCCCAAGATGACCACCCACTGCTGATGGGAACCGGATGTAGATGATCAATCTGCTGTGTGCGCCATGTTCAAAATTTCAGTGTTAATCCCCACAATATGTTCATGGCTGATCTAGCCCAGGACTGAACTCCTCCGCTTTGTCCCATTCCCTTTGATTTCAGTTCCCCGAATTTTCAAAAATGTATCTCCCTCTGGTATAAATACGTTTAACAGGTTAAACCTCTCAGAGTCTCTGGGTTGGAGAATCCCAGAGATTTACTGCCCTCTGTCCATTCGTGGCCCTTGGGATCAGATTACGATCACCCGTCGTAGTTCTGAACTCCACAGAATAGAAACACCCCTCTACATTCCGGCCAGGCAGTCCTGAGATCCCATAGATTATGCGGGAGGCCAATTAGTTTGGGAACAAAACAACTGGAATAGATGAAACATTTACCCCATTCTGAATTATTGGTAAATACAGCATTCATTTCAGAAATGTCACCCACCATTTTGTGCCTGTGCACTTTCACTTCGCCAGACTGTAGTGAAACCCCTCACCTTCAGAAACACCACACTGTCCTTTTGATCCATCTGTTGCTGCAACTTAAAGAGTTCCTCCTGAATGGAATTTAAATTCTCCTCAATTTCTTGAAGAATTTTCTCCATTATATTTAGAATCTTCTTCTCTTCCTCCCGGATATCTGCCAGTACGCGCTGCACTTTTTCAGTGCGAATCTGGTGCAGTTCAGCAAACTGGGATGTGATCTTAGAGTGAAGGTGGTGTGACTGTTCCTGTGAAATGAAAGGTGAAGAGCAATAGAGAATAGACAATAGGTGCAGGAGTAGGCCATTCGGCCCTTCGAGCCAGCACCGCCATTCAATGTGATCATGGCTGATCAATCTCAATCAGTACCCCGTTGCTGCTTTCTCCCCATACCCCCTGACTCCGCTATCCTTAAGAGCTCTATCTAGCTCTCTCTTGAATGTATTCAGAGAATTGTCCTCCACTTCCCTCTGAGGCAGAGAATTCCACAGATTCACAACTCTCTGACTAAAAAAGTTTTTCCTCATCTCTGTTCTAAATGACCTACCCCTTATTCTTAAACTGTGGCCTCTGGTTCTGGACTCCCCCAACATTGGGAACATGTTTCCTGCCTCTAACATGTCCAACCCCTTAATAATCTTATACGTTTCGATAAGATCCCCTCTCATCCTTCTAAATTCCACTGTATACAAACCTAGTCGCTCCAGTCTTTCAACATATGACAGTCCCGCCATTCCGGGAATTAACCTAGTAAACCTACGCTAAACGCCCTCAATAGCAAGAATATCCTTCCTCAAATTTGGAGACCAAAACTGCACACAGTACTCCAGGTGCGGTCTCACTAGGGCCCTGTACATCTGCATAAGGACCTCTTTGCTCCTATACTCAACTCCTCTCGTTATGAAGGCCAACATTCCATTGGCTTCCTTCACTGCCTGCTGTACCTGCATGCTTCCTTTCAGTGACTGATGCACTAAGACACCCAGATCACGTTGTACGTCCCCTTTTCCTAACTTGACACCATTCATATAATAATCTGCCTTCCTGTTCTTTGCACCAAAGTGGATAACCTCACACTTATCTACATTAAACTGCATCTGCCATGCATCCGCCCACTCACCCAACCTGTTCAAGTCACCCTGCAACCTCATAGCATCTTCCTCACAGTTCACACTGCCACCTAGCTTTGTATCATCGGCAAATTTGCTAATGGTACTTTTAATCCCTTCATCCAAGTCATTGATGTGTATTGTAAATAGCTGCGGTCCCAACACCGAGCCTTGCGGTACGTACCCCCACTAGTCACTGCCCCACCCCACTAGATATTTCCTCAATGTCTCAAAGTTTGGAGTTGTGCATTTTTGGCGTAGGAATAAAGCATAGGTTATTTTCTAGATGGGGTGAGAATCCACAAAACGGAGGTGCAAAGGGACTGGGGTGTGCTGGTGTTGGATTCCGAAAAAGTTAATCTGAAAGTCGAATCGATAGTAAGGAAAGCAAACTCAATGCCAGCATTTATTTCAAGAGGGCTTGTATACAAAAATAGGGATGTAATGTTGAGGCTCCATAAGGCGCTGGTAAGGCCGTATTTGTAATATTGTGAGCGATTTTGGGCACCATATCTGTGGAAAGATGTGCTGGCTCTGGAGAGGGTCCAGAAGAGGTTGACAAGAATGAGCCCATGAATGAGTGGGTTAACCTATGATGAGTGTTTGTCAGCACTGGGCCAGTACTCGCTGAAGTTTCGGAGAATGAGGGGGACCGAATTGAAACATACAGAATAGTGAAAGGCTTGGATAGAATGGATGTGGAGAGGATGTTTCCACTAGTGGGAGAATCCAGGACTCAAAGTCATAGCCTCAGAATTAAAGGACGCTCTTTTAGGAAGATGAAGAGAAATTTCTTTGGTCGGACGGTGGTGAATCTGTGGAATAGTTTGCCACACAAGGCTATGTATATTTTTAAGTCAAAGATAGATAGATTCTTGATTAGTACAGGTGTCAGAGATTATGGGGAGAAAGCAGGAGAATGGGGTTAGAAGGGAGAGATAGGTCAGCCATGATTGAATGGCGGCGTGGATGTGGTGGGCTGAATGGCCTCATTCTACTCCTGTTCCTTATGACTTTAATTCCCTGCTGCCTATTCCTTTTCACGTACCCATTAATTCCCATTCATCCGCCCACCACCCACATTCGCAGGGATAATAGAAACATTGTGCTTTTTCGAATTATGTGCTTGGTGCTTCTAATACTGCAATTGAATTCAACCCAAATCTCTTTGGAGGGTATCGCTTGCTTTTAAACTCTGTTTATGAATGTTCGTGCTCGCAGATTGACTCCTGCGTTTCAGTTGCCGTTCCTGGTTGCACTTCAAAGAGATTTACGCCTGTAAAGCACTCTCGGGTCTCCCAAAAGAGATGCCAGGACATTGTGTAAATGTAAGCGGGTTGTTGCTGTGCGCACTCGATCTTGGAGGGAATATTCCATTTCCGATGCGCAAACAGGGGTAGTGGAGAGACAAGGTACCCGGTGGCGTCCGCGGGCTTCGAATGGACTTTGGTCACTCGGGTTTTCTCTGAAACGACCGAGATAGAGACGGAGAGAAAGCGAAGGGAAGCGTCGGGGCTCGAGCAGAGGAAAGTGGGAGCTGGTTGGAAACTGGCAGTGAGGGAGACGAAGCGTTAATGCGATGAACGAGAGCAGGAAGCAACGCCGATACAGGCATGATGTACCTGAGAGAGAGGTGAGGGAGGGGTCAGGCGGCGCCGGATACAACCAATGTTCTACGTATCCTGCAGAGAGACTGGCAGAACCTGAGGACAACGGGCCCCCACCTGGAACCGGGAATTCGGTTTGAAACCATTCTTCCAAAGACCCGTCCCGAAGAAAACCAATCTGTTGCGTGGAGAGCAAATGATGGGACTTGGTGTCCGCGTCGTAAAATGAAACTGTCCCGGACTCGTAACTGAAATAAACTCCCACCCTCCCGGGGATGGGACGGGCGGGGAGACGGGACCGAGGGGAGGTGAATGCAACAAACTCGTCATCCCACCGCCTGATTCTCCAGACTCCAGTCTCCGGGGTCAGTGTGACCGGTCCCTTCCTCACCACAGACTCTGCGGCGACTCCCAGACTCCAGCCCCGACTCCCCGCCACCTCCACCTCCCAGTAATGTCTCTTTGATGTGAACCCCTCCGATCCCAGCACACACGGCCAGTGTGTAAACCTCTTACCGTTGTCAGGGAAACTCCTCCGGGTCCGAGTCAGTCTCACCCTCTTCCGATCCTCAGACATCTCCGCAAACCTGCTAGTATTACTTCTAATTCCTTCATCCAAATCATTAATATATATTGTAAATAGTTGCGGCCCCAGCACCGAGCCTTGCAGCACTCCACTCTCCACTGCCTACCATTCTGAAAACGACCGGTTTATTCCTACTCTTTGCTTCCTGTCTGTCAACCAATTCTCTATCCATGTCAATACCCTACCCCCAATACCATGTGCTCTAATTTTGCTCACCAACCTCCCGTGTGGGACCATATCAAAGGCTTTCTGAAAGTCTAGATACACTACATCAACTGGCTCTCCTTCATCTATTTTACTTGTCACATCCTCAAAAATTCCAGAAGATTCGACAAGCAGGATTTCCCCTTCATAAATCCTTGCTGACGTGGAACAATCCTTTAGCCGCTATCCAAATGCGCCGTTATTACCTCTTTAATAATTGACTCCAGCATCTTCCCCACCACCGATGTCAGGCCAACTGGTCTATAATTCCCCCGCTGTCTCTCTCGCTCCTTTCTTGAAAACTGGGATAACATCAACAACCAGAGATGGCTTTAATGTGAGAGGGAAAGATTCAACAGGAACCCAAGGGGCGTCCTTTACGCACAGAGGGTAGATGATATATGGAACACGCTGGCAGGGGAAGCAATTGGGGACGGTGCTACAATATCGTTTAAAGGGCAATTGAGCAGGTACAGGGATGGGAATGGTTTAGAGCGAAATGGGCCAGACGCGAGCTGCTGGGACGAGTGTAGATGGGGCATATTGGTCGACACGAGCAAGTTGGGACGAAAGACCTGCGTCCGTGCAGTTGGACTCGATGATAAATGGCCGGGGCCCGGTGCTAACGAGGCCTCGGGTGTAACTGAGAAGGCGTTGGGCAGTGGAACCCACCGCCCGCATCTCCGTTCCCAGCCCGGGATCAGGATGGACGGAGACCTCTCTCCGGTCTTATTTTAATCCACAACAGTGCACCTGTCTCTCGTGCGCCAGTCTTCAGGTTAATCTATATTTGGAGACGCGGCGCATCGCTTGATAAATTGTGTTATAGGATCCATTAACCTTTATGGCAGAGTATTTAGGTTTGTCCGCTCACGAGTGACAGTGGGGGGCGGTGAACATTCCGCATCGAAAGCCAGGGATCGAATTTGTTGAATTTCCAACGCCAGTGCAGGTCATTTTCCATCATATTCCCCTTGTTGGAGTCACAGAGTCATGGAGTGATGCAGCGTGGAAACAGGCCCTTCGGCCCAACTTTACTCGCCACCAGGCCACCTGGTTGCGTCTCTGTTGAAATCGGTGTCGTCTTTGCTCCTCCCACTGACCACCAAAGATGGGAAGATCATTGGCCCCCATTGCTCCGGATCCGAAATTGGACCCCTCTGTCAAATCTCCCGACAGCCCCTATCTATGTTCCCCGGAGAAGCAAACACTCTTCTCCGGTCTTATCCTGAACCTGAACCCCGCCATCTCCAAAACCTTTCCAGCAAATGTCTCCTGCAACTTCCAGAAGCCTCCCGATTCATTCCGTGTGTTTGGTGAAGGGAAACAGACCAGATTCTCCAGTCGGAGTCCTAACCTGTGCTTCTCATCCGCTCGTCAAACACTCTTCTCCTCAAACGGCCAAACTTTGTGCAGGCGCGCAGTAGGAGCTGGTGGATTTCACCATCGATGTCTGCTTTCGTCTGGGAAGAGGGGCATCGGCCAGAGGACCCGAGGGTCTCCATCATGACGACCATTTTAAAGAAATGGGACAAATGCACCTGCGGCGCCAACAGAGGTGGTTCCCCTGCGGTCAACCACAGGGTAAGTGGTTCACGGGTCACCCTCAACCACCGCCTCCCTGTCACTGAAAACCTGCCACTGTTGAAGGTGTAGGAAATGCAGGGGTGGTACCGGTAGATTTGCTGCCTCACAGCGCCAGTGATCTGGGGTCCATCAGGACTACGGGTGCTGTCTGTACAGAGTTTGTACGCTCTCCCCGTGAGCTGCGTGTTCTGTGGTTTCCTCTCACACTCCAAAGAGGTATAGGTTTGTAGGTCAATTGGCTTGGTATACGTGCAAATTGTCCCGAGTGTGTGTAGGGTAGTGTTAATGTGCGGGGATCGCTGGTCGGTGCGGACTCGGTGGGCCGAGGGGCCTGTTTCCGCGCTGTATCTCCAATCTAAACTAAAGCAAACTAAACTGCTGTCTCCCCGTTCAGTAGATTTCAAAAGAATTCAAAAGCAATCTGTACAGTCCAAGTAATTTTGAGTTTATTTCAATTACAGTATTGGAAGCAACAATGCACATCATTCAAATAAACGCGATCTTTCAATTAGCTTGTCGTGTGTGTCAATGGTTGTGTACATTTTCCAAATCACTGAAGTAACATGAAATGTATCTATTACATTGAACTAGTCATTGAACGGAGTTAATAATACCGTAACGACTTTTGACCAGATGGGTCCAATGACATTATATTTTAAAAATATTTTCACAAAAGTAATTTCTGTTCCGTTGCCGTTCCGTTAACGCGTTAAAACGAACGGATCGACAGCTCTGATTCCACTTGTTGTTTATTTCACTCTTCCCACATTTACATTCCCACTGGTTTTATTTCCGCGCTCACTGGGGTTTTTAAGACGAGGAATTTGGGGATTAAATGGGAGCCGTTCAGCGCCGACCTGTAGTCCACCGGGTTTCTGCCCCACAGCCCCTGAGCCCCGCTCCTGACGCCGCTCCTGGTACCCGACCCTTTTACACACCCGGAGCGGAACCGGAGCAGATCCTCAGCCACTTGTTTTCACCCCAATAAGGCCCGAAGAAAGGATAAAGTTTATCCGTGAATTTATTCCCAGTGAAGGTTTGGAGATGGGACTTGGTGTCCGCGTCATAAAATGAAACTGTCCCGGACTCGTAACTGAGATAAACTCCCACCCTCCCGGGGATGGGACGGGCGGGGAGACGGGATGGAGTGGAGGTGAGTGCAACAAACTCGTCATCTACCCGCCCGATGATCCAGACTCCAGTCTCCGGGGTCAGTGTGACCGGTCCCTTCCTCTCCACAGACTCTGCGGCGACTCCCAGACTCCAGCGCCGACTCCCCGCCACCTCCACCTCCCAGTAATGTCTCCCCGATGTGAATCCCTCCGATCCCAGCACACACGCATTGTCTGTAAACCTCTTCCCGGTGTCAGGGAGACTCCTCCGGGTCCGGGTCCATCTCACCCTCTTCCGATCCTCAGACACCTCGAGCTCCGGATGCGCTGTTTCCACATCCAGGGTGACGGAGACTGGGGGGAGAAGCAGAGAATCAGAGAGTCCCCGGGGGTCGGGGGGAGACTCGGGCAGCGCGGCCCCGGGACCGGGGGAGAGGCCGCCCGGCCTCAGGCACAGGCGGGCGGACAACTGAAACCCTGCCCGGGGTTTCACCCACAAGAACATTGGGAGGACAACAGACATCTCTGCCGGAATTTTTCTCCCGGTTGTCGAGCGGGATTTCATGGGCATTGGGGAATCAGAGGGGCGGGGCCTTGGGATTCGGGCGTGAATTTCAAGGGGGGGGGGGGGGCGGTGACGAGTGCGGACAATGAAGATGGACCAGAGATTGCGGTTGTCGTTGACAAATGAGGAGATGTATTCACAAGCTCGGGACCTTTCTTCACAAAGAAGCATTCGTTATCCTGCTGGTAGATGGTGGTGGTGGGGTGGGGGAGGGGGAGGGGGCGGGACGATAGTGGGAGGGGGTGGGGCGGGGGAGGCGAGAGGAGAAAGATTGTTCGAAGAGGAGATTGACGCGAGTTGTAATTAGAGGTGGTTAAAGAGGAGGTAGACGTGGTGGAGTCGCCATCATCATACTGAACGTAGGCGGACATGGGGGGACAGGTGACCTGCTCCTGTTTTCTTGAGAGGCGGCGAGACACAGGGAGGGGTGCGCCTGTCGGTTGTGTTCAGGAATCTCACATCTCTAGCTGCCTGTGTGAAAGTGAAGTTTCCCAGCAGCTGGGTTTGCTACTGGAATAAAACGCCCATTCCCCCTCAGCCCACAATGGCACACAATCTCTGCATCAACACGTTACTCAAATGTATCTGATAAACGAGGAGAAATAAATAACAGAATGAATTGCAGATGGAGGTTTAGTAAAGAGGCAGAATGTGCTGAAGTAATTAACAGAGGATCAGTCAGCATCACTGCAAAACATGGATGCGTTTTGTTTCAAAGTTAGGCACAAAATGCTGGAGTAATTCAGCGGGACAGGCTGCATCTCTGGAGAGAAGGAACAGGTGACGTTTCGCGTCGAGACCCTTCTTCAGACCGAAGTCATGGTGAAAACGAGACAAAGGGGATGGAGTTAAAAGGAAATGTAGAATGTAGTTAGCTGGGAGTAGGTAACAACAAAGCAAACAGAGATAAAATGTAATCGGAGACAGTGAGACTGGTCGGAGAACTGCGAAAGGGAGGGACGTAAAGAGAGTGAGAAAAGGGTTACTTGAAGTTAGGGAAGTCGATGTTTATACGGTTGGGTTGTAAGCTGCGTAAACGGAATATAAGGTGCTGTTCCTCCAATTTGTGTTGGGCCTCACTCTGATAATGGAGGAGGCCGAGGACAGAAAGGTCAGACTGGGAGTGGGAGGGAGAGTTAAAATGCTGAGCAACCGGGTGATCAGGTCGGTTTAGGCAGACTGAGCGGAGGTGTTCACCGAAACGATCGCCAAGCCCACGATTGGTCTCGCCGATGTACAGGAGTCCATATCTGATACAGCGGCTATAGTAGATGAGGTTGGAGGAGGTGCAAGTGAACCACTGCTTCACCTGAAAAGACTGTGGGGGTATTTGGACGGAGTCGAAGGAGGGAGGTAGAGGGACAGGTGTTGCTCCTCCGGCGCTTGCAGAGGGAAGTACCTGGAGAGCGGGTGGTTTGGGTGGGAAGGGACGAGTCAACCAGGGAGTTGCGGAGGGAATGGTCTGCGGAAAGCGGAAATAGGTGGAGATGGGAAGTTGTGGCCAGTGGTGGGAATCGATCTCCACCAAACGCAAGTGAGAGGCGGTTGCCAGCGAGGGGATTGTTTTAATAGGCCAATTGTTGGATTAATGCCAGAGATGAAAAGTCAAAAGGTGCGAGATAAGGATAGAAGGGGTGAGAATCGTGAAGCCAGAGGGAGGGATATCCGTGGAGGTTGTGGTGGAGGGGAGAAATAGATACGAGTTCAGATGAGGTACAGGGAAAAGACGGTGGATGATGGGGGGGGGGGGGGTCAAGAAGCTGCTGGAGGAGGGGATGGGGGGAGGGAGAAGGTGTGCGTGTGTGGGGGGGGGGCTGCTGAGTGGAGCATAATGTTAGTTTAAAAAATCAGATAATTCTACATTCATACCGTCAGTTTGTAAGCTACTCCGCTTAATGGCATCAGACATTTCTCTTAACATTGTGCTAAACATAGAGGGGTGATAGAACCTTTCAAAGGCCGGGGCAGAATCTGTCACTGACAACGATTCGGTATCAACACTCGCACTGCAAATAGTAAACACATGGTTATAACTTGAGCATTTAAATTTTACTAGACCAAGTGGACCCGTTGGGCCCATTCCTCGTAGAGGGGGGACACGGAAGAGGAGAGGGTGTGATTGAGTGAGCCCTGGACCCAAAGCCTCTCCTGTATTGTCGCACCCTCAACACCCCACTCAATCCCCTTATCACCCCCTCCTCCCCTACTGACCCACTCCATCCCCCCTACCCACTCCCACTTGCCCCTCCCCTGCCCCCACCCCCACTTTCCCCTCCCCTACCCCCACTCCCCCAGCCCTGCCTCCAGCCCCATTTCCCCCTCCCCACCCCTAATCCCCCCTCCCCCCCACTCGCCCCACCTCCCTCCCCTCCTCTCCCCCCACTCTCCCTGCCCGCACCCCACTCTCCCCACACCCCAATCTTCCCTCCTGCCCACCCCCACTCTCCCCCACTCCCATTCTTCCCTTCTCCCCACCCTGCCCTCCTCCCCGCCCCCACTCTCTTTGCCCGCACCCCACTCTCCCCCCACCCCAATCTTCACTTCTCCCCAAACCCACTCTTCCATCTCTCCACCCCCACCCTGCCCCCTCCCCATCCCCAATCTCCCCCCACCCCCACTCTTTTCTCCACCCCCACTCTCTCCTCCCCCACCCCCTTCTCCCCTCTTCCCCACCCCACTCCCCCCCTGCCGCGCACTCTCCCCCTCCCCCCCACTCTCTTATCCCGACACCCACCCCCCTCACCCCCACCCTCCCCTTCCCCCACACCCACTGTCCCCTTCCCCACACCCCTCCTCCCCGAACTCCAACTCTCCCGACCCCTTTCTCCCCCACATACCTCCCCACCCCTCCCCCTCCTCCCCCACTCTCTCCTTCCCCCCAACCCCACACCCTCCTACCCCACTGTCTCCTTCCCCCCACCCCCACCCTACCCCCACCCTCCACCCATTTGAAACCCCCTCCTGCGGGCCCGGCAACGCCGCTTAAAGCTCCTACGTGTGAGGGGGGAGAGGAAGGGGGGGGGACGACGACATTGAGCGCGGCACTGCCGTCAGTCGGGTAAGTCGCGGAAGCAGGAGAAGCGACTACACCTCCCGGCGGTCAGCGGGGCCCGATCTGAGGAATGTCCGGCGCTAGGCATGCCGGGACACGCGGCGATGCTCCCGGTGGTGGGGGGGGGGGGGGGGGGGGGCGCATTAGTTAAAGGTCCGGGATGGGGGAAGCGCGTTAGTTAAATGTCCGTGGGGGGAGGGGGGCGCATTAGTTAAAGGTCCGGTGGGGTGGGGGCGCATTACTTAACGGTCGGGGGGGGGGGCATTACTTAAAGGTTGGGGGGGTGGGGAGGGGCGCAAGCTCATCTCTCACAGGCGCACGGGTCCCATTGCAAACTCACACGCTGAAGACCTCCAGGAAATGGGTTAGAAAGGAAAATTTTAAACTTTAAAATCTCTCGAGCTTTAAAAATGTAGCTTCAATTTGAATGAGTTGTTACATTATATGCCCAAGATAATGGTGTGTAAGGTGGTGCAAACATTGTGGCGCTATGGTGTACCGTTTTGGCTGTGCGAACGACAAATGTCATGCTGCACACATACACACGGTCACAGAGTTTTAGTAATATAAGGTTACATTACATATCCACACAGTGTTTCAGTCAAGAGCATGTCCTACCTGCTCTCCCGACCAGCTTCATCCTGAAATAAATAAAACACAAATCTGAATTCATTGAGATACAAGAAATGCAAACTGCCGGTTTATCTATATACTAAAACTCTCGTTTGTTTGTTTGTTTGTTCCTGAACTACAGCCAAAACGGTACACAGTAGCGTGACAATTTTAGGTCCACCATACGTACCATCATCTCTTTGGTGTTAATAGAAGAAGTATCATTGAAATCGGCGTTATATTTTTAAAGATACTCACATTTTAAAGTTTAAATCTATCTCCTAGGGAGGGAGTGAGAGCGAAGGAGGGAGGGAGGGGTGGAGGGAGGGGGAAGAAGGTAGGATAAGGGGGTTGAGGGGGGTGGAGTGGGGAGGAGGGAAAGTGGGGGGAGGGGAGGGAGGAGGGAGAGGGAGAGGAGGGGGGATGGGGAAGGGGGGCAGGAGTGGGAGCTGCACCAATGCAGGAGAGGTTTGGGCCAGATGGGTCCACTTGGTCTAGTATATATATAAAACACAATGTGCTGGAACACGGCATGGTAGGCAGCATTTCTCTAGGATGTGGATTGGTGACGCTTCGGTTCGGCCCCCTCTGTATATCGCCGGGACCAAGCATAGACTAAGCAACTCAGATCTACGGAACATTCCGGTTGCTAAACATTTCATCTCCACTTCTCATTTCCATATTGTCCTTCCTGTCCTTGGCCTCCTCCATTGACAGAGTGAGGTCGCACGTAAGGGACTAAAAGTAACATTAGCAAATTTGCGGATGACAGAAAGCTGGGTGGCAGTGTGAACTGTGAGGAGGATGCTATGAGGATGCAGGGTGACTTGGGCAGGTTTTGTGAGTGGGCAGATGCATGGCAGATGCAGTTTAAAGTGGAAAAATGTGAGGTTATCCACTTTGGTGCAAAGAACAGGAAGGCAGATTATTATCTGAATGGTGTCAAGTTCGGAAATGGGGAAGTACAAAGAGATCTGGGTGTCCTTGTTCATCAGTCACTTAAAGTTAGCATGCAGGTACAGCAGGCAGTGAAGAAAGCTAATGGCATGTTGGCCTTTATGACAAGAGGAGTTGAGTATATGAGCAAAGAGTTCCTTTTGCAGTTGTACAGGGCCCTAGTGAGACCGCACCTGGAGTACTGTGTGCAGTTTTGGTCTCCAAATGTGAGGAAGGATATTCTTGCTATTGGGGGCGTGCAGCGTAGGTTCACTAGGTTAATTCCCGGAATGGCGGGACTGTTGTATGTTGAAAGACTGGAGCGACTGGGGTTGTAGATGCTGGAATTTAGAAGGATGAGAGGGGATCTTATTGAAACTCATAGATTATTATAAGATTATTAAGGGATTGGGCACATTAGAGGCAGAAAACATGTTCCCAATGTTGGGGGAGTCCAGAACCAGGGGCCACATTTTAAGAATAAGGGGTAGGCCATTTAGAACGGAGATGAGGAAACCCCTTTTCAGTCAGAGAGTTGTGAATCTGTGGAATTCTCTGCCTCAGAAGGCAGTGGAGGCCAATTCTCCGGATGCTTTCAAGAGAGAGCTAGATAGAGCTCTTAAGGATAGAGGAGTCAGGGGGTATGGGGAGAAGGCAGGAACGGCATACTTCATGAGCTTTTGGGGCTAATTAAAGGAAAATTAAACGAACGTAATATTTTCTTCATTCGTATACATGTCAAGGGCTATGGGGAGAAGGCATGAGAAGGGGCTAGGACAGGTAGATCAGCCACGATTGAGGGGTAGAGTAGACTTGATGGGCTATTGCTGCTCCTATCACTTCTGAACTTATGAACATATTATTGTCACGTGTACTGAGGTACGGCGAAAAGCGTTTGTTTGCTTGCTGTCCTGTCAAAGGAAAGACAACACATGTATTGAAACAAGCCGCCCACAGTGTGGAGATAAAGGGTTAAGGGTTCAAAATTTAGTGCTAGATTAAACATTGAAATATCAGATAATGGTAAGAAAGTGAATAGAAGATAAAATATCAGGTGGTCTTTCAAATGTTCCAAAAGAGATTCAGTCAAGATGACATATAACACTCTACCACAGTACTGGTGATTTAATGGGGAGGTGGTAAAGGTGGATAACGGCGAGACATGTGGGAACTGTGGACATTGCTGATGGCTGTTGTGACTAGGTGGGGAGAGGCTTGTACGGAACGGGAAAACGGACAGCAGTGGATGGGCCGAATGTCCATGATGTAGAGAGGGGCGGAATTCTATCTTGATCAAAGATGCACAAAAAGCGGCGTTATTTCAGAACAACGTCCCACCGTTTTGTTACTGTGCGCTTTCCTTTAAAGGAACCTGTAATGTAGCGCCTCACCTTCAGAAATAGTACGCTGTCTTTTTGGTCCATTCTTCTCTGTAACTCTTCGAGCTCCCGCTGAACATGATTTAAATTGTTTTGAATCTCCGTCAGATTTATCTTCATTTGATCTACGAGGTTCTTCTTTTCTTCCTGGAGATCTCTGAGTAAACTATTTTCTTTCTCGTAGAGGATCTGGTGCAGTTTAGCAAACCAGGATCTGAAGTGAGAATGAAGGTTGCATGACTCTTCCTGTCAAATGAAAGATGAAGATTAATGTACAACGTTGTGGTATTGTCTTGCCTTAAGACATGGAAGGCGACCATTTGACTAAGCGATTTCATGGAACACTGAAATAGGCCTTCGGTCAACCATGTCCAGGCCAGCGTTTATACATATCCGTCTTGGTCCATTTTACCTGCATTTCACTTTGCACGTTTTTACCTTGCCAATTGAAGAGCATGTCGAGGTGATTTCTTATTTGTTGTGAGAGGAATACGATGATCCCATCAATCCCACTCTCCCAATTAAATGCCCCGCTGCCAATGCGGTTCTCGTGCCCATTAATTATTTATCTATTTATTCACTTCCCTATGTTCTCTAAATCCCTGTAAAGCGACTTTGTGTATATGAAAAGCGCTATATAAATGTAATGCATTATTATTATTATTATTATTATTATTATAATAATAATAATAATAATAATTATTATTATAATTATAATTATAATTATAATTATAATTATAATTATAATTATAATTATAATTATAATTATAATTATAATTATAATTATAATTATAATAATAATAATGATAATAATAATAATAATAATAATAAACATTTATTTTTTGAGCATTTGGAAAAGCGCTATAAAAAATAAATGTTTATTATTATTATTATTATTATTATTATTATTATTATAATCATCATCATCATCATCATCATCATAATAATAATAATAATAATAATAATAATAATAATAAACATTTATTTTTTATAGCGCTTTTCCAAATGCTCAAAGATGCTTTACAAAAACAGTCAAGACATAAAAACAAACAAACGAACTGTCCTGACGGAGAAGCGGCGAACAAATAGCGCCAGCGTTTTTTAAACACAAACAGCCTTCACAGTGATTGCTCCAGGCACACCCTCACTGTGATGGAAGGCAAAGAAAAGTCTTATCTCCTCCTCATTCTTCTCCCGTGGTGCCACGAGGCGATTCCCACTTATTTTCCCACCACTACCTTTCACCAGGATAATTTACAGTCGTCGATTGATCATCTAACTGGCATGTCTTTGGGATATGATAGGAATCTGACGGGGTCACAGGGAAACTGTGCGAAGTGCACAAGTAGTAAAGTCACTGCCTGCCCAATCTCGCTCTGTAGCTCAGGTTCTCGAATCTGAGCTGCAGAGGCTGGTCTATTGTTATTCGGATCACAGGTAAACAAGACCAGGAAATCGAAACTAGAACGCCTCACCCCAACTCCAGATATCTTTAGTTTCTGTTGCTGCTCCATTTGCTGGATCTCTGCTTTCTTTTTTGTGAGAGATTCGAAGGAAGATTTCACCTGAATCTGGGATTTGGTTTGAGATCAGAGAATTACATGTCAGACAATAAACAAGGTATTAAACGATGAAGTGACCAAAATCGGTTTGCTTTTACCTTATAGGTTTCTACAGCTTCTTCTATCAGCGTGAACCCGTGGGACTTGTGCTCCCGCGCAGCTACACAAATCACACAAATTACTTTCTTGTCGGTCTCACAAAACAGCTTCAGTTCTTCCTGATGTTCCTCACAGTGAGGTTTACGTTCATTCTCTTGTCGATTCAGGCTCAGCCTTCGAGCTTTATCAGCCATTCTCGCCAAGTTCCAACTAACCCTGAGGGTGCGCTCCTCAAACTCCTCTCTACATTCCGGGCAGGAGTTTCTCTCCTCTCTGTCCCAACTCTGTGTGATACAGGAGCGGCAGAAGTAGTGCCCGCACTCCAGTGACACCGGATCGGTGAAGAAATCCAGGCAGATGGAACAAACCGCCTCCTCGGTTAAACTCTCGACCGGGTCTTTCGCAGCCATTTGAACTCCGCCACTTCCTGGATCAAAGTGTTTTCCACCTCGGGCGCTGCCGTCTCCGGGAATGAATGTGATTGGTCTGAAAGTGTTCAGTGTGAAGCTGCCCTGGCCGATTCCAACTAATCACACACGAGGGAGGGGTCGGTTAGACACCAATCAGGCCTGAGTATGAACGACGGTGGAGAGAAGGGCCTGGGGTGGACTAAGCAAAGATAGAAAGTTGAAAAAGGAGGACTGACGACTTACGTGGATGTTGTCAGGACTTGAGGTCCTGAGTTACAGGGGGGGGGGGGCTGGGCAGACGCGGAGTTTATTCCTTGGAGCACAGGAGGCTGAGGGGTGATCTTAAACAAGTGTGTAATGTGATGTGAGGAGTAGGTAAGGTGAACGCACGGTACGGGGAATCAAGAACCAGAGGTTGCTTTAGTGTGGGAGGGAAAGATTCAACAGGAACCCAAGGGGCAATCTTTTCACACAGATGGCAGATATATGGAACAATCTGCCAGGGGTGGAAATTGAGGATACTGTTACAACATCGTTTAAAAACGCACTTGAGCAGGTACATGGATAGGAAAGGGTTAGAGCGAAATGGGCCAAACGCAAGCAGCTGGGTCGACTGTAGATGGGGCATCTTGGTCGACATGAGCAAGTTGGGCCGAATGACCTACGTCCGAGCAGCTTGACTCGATGATAAATGTTCGGGGCGCGGTGCTACCGAGGCCTCGGGTGTAACAGGCGGGAGTGGATCCCGCCGCCCGCATCTCCGTTCACAACCCGTGATGAGGATGGACCGAGACTTCTACCCGGTCTCAGAGGGGCGTCGCCAGAGGACCCGAGGTGCACCATTATGACGACTATTTTAAAGAAATTGGACAAATGCACCTGCGACAAATGCACCTGCTGCCTCACAGCGCCAGAGATTCGGGTTCGATCCTCACTACGGGTGCTGTCTGAACGTAGTTTTTATTTTTTTTATTTTTTTTTAAAAAAAATAAATTATTTTTGAAAAGCATATGTACAAATAGAAATAAGAAAAAACACATTTGTTACAAAGTTCTTACATAGCTTCAATTTTTAAATTTTTGAAGAGAGAAAGTAAAAATAAAAATATAAAACTATAAACTTGGGGAGAGAGAGTAAGAGGGTTAAAAAAAAAAAAGGATCTAACAATAAAAATTAACGGGAGTAGATCCGGGAGACAAAAACCACAGCTGTACATCCAACCCCCAACTCAAGTTTCAACTTTTAATTTAAATTTTTTTATTTTAGTCCTGTGCCAAACCCATTTACTTTTCTAAAAATTCAATAAATGGAGACCATATTTTTAAAAATAACTCAGGTTTGTCGATTAAGGCAAACCTTATTTTTTCCAAATGCAGGGTCTCTGTCATTTCCATAGTCCACATTTTAATTGTGGGGGTTATTGGTTTTTTCCAAAATTTAAGTATTAATTTTTTCGCAGTTATTAGACTGTAATCAAGAAAATGTACCTGACTTACTGTAAAATTTGTAGTATGTTCTGATAATCCTAATATAATTAATTTTGGGTCCATATCTAATTTTTTATTAATAACTTTAGAAACTATTTTAAAAATCTCCAACCAGAAGTTTTGCATTTTTATGCAAGTTACGAAAATATGAGTTAAATTAGCTTCTTGAAATTGACATTTATCACAAATAGGAGAGATACTAGGAAAAATCCTATTTAATTTCGTCTTCGAATAATGTAATCTATGTATTATTTTAAATTGTATTAAGGAATGTCTAGTATTCAATGAACATTGATGTATATGTTGTAAACTTTCATCCCATATATCTTGCATTATAAATTGATTCAATTCGTCCTCCCATGCTCGTCTATAAGATTCTGATGACGGAATGTCAATGTCAAGGAGAGTATTGTAAATAAAAGATATTAATTTATTTGAGTTATAATGTCGATTCAGGCATACATCAAGTGTTTCTGGACCTCTAAACTTATATTCTTGCATGTGTGATTTTACATAATCTCTAAGTTGTAAATATCTAAAATAATTATTAACATGTAATCCGTACTTCTGCTGTAACTCCTGAAACGAAAGAAAAGTTCCCTTATGATAAAGATCTCCCACCCTTTTGATTCCATAACTTTTCCATTGAGCAAAGCCTCTATCTAAGACAGACGGTTTAAAAGAAGGATTATTCGCAATAGGAAGGAAAACAGATAATTTACTCAATTTTAACGTAAGCTTTAATTGTTTCCAGGTACGGATAACACTATGTATAATGGGATTACCTCCATATGTTTTTTTATTTAAATTTATTGGAGCTAAGAGGATCGCACCAATATCGAATGGTAAACAATCCTCTTTCTCCATCTTTAACCAATCCGGTTGTTGATCAGAATCATCCAACCAGCAGGTTATATTTTTAATATTAACCGCCCAATAATAAAATAAAAAGTTAGGTAAAGCAATTCCTCCATTAATTTTAGACTTACATAAATGTCTTTTATTTATTCTATGAGTCTTGTAGTCCCAAATAAAATTAGTAACAATTGAATCAATTTTAAAAAAAAACTTTTTTGGAAGATAGATCGGAATTGCTTGAAATAAGTATAGTAGCTGTGGAAGAAAGATCATCTTTATAGCATTACTACGACCAACTAATGATATAGGAAGTGTTTTCCAAAATTGGATATTTCTGTGTAATTTAGTGAGTAAAGGAGGAAAATTTAATTTAAATAAAGAAGTATATTTCCTAGTCACGTAAATTCCAAGATATTTAAACTTTTCATAGGCAATTTTAAAAGGAAATTGTTGAAGTATGGCCGGATTGTGCTCCATTATTGGCATAATTTCACTTTTATACCAGTTAATTCTATAACCTGAAAATGAACCAAATTGAGTTATGAGATTTAATAAATTCGGAATGCTAATTTCTGGCTTTGTAATATATATTAATACATCATCCGCATATAAAGAAATTTTATTGGTTGTATGTTTAGTGTTGTAGCCATGAATATCTGAATTTGATCTAATACTCTCAGCAAGTGGTTCTATAATAAGGGCAAATAAAAGTGGTGATAGTGGACATCCTTGTCTACAACCCCTAGCTAAATGAAATTTAGATGACAGCATTTGATTAGTTAATATTCTAGCTGTTGGGGATGTATATAAAAGTTTCACCCATGCACAAAAATTTTCACCTAGTTGAAATTTTTCCATCACTGAGAAAAGATAGGGCCATTCTACTTGATCAAATGCTTTTTCAGCATCTAGCGAGATGATTGCTAAATCCTCATTTAATAGTCTATTTGAATAAATTATATTAAACAAGCGTCTCAAGTTGAAAAATGAATATCGTTTGGCTATAAAGCCTGATTGATCGGGGTGTATCAATTTGTCTATAACTAGACTTAATCTCTGAGCTAAGATTTTCGCTAATATCTTCTGATCAGTATTTAAAAGAGCTATCGCCCTATACGAACCAGGGTCTTCAGAATCCTTATCTTTTTTAGGAATGAGGATTATTGTTGATTCAGTCAGAGTTTGTGGCAATCTCTGTTGTTTAAAGGCGTGACTATATACAGTTTGCAAACGTGGAGAGATCAAACCACTGAATTTTTTATAAAATTCATTATTTAAGCCATCAGGGCCAGGAGTCTTCCCATTTTTCATGGATTTAATGGTCTCTTCAACGTCTTTCATAGTTATTTCTGCGCCCAGTAAATTTCTATCACTCACATTCAAACCAGGAAGGTTACATTCCTGCAAAAACTTTTGCATCTGCGCAGAAGTATCTGATATTTTTGATGAATATAATGACTGATAAAATTGCAAAAATCTCTGATTAATATCCTTAGGTAGTTTAAGCAAATCTCCATTTTCTGATCTAATTTTATGAATTGTAGAATCATTTTCTAATTTACGGAGTTGACGTGCTAGCAATTTCTGTGGTTTATCTCCAAATTCAAAATGTTTTTGTTTAGTATATTGAAAAAGCCTTAAAATATGAGCTGAGAGGATATAATTTAACTTATATTTGAGAACTGCAATTTTATTATGTATTTCAATAGAGGGAGCAATGGCATTTGTTATGTCTAACTGTCTTATCTGACTTTCCAGGTCATTCTGTTCAGCTCGGTTCTTCTTGTTTTGAGACGCTTGAAAAGCAATAATACATCCTCTCACAAACGCTTTAAATGTTTCCCAAAGCAGGGACGCAGGTGTTTCAGGAAGGTCATTTGCGTTAAAAAAAATCTCAAATTGCGATTTAAGATAGTCATAACATGCTTTTTCATTTAAGATTTGCGGATTAAATCTCCAATTAGTCTGTTTCCCCGTTACTCCTTGGAGTTTTACCCTAAATGTTAAAGGGGCATGATCGGATATAATAATATTATGATATTTTGAATTATACGTATAAGGAATAAGTTTGGAGTCCACCAAGAAATAATCAATTCTTGAATAAGTTTTATGCACAGGTGAATAAAATGAATACTCTCGGCCTGAGGGATTATCAATCCTCCAAACATCTTTTATATTTGCACTATTTATATAAGAGTTTAATAATTCACACGACTTGGATTTTGTTTTCCTTTGGGTTGAAGATCTATCCAAATAAGGATCTAATGTACAATTTAAATCTCCTCCAATTATCAAGTTATATTGTCCAAATTCTGGAATGGTATTAAATATATTTTTTAAAAATAACGGATTATCAAAATTTGGTGCGTAGACATTCACCAATATCAATTTTGTAGAGTATAGTTCTCCCACTAATATAACATATCTACCTTCAGTGTCGACTATAGAGGAAGTATTTATAAATGGTATACCCTTACGAATTAAAATAGCAACACCTCTTGATTTAAAGGGAAACGATGAGTGAAATACTTTATCAATCCATTTGCCTTTCAGTCTATTATGTGCTACATTTTTTAGATGAGTTTCCTGAAGGAACATTATGTCTGCATCAATAGATTTTAAATGTGAAAGTACTTTACCTCTTTTAATTGGTTCATTAACACCCTTGACATTCCAACTACAAAATGTAATACCTTTAACCCCTGTTTTCCTAATAGAATCTTGCATCTTAACCGCTAAATGGTCTATAATAAAGCAAATGGTCTGGCACCCGGACTACAACATTTTTCTTGAATGAGGGGTGGATGATCTTTTGTACAACGTAGAGTGTCTCCCGGAAATATCTCCGAAAAGTATATAATTTCTGAAAAATGACATGATAATAAAAGTTAAATCTAAAAAAAAAATCAATATATAAAAGGTTAAAAGAGTGCAGGAAAAAAGAAGAGACAACTAAAACTACAACTACAATTAGTGCAGTTAGTGTTAGCCACCCTAAGGTGGCAAAAAATCTAAGGACTTCCGTGAGATGTTAAAAAAAATTAATACTAGCTCCGTTTTTTAACACAGTTATTGTTTTTTTTAATTTTTTTTTTAAAGAGAGATAAACGGGGCAGGCTAATTAGACTAATTAGTCTATAATAAATCGATTTTTCTATCTAAAGTGTATTAATTAAGTATTCAAAGTAAAGTTTACATAAATCAAATATTACTTATACTTCTTATTAGTAATGATTAATAAAAATATGTATGTTTTTTAATTAATAATTATTAGTTACGGTTAATATACGTATAGTATATACACTAAACTTAAATCTTTGAATTTTAATATTTTTAAAGTCCAATTAGATGTCTGCCAATTAAGATAGCCGTGAAATCATAATCAAGCCTTCAGCGACCTTTCGATCTCCCGAGCAAATTCCAGTGCTTTATTATGGTCAGTAAAAAAGGATTCATTTTGATTGTAGGTCACTCGGAGTTTTGCTGGATACAACATACCAAATCTGAGCGCTGGGATCTTCTTGAGAATAGATCTTGTCTCATTAAACAGTGCTCTTTTCTTAACCACCTCAAAGGGGTAATCTCTGAAGATGCGAATCTCTTCGCCTCGGAATGATAAAGCTCTGTTACTAGCAATTCTTGACAGCATATCTTCTAAAACGTGAGCATTATGCACCCTCAGAATCAAATGTCTTGGAGGCGCATTAGCACCTGGCCGTGCTCTCAGTGCTCTATGGGCTCGATCCAGCAAGGGCTTTGAATCCATTTTCAAAACTCAGCAGTAAAATCACGAAGGTTTTTATCTTTTTCTTTGCCTTCTTTAACTCCAAGGATTCTTAAATTTTGTCGTTTTGAATGACCCTCTAAGTCAGTACATTTTTCGGTTAATCTCATCAATAAATCAGAAAGACGCTGAGTCTCCGACAATACTACTTTTGTAGTTTCAGCACTCGTCTCGGCTAAAGTTTCCAACTCACCTATAGCCTCATCATGTTGTTCTATTGACGCCGTGATGTGGTTCAGCTTACCAGAAAAATCAGAGTCCAACTTTTGTAACTTGGAGGTTACTTCCTCCATGTGTTCATTCATAATTACACACATTTCAGCCTTTGATTTATCCAACTGATCCTTAATAGTAGATAGTATTTCCCCCTTCATTCCTTTAAGGGATACTAATTCAGCTTTCATCTCTTGTAATTCAACTGTCATATTTACCACTTGAGACTTCATACCTGAAAGCTCCTCACCCACAACGCTGCGAAATTCTTCCAATCCAATTTTTTTAGGCTGTGGATTCCGGGTTGTTCGTTTGGCAGTTTCTTCCTGACCCGACGCTGAGGTTTGAGCTGTAGCAGAGGCTTCCATCTGTCTTGGTTCTTCTTCTTCCACGGGTCTTGTTTTACCCGTTCCTTTTTTAACGGTTTTTAACGGGGGGGGGGTGCGACTTGTCGACATTTACTATTAAAAGTCGCGATCTGATGACGTCACCCACCCTTCGTTGAAAATTGCCGGTAAGTTGCAACGGGCCTGTCCCGTTCCTCTCTTCCTAGATCGAAATGTTCACGGAGCTAGTTGACGTGCGACTTGTTCAGTCCATAACGCCACCGGAACGTAGTTTGTACGTCCTCCCCGTGCCCTGCGTGGGTTTTCTTTGGCATCTCCGGTTTCCTCCCATACTCCAAAGACGAAGGTTTCTGCGTTAATTGGCTTGGTATAAGTGCAACCTGTCCCTAGTGTGTGTAGGGTAGTGTTAGTGTGCGGTGATCGCTGGTCGGTGCAGACTCGGAGGACCGAGGGGCCTGTTTCCGCGCTGTATCTCCAATCTAAACTAAAGAAAAACTAAACTGCCATCTCCCTGTTCAATAGATTTCAAAAGAGTTCAAAAGCAAGCTGTCCAGTGCAAGCAAATTTGGGTTTAATTCAATTATAGCATCAGAAGCAACAAAGCACATCATTGAAATAAACACGATCTTTCTGTTAGCTTGTTGTATATGACAATGGTTGTGTACATTTTCCAAGTGACCGAAATAACATAAAATGTATCTATTAACATTCATCTAGTCATTGAACGGAATTAATAATTTGACCAGAAAGGTCCAACACCTTTACATTTAAAAAATATTTTCACAAAAGTAATTCTGTTCCGTTGTCGGACGCGGTTAACGCATTAAAATGACAGCTCTGATTTCAGTTGCTGTTTATTTCTCTCTTCCACATTTATATTCCTCTGGTTTTATTTCCGCGCTCACTGAGGTTTTACGACGCGGAATTTGGGGATTAAATGGGAGCCGTTCAGCGCCGACCTGTTGTCCACCGGGTTTCTGCCCCACAGCCCCTGAGCCCCGCTCCTGACGCCGGTCCCGGGACCCGAACCTTTTACACACCCGGAGCGGATCCAGAGCAAATTCTCAGCCACGGGGTTTCACACCAAGGCCACAAGAAAGGATAAAGTTTCCCCGTGAATTTATTCCAGAGAAGGTATGGAGATGGGACTTGGTGTCCGCGTCGTAAAATGAAACTTTCCCCGACTCGTAACTGAGACAAACTCCCACCCTCCCGGGGATGGGACGGGCGGGGAGAAGGGTTTCGGCGGAGATGACTACCTGAAACCTGTCACCACCCGCCTAATCCTCCGGGCCACATTGGAATGAGATGAGGAAAATCTTTTTCAACCGGAGAGTTTTGAATCTGTGGAGTTCTCTGCCACAGAAGGCAGTGGAGGCCAATTCACTGGATGTAGTCAGGAAAGAGTTAGGTATAGTTCATAGGGTTAACGGAATCAAGGTTTATGGGGAGAACGCAGGAACGGGGTACTGATTTTGGATGACCAGCGCTGATCATATTAAATGGCGGTGCTCGCTCAAAGGGTCGAATGGCCTACTCCTTCAACTATTTTCGATGTTTCGCCGTTTCTATGGTGACATTTTGGAGAGTGAATCCATTCATCTGGGATGGAACAAGACTTTCATAAACTGGGCCAATGGGCGGATTAACGGCTGATTTATTTGATTCGGATAAAAGTGATGCAAGTTGGTAAGACATGCCAAGGCAGATTATACATATTAAAAATTTACGCCCTGTGTTATTTTTAGTAGACGAGAGAGACACTGTAGACGAGAGAGCTCCAAAGAAAATTGCACCAGGGATGGGCAGGGTGGTGCCGAAGGTGTTTGGCACATTTGCTTGTGTCCGTGAGGGTATGGAATCTGGCCATTCTGTCAGCCCCAGATCCACTTTCCCCGCGGGTAACGGGTTAATATGTCGGCCGATGCCGCTGCACCGGTTTTTACCAGCAGGTGGGGACCTGCGCCGCGCAAACATTTAGACAGCTCGGCATCACCATCACCATGAAAGCGGCACTGCGGTGAACTGAACTTACTGACATGAATGATGTTGTGTCTGTGAAATGTGTACTGACCTTCTTGACGTGCTGCACATTTTAAAACATATTCTGCTACTTTAAAGTTCTGCAAGCATGCGATTTGTTTAATGTAACAATTTATAATGCTTCGTTCATCGTTGTTGATGTCCTGAATTCACGGAGACACAAGAGACTGCAGATACGGCACATGTATGAGGTGGAATAGTGGAGAGACCCTCAATGCAGGAGCGAGAAGTGAACTGCTGGTAGAATTAAATTGATCAAGAAGCATTTGTGGATCCTCTTTGGGGGCAGTGACCCTGAATTATGACGAAATGATATATTAATAGATTAATGTAATAGCCTGGGTTTCAGCACTTAGGCTACAGAGAGAGGTTGAATAGGTTGGGTCTTTATTCTTTGGAGCGTAGAAGGTTGAGGGTGGACTTGATAGAGGTTTTTTAAATTTTGAGAGGGACGGACAGAGTTGACGTGGGTAGGCTTTTCCCTTTGAGAGTGGGGAAGATTCCAACAAGGGGACATAGCTTCAGAATTGAGGGACAAAGGTTTAGGGGTAACATGAGGGGGAACTTCTTTACTCAGAGGGTTGTGGCTGTATGGAATGGGCTTCCGGTGGAAGTGGTGGAGGCTGGCTCGATTTTATTATTTAAGAGTAAATTGGATAGGTATATGGATAGGAGGGGATTGGAGGGTTATGGTCTGAGTGCAGGTAGATGAGACTAGGTCAGGGAGAATGGTCGGCGTGGACTGGTAGGGCCGGACAGGCCTGTTTCCATGCTGTAGTTGTTATATGTTATATGTTATATGTTATTGAGGGATAAATTTTATGCCCCTTTGTTGAATTTGGATAATTCGCACGACCAGCAACATTCACAAGAACATCATAGCATGTGTTTACTGGAATTATGTGATTGCTGCTTCTAATGCTACAATTAAAATAAATCCAAACCTGTTTGGTCAGTATAGCTTGTTTTTAAACTCTGCTCGTGAATGTTCCTGTCTGCAAAAAATCCAACAGTTCTGTTGCCCTTAATGGCAGCACTTCAAAGAGATTTACGTCAATAAAACCCGCTGGGGTCACCTAAAAGAGAATGTCTATTGTCTATCGTCTATAAAAGAGATGCGAGGACAATGTATATAAGTCATTTCTGCAGAATTTAAGGCATAGTGGAACATTCGGCCTAATTTTTGTGATCGAAATGCTTTCCTGTTTGTTTGATTGGACCCGTTTTCCTGTTGCAAAAGCAATACACCACTTTCTTTCACGTAGCAGCTGTCCAAACCTAATCAGCTACCTGCGCTGTCACAACTATTCGCATGAAGCGTGCATTCAGAGTCATTGAGTCAGACAGCACAATGCTCTTCGGTCAATCACGAGCATGACAAAAATAGGCCGTTCTAAGGTACTCATTTTTTCTGCATTTGAACCCATGCTTCTAATCTAAATGTAAGCGGGTTGTTGCTGTGCGCACTCGATCTTGGAGGGAATATTTCCTTTCCGATCCGCAAACAGGAGAGCGGAGAGACAAAGTAGCCGATGGCGTCCGTGGGCTTGGAATGGAATTTTTGGTCTCTCGCGTTTCCTCTGAAACGGACACAGAGACGGCGAGAAAGCGAAGGGAAGAGTCGGGGCTCGAGCAGAGGAAAGTGGGAGCTGGTGGGAAACTGGCAGTGAGGGAGGTGAAGCGTTAAAGCGGTGAACGAGAGCAGGAAGCAGCACCGATACAGGCATGATGTGCCTGAGATAGAGGTGAGGGAGATGAAGCGTTAAATGCTGAGGCTCTATAGGGCGCTGGTCTGGCTGTATTTCCAATAACGTGAGCATTTTTGGGCACCGTGCCTGCGGAAGGATGTGCTCGCTCTGGAGAGTGTGCAGAGGACGTTTTACATGAATGATCCCAGGAATGAGAAAGTTAACAAATGATGAACACTTTACTGCACTGGGCCTGTATTCGCTGGAGTTTAGAAGAATGAAGGGGGACATTTAAATATACAGAATAGTGAAAGGCTTGGATAGAGTGGATGTGGAGAGGATGTTTCCACTAGTGGGAGAGTCTCGGACGAGAGGATATAGTCTCAGAATTAAAGGACGTTCTTTTAGGAAGGGGATGAGGAGCATTTTTTTCGTCAGAGGGTGGTGAATCGGTGGAATTCTTTGCCAAAAAAGGCTGCGGAGGCCACAAGTCAGTTGATATATTTAAGGCAGTGACAGATAGATTCTTGATTAATGCGGGTGTCAGGGGTTATGAGGAGAAGGCAGGAGAATGGGGTTAGGAGGGAGAGATAGATCAGCCATGATTGAATGGCGGAGTAGACAGTGGGCTGAATGGCCTAATTCTACTCCTATCACTTATGAACTTAATGCGGTGAACAAAAGCACATTGTAACTTCCCCTTTTCCCTATCTATTGTACTTCTGTTTGACTTGATTGCATTTATCTTTGGTATTAGCTAATTTGAATGGATAGTGTGCAAAAGTAAACCTTTGTACACGTGAAAATAATAAACCTAAACCGGTTTGTGACCGGAGACACTGCGGCAGGTGGCGCCGGGTGGTGGTGGGTGAGTCCCGGGGGTGGGAGGCGGGCGGGTTGGGTGGGCGGGGGGTATCACACCCTCCGGTGTTTGTGTT